>NW_027411650.1:0-328063 GCF_047663935.1 Musca autumnalis | reverse complement strand
TGCCCATACGAGAGCAAATATATCGTGACCCATTATATCTGCAGTTTCTCTTCTTACGTCGTTTGTTCAGCAAACGTTGACACACAATCCATGCAATTTATATGACGATATCGAATTCCGTCTCGAAGATAGAAACAGAAGCAACCATGTCTCAAGAAATACAAGGGTCAGCTTTGTCAAATCAATCACATGTCCATATGAGAGCAAATATATCGTGACCCATAATATCTGCAGCATCGTTTGTTACCCCGTTTGTTAAGCAAACTTTGACACACAATCCATGAATTTTATATGACGATATCGAATTCCGTCTCAAAGATAGATGCAGAAGCATCCAAGTCTCAAGAAATAAAAGGGTCAGCTTCGTCAAATCAATCACATGTCCATATGAGATCCAATATATCGTGACCCATAATATCTGCAGTCTCGCTTCTTACGTCGTTTGTTAAGCAAACTTTGACACACAATCCATGCAATTTATATGAAGATATCGAATTCCGTCTCGAAGATAGAAGCAGAAGCAACCATGTCTCAAGAAATACAAGGGTCAGCTTTGTCAAATCAATCACATGTCCATATGAGAGCAAATATATCGTGACCCATAATATCTGCAGCATCGTTTGTTACCACGTTTGTTAAGCAAACTTTGACACACAATCCATGCATTTTTTATGACGATATCGAATTCCCTTTCCAAGAAAGAAGCAGAAGCATCCAAGTCTCATGAAATACAAAGGTCAGCTTTGTCAAATCAATCACATGTCCATATGAGATCAAATATATCGTGACCCATAATATCTGCAGTCTCGCTTTTTACGTCGTTTGTTAAGCATACTTTGACACACAATCAATGCAATTTATACGACGATATCGAATTCCGTCTCGAAGATAGATGCAGAAGCATCCATGTCTCAAGAAATACAAGGGTCAGCTTTGTCAAATCAATCACATTTCCATATGATAGCAAATATATCGTGACCCATAATATCTGCAGTCTTGCTTCTTACGTCGTTTGTTAAGCAAACTTTGACACACAATCTATGCAATTTATATGACGATATCGAAATCCGTCTCGAAGATAGATGCAGAAGCATCCAAGTCTCAAGAAATACAAGGGTCAGCTTTGTGAAATCAATCACATGTCCATATGAGAGCAAATATATCGTGACCCATAACATATACAGTCTCGTTTCTTACATCGTTTGTTAAGCAAATTTTGACACAGAATCAATGCAATTTATATGACGATATTGAATTCCGTCTCGAAGATAGATGCAGAAGCATCCAAGTCTCAAGAAATACAAGGGTCAGCTTCATCAAATCAATCACATGTCCTTATGAGAGCAAATATATCGTGACCCATAATATCTGCAGTCTCGCTTCTTACGTCGTTTGTAAAGCAAACTTTGACACACAATCCATGCAATTTATATGACGATATCAAATTCCCTTTCGAAGATAGATGCAGAAGCATCCATGTCTCAAGAAATACAAGGGTCAGCTTCGTCAAATCAATCACATGTCCATATGAGATCAAATATATCGTGACCCATAATATCTGCAGTCTCGCTTCTTACGTCGTTTGTTAAGCAAATTTTGACACACAATCCATGCAATTTATATGACGATATCGAATTCCGTTTCGAAGGTAAATGCATCCAAGCCTCAAACAATACAAGGGTCAGCTTTGTCAAATCAATCACATGTCCATATGAGAGCAAATATATCGTGACCCAAAATATATACAGTCTCGCTTCTTACGTCGTTTGTTAAGCAAACTTTGACACACAATCCGTGCAATTTATATGACGATATCGAATTCCGTCTCGAAGATAGAAGCAGAAGCAACCATGTCTCATGAAATACAAGGGTTAGCTTTGTGAAATCAATCACATGCCCATACGAGAGCGAATATATCGTGACCCATAATATCTGCAGTTTCTCTTCTTACGTCGTTGGTTCAGCAAACTTTGACACACAATCCATGCAATTTATATGACGATATCGAATTCCGTCTCGAAGATAGAAGCAGAAGCAACCATGTCTCAAGAAATACAAGGGTCAGCTTTGTCAAATCAATCACATGTCCATATGGGAGCAAATATATCGTGACCCATAATATCTGCAGCATCGTTTGTTACCCCGTTTGTTAAGCAAACTTTGACACACAATCCATGCATTTTATATGACGATATCGAATTCCGTCTCGAAGATAGATGCAGAAGCATCCAAGTCTCAAGAAATAAAAGGGTCAGCTTCGTCAAATCAATCACATGTCCATATGATAGCAAATATATCGTGACGAATAATATCTGCAGTCTCGCTTCTTACGTCGTTTGTTAAGCAAACTTTGACACAGTCCATACAATTTATATGACGATATCGAATTCCGTCTCGAAGATAGAAGCAGAAGCAACCATGTCTCATGAAATACAAGGGTTAGCTTTGTGAAATCAATCACATGCCCATACGAGAGCAAATATATCGTGACCCATAATATCTGCAGTTTCTCTTCTTACGTCGTTTGTTCAGCAAACTTTGACACACAATCCATGCAATTTATATGACGATATCGAATTCCGTCTCGAAGATAGAAGCAGAAGCAACCATGTCTCAAGAAATACAAGGGTCAGCTTTGTCAAATCAATCACATGTCCATATGAGATCAAATATATCGTGACCCATAATATCTGCAGCATTGTTTGTTACCCCGTTTGTTAAGCAAACTTTGACACACAATCCATGCATTTTATATGACGATATCGAATTCCCTTTCCAATTTAGAAGCAGAAGCATCCAAGTCTCATGAAATACAAAGGTCAGCTTTGTCAAATCAATCACATGTCCATATGAGATCAAATATATCGTGACCCATAATATCTGCAGTCTCGCTTTTTACGTCGTTTGTTAAGCATACTTTGACACACAATCAATGCAATTTATACGACGATATCGAATTCCGTCTCGAAGATAGATGCAGAAGCATCCATGTCTCAAGAAATACAAGGGTCAGCTTTGTGAAATCAATCACATGTCCATATGAGAGCAAATATATCGTGACCCATAACATATACAGTCTCGTTTCTTACGTCGTTTGTTAAGCATACTTTGACACACAATCAATGCAATTTATACGACGATATCGAATTCCGTCTTGAAGATAGATGCAGAAGCATGCATGTCTCAAGAAATACAAGGGTCAGCTTTGTCAAATCAATCACATGTCCCTATGAGAGCAAATATATCGTGACCCATAATATCTGCAGTGTCGCTTCTTACGTCGTTTGTTAAGCAAACTTTGACACAAAATCCATGCAATTTATATGACGATATCAAATTCCCTTTCGAAGATAGATGCAGAAGCATCCATGTCTCAAGAAATACAAGGGTCAGCTTCGTCAAATCAATCACATGTCCATATGAGAGCAAATATATCGTGACCCATAATATCTGCAGTCTCGCTTCTTACGTCGTTTGTTAAGCAAACTTTGACACACAATCTATGCAATTTATATGACGATATCAAATTCCCTTTCGAAGATAGATGCAGAAGCATCCATGTCTCAAAAAAATACAAGGGTCAGCTTTGTCAAATCAATCACATGTCCATATGAGATCAAATATATCGTGACCCATAATATCTGCAGTCTCGCTTCTTACGTCGTTCGTTAAGCAAATTTTGACACACAATCCATGCAATTTATATGACGATATCGAATTCCGTTTTGAAGGTAGATGCAGAAGCATCCTTGTCTCAAAAAAATACAAGGGTTAGCTTTGTGAAATCAATCACATGCCCATACGAGAGCAAATATATCGTGACCCATAATATCTGCAGTCTCGCTTCTTACGTCGTTTGTTAAGCAAACTTTGACACAAAATCTATGCATTTTATATGACGATATCGAATTCCCTTTCCAATTTAGAAGCAGAAGCATCCAAGTCTCATGAAATACAAAGGTCAGCTTTGTCAAATCAATCACATGTCCATATGAGATCAAATATATCGTGACCCATAATATCTGCAGTTTCGCTTTTTACGTCGTTTGTTAAGCATACTTTGACACACAATCAATGCAATTTATACGACGATATCGAATTCCGTCTCGAAGATAGATGCAGAAGCATCCATGTCTCAAGAAATACAAGGGTCAGCTTTGTCAAATCAATCACATTTTCATATGAGAGCAAATATATCGTGACCCATAATATCTGCAGTCTCGCTTCTTACGTCGTTTGTTAAGCAAATTTTGACATACAATCCATGCAATTTATATGACGATATCGAATTCCGTTTTGAAGGTAGATGCAGAAGCATCCAAGTCTCATGAAATACAAGGGTCAGTTTCGTCAAATCAATCACATGTCCATATGAGAGCAAATATATCGTGACCCATAATATCTGCAGTCTCGCTTCTTACGTCGTTTGTTAAGCATACTTTGACACACAATCAATGCGATTTATATGACGATATCGAATTCCGTTTTGAAGGTAGATGCATCCGAGCCTCAAACAATACAAGGGTCAGCTTTGTCAAATCAATCACATGTCCATATGAGAGCAAATATATTGTGACCCAAAATATATACAGTCTCGCTTCTTACGTCGTTTGTTAAGCAAACTTTGACACACAATCCGTGCAATTTATATGACGATATCGAATTCCGTTTTGAAGGTAGATGCATCCAAGCCTCAAACAATACAAGGGTCAGCTTTGTCAAATCAATCACATGTCCATATTAGGGATACGCAAGTCGATTTTCGAGTAATCGATTCCTCGATTCTTTGAGTTGAAGAATCTAAAAATCGGAATCGAGTTTTGACTTCTTAGAGAATCGAAAGATCGATTCTCTATTATGATTCTTCGATTCTTGCAGTGGGAATCGAAAGATCAATTCTGTTTTGACTTTTTGATGTACCACGAAAATGAAATATACAGATTACATTGGTAAGAGCAAGACAACAGTATTATATTATTTGTTGTACTGATGAACAAAGTTAATCTAACGGTACGGCAGTGTTAAACGCGAAGCATTATACACTAAAACGTTCACATTTTAAATTAAGGGGTCATCTCGATCGAACGATTCTTTTATCCAAGTGAGTTCTAAAGAGCAGTACACATTGTCAGTTTTGAATGTCGATATTTTGCAGTTATCGATAACTGTCCAACCTTCCAGCAACCACAAAACATTTTGTGGTTGCATGATGAATGACAAAAATGAACGGCCACACTAGCAAGCACCAACAAAGCTGTCATTCAAAACTGGCAATGTGCACTCAGCTTAAGTAAGAATCAAAGGATCGAAAGATCGATTTTTGATTCCTACGTAAGAATCGAAAAACCGATTTTTGAGTTCTAAGTAAGAATCAAAAGATCGAAAGATCGATTCTTGAGTTCTAAGCAAGAATCAAAAGATCGAAAGATCGATTTTTGCTTGATAATAAGTATCCCTAGTCCATATGAGAGCAAATATACCGTGACCCAAAATATGTACAGTCTCGCTTCTTACGTCGTTTGTTAAGCAAACTTTGACACACAATCTGTGCAATTTATATGACGATATCGAATTCCGTCTCGAAGATAGAAGTAGAAGCAACCATGTCTCATGAAATACAAGGGTCAGCTTCGTCAAATCAATCACATGTCCATATGAGAGCAAATATATCGTGACCCATAATATCTGCAGTCTCGCTTCTTACGTCGTTTGTTAAGCAAACTTTGACACAAAATCTATGCAATTTATATGATGATATCAAATTCCCTTTCGAAGATAGATGCAGAAGCATCCATGTCTCAAAAAATACAAGGGTCAGCTTTGTCAAATCAATCACATGTCCATGTGAGATCAAATATATCGTGACCCATAATATCTGCAGTCTCGCTTCTTACGTCGTTTGATAAGCAAATTTTGACACACAATCCATGCAATTTATATGACGATATCGAATTCCGTTTTGAAGGTAGATGCATCCAAGCCTCAAACAATACAAGGGTCAGCTTTGTCAAATCAATCACATGTCCATATGAGAGCAAATATATCGTGACCCAAAATATATAAAGTCTCGCTTCTTACGTCGTTTGTTAAGCAAACTTTGACACACAATCCGTGCAATTTATATGACGATATCGAATTCCGACTCGAAGATAGAAGCAACCATGTCTCATGAAATACAAGGGTTAGCTTTGTGAAATCAATCACATGCCCATACGAGAGCAAATATATCGTGACCCATAATATCTGCAGTCTCGCTTCTTACGTCGTTTGTTAAGCAAACTTTGACACACAATCTATGCAATTTATATGACGATATCAAATTCCCTTTCGAAGATAGATGCAGAAGCATCCATGTCTCAAGAAATACAAGGGTCAGCTTCGTCAAATCAATCACATGTCCATATGAGAGCAAATATATCGTGACCCATAATATCTGCAGTCTCGCTTCTTACGTCGTTTGTTAAGCAAACTCTGACACACAATCTATGCAATTTATATGACGATATCAAATTCGCTTTCGAAGATAGATGCAGAAGCATCCATGTCTCAAAAAATACAAGGGTCAGCTTTGTCAAATCAATCACATGTCCATATGAGATCCAATATATGTGACCCATAATATCTGCAGTCTCGCTTTTTACGTCGTTTGTTAAGCAAATTTTATATGACGATATCGAATTCCGTCTTGAAGGTAGATGCATCCAAGCCTCAAACAATACAAGGGTCAGCTTTGTCAAATCAATCACATGTCCATATGAGAGCAAATGTATCCTGACCCAAAATATATACAGTCTCGCTTCTTACGTCGTTTGTTAAGCAAACTTTGACACAAAATCCGTGCAATTTATATGACGATATCGAATTCCGTTTTGAAGGTAGATGCATCCAAGCCTCAAACAATACAAGGGTCAGCTTTGTCAAATCAATCACATGTCCATATGAGAGCAAATATATCGTGACCCAAAATATATACAGTCTCGCTTCTTACGTCGTTTGTTAAGCAAACTTTGACACACAATCCGTGCAAATTATATGACGATATCGAATTCCGTTTTGAAGGTAGATGCATCCAAGCCTCAAACATTACAAGGGTAAGCTTTGTCAAATCAATCACATGTCCATATGAGAGCAAATATATCGTGACCCAAAATATATACAGTCTCGCTTCTTACGTCGTTTGTTAAGCAAACTTTGACACACAATCCGTGCAATTTATATGACGATATCGAATTCCGTCTCGAAGATAGAAGCAGAAGCAACCATGTCTCATGAAATACAAGGGTTAGCTTTGTGAAATCAATCACATGCCCATACGAGACAAATATATCGTGACCCATAATATCTGCAGTCTCGCTTCTTACGTCGTTTGTTAAGCAAACTTTGACACACAATCTATGCAATTTATATGACTATATCAAATTTTCTTTCGAAGATAGATATAGAAGCATCCATGTCTCAAGAAATACAAGGGTCAGCTTCGTCAAATCAATCACATGTCCATATGAGAGCAAATATATCGTGACCCATAATATCTGCAGCCTCGCTTCTTACGTCGTTTGTTAAGCAAACTTTGACACACAATCTATGCAATTTATATGACGATATCAAATTCCCTTTCGAAGATAGATGCAGAAGCATCCATGTCTCAAAAAAATACAAGGGTCAGCTTTGTCAAATCAATCACATGTCCATGTGAGATCAAATATATCGTGACCCATAATATCTGCGGTCTCGCTTCTTACGTCGTTTGATAAGCAAATTTTGACACACAATCCACGCAATTTATATGACGATATCGAATTCCGTTTTGAAGGTAGATCCATCCAAGCCTCAAACAATACAAGGGTCAGCTTTGTCAAATCAATCACATGTCCATATGAGAGCAAATATATCGTGACCCAAAATATATAAAGTCTCGCTTCTTACGTCGTTTGTTAAGCAAACTTTGACACACAATCCGTGCAATTTATATGACGATATCGAATTCCGACTCGAAGATAGAAGCAACCATGTCTCATGAAATACAAGGGTTAGCTTTGTGAAATCAATCACATGCCCATACGAGAGCAAATATATCGTGACCCATAATATCTGCAGTCTCGCTTCTTACGTCGTTTGTTAAGCAAACTTTGACACACAATCTATGCAATTTATATGACGATATCAAATTCCCTTTCGAAGATAGATGCAGAAGCATCCATGTCTCAAGAAATACAAGGGTCAGCTTCGTCAAATCAATCACATGTCCATATGAGAGCAAATATATCGTGACCCATAATATCTGCAGTCTCGCTTCTTACGTCGTTTGTTAAGCAAACTCTGACACACAATCTATGCAATTTATATGACGATATCAAATTCGCTTTCGAAGATAGATGCAGAAGCATCCATGTCTCAAAAAATACAAGGGTCAGCTTTGTCAAATCAATCACATGTCCATATGAGATCCAATATATGTGACCCATAATATCTGCAGTCTCGCTTTTTACGTCGTTGTTAAGCAAATTTTGACACACAATCCATGCAATTTATATGACGATATCGAATTCCGTCTTGAAGGTAGATGCATCCAAGCCTCAAACAATACAAGGGTCAGCTTTGTCAAATCAATCACATGTCCATATGAGAGCAAATGTATCCTGACCCAAAATATATACAGTCTCGCTTCTTACGTCGTTTGTTAAGCAAACTTTGACACAAAATCCGTGCAATTTATATGACGATATCGAATTCCGTTTTGAAGGTAGATGCATCCAAGCCTCAAACAATACAAGGGTCAGCTTTGTCAAATCAATCACATGTCCATATGAGAGCAAATATATCGTGACCCAAAATATATACAGTCTCGCTTCTTACGTCGTTTGTTAAGCAAACTTTGACACACAATCCGTGCAAATTATATGACGATATCGAATTCCGTCTCGAAGATAGAAGCAGAAGCAACCATGTCTCATGAAATACAAGGGTTAGCTTTGTGAAATCAATCACATGCCCATACGAGACAAATATATCGTGACCCATAATATCTGCAGTCTCGCTTCTTACGTCGTTTGTTAAGCAAACTTTGACACACAATCTATGCAATTTATATGACTATATCAAATTTTCTTTCGAAGATAGATATAGAAGCATCCATGTCTCAAGAAATACAAGGGTCAGCTTCGTCAAATCAATCACATGTCCATATGAGAGCAAATATATCGTGACCCATAATATCTGCAGCCTCGCTTCTTACGTCGTTTGTTAAGCAAACTTTGACACACAATCTATGCAATTTATATGACGATATCAAATTCCCTTTCGAAGATAGATGCAGAAGCATCCATGTCTCAAAAAAATACAAGGGTCAGCTTTGTCAAATCAATCACATGTCCATGTGAGATCAAATATATCGTGACCCATAATATCTGCAGTCTCGCTTCTTACGTCGTTTGATAAGCAAATTTTGACACACAATCCACGCAATTTATATGACGATATCGAATTCCGTTTTGAAGGTAGATGCATCTAAGCCTCAAACAATACAAGGGTCAGCTTTGTCAAATCAATCACATTTCCATATGAGAGCAAATATATCGTGACCCATAATATCTGCAGTCTCGCTTCTTACGTCGTTTGTTAAGCAAATTTTGACACACAATCCATGCAATTTATATGACGATATCGAATTCCATTTTGAAGGTAGATGCAGAAGCATCCATGCCTCAAGAAATACAAGGGTCAGATTTGTCAAATCAATCACATTTCCATATGAGAGCAAATATATCGTGACCCATAATATCTGCAGTCTCGCTTCTTACGTCGTTTGTTAAGCAAATTTTGACACACAATCCATGCATTTTATATGACGATATCGAATTCCGTCTCGAAGATAGATGCAGAAGCATCCAAGTCTCAAGAAATAAAAGGGTCAGCTTCGTCAAATCAATCACATGTCCATATGATAGCAAATATATCGTGACGAATAATATCGTCTCGTTTCATACGTCGTTTGCTAAGCAAACTTTGACACACAATCCATGCTATTTACATGACGATATCGAATTCCCTTTTCAAGATAGATGCAGAAGCATCCATGTCTCAAGAAATACAAGGGTCAGATTTGTCAAATCAATCACATTTCCATATGAGAGCAAATATATCGTGACCCATAATATCTGCAGTCTCGCTTCTTACGTCGTTTGTTAAGCAAATTTTGACACACAATCCATGCAATTTATATGACGATATCGAATTCCGACTCGAAGATAGAAGCAACCATGTCTCATGAAATACAAGGGTTAGCTTTGTGAAATCAATCACATGCCCATACGAGAGCAAATATATCGTGACCCATAATATCTGCAGTCTCGCTTCTTACGTCGTTTGTTAAGCAAACTTTGACACACAATCTATGCAATTTATATGACGATATCAAATTCCCTTTCGAAGATAGATGCAGAAGCATCCATGTCTCAAGAAATACAAGGGTCAGCTTCGTCAAATCAATCACATGTCCATATGAGAGCAAATATATCGTGACCCATAATATCTGCAGTCTCGCTTCTTACGTCGTTTGTTAAGCAAACTCTGACACACAATCTATGCAATTTATATGACGATATCAAATTCGCTTTCGAAGATAGATGCAGAAGCATCCATGTCTCAAAAAATACAAGGGTCAGCTTTGTCAAATCAATCACATGTCCATATGAGATCCAATATATGTGACCCATAATATCTGCAGTCTCGCTTTTTACGTCGTTTGTTAAGCAAATTTTGACACACAATCCATGCAATTTATATGACGATATCGAATTCCGTCTTGAAGGTAGATGCATCCAAGCCTCAAACAATACAAGGGTCAGCTTTGTCAAATCAATCACATGTCCATATGAGAGCAAATGTATCCTGACCCAAAATATATACAGTCTCGCTTCTTACGTCGTTTGTTAAGCAAACTTTGACACAAAATCCGTGCAATTTATATGACGATATCGAATTCCGTTTTGAAGGTAGATGCATCCAAGCCTCAAACAATACAAGGGTCAGCTTTGTCAAATCAATCACATGTCCATATGAGAGCAAATATATCGTGACCCAAAATATATACAGTCTCGCTTCTTACGTCGTTTGTTAAGCAAACTTTGACACACAATCCGTGCAAATTATATGACGATATCGAATTCCGTTTTGAAGGTAGATGCATCCAAGCCTCAAACATTACAAGGGTAAGCTTTGTCAAATCAATCACATGTCCATATGAGAGCAAATATATCGTGACCCAAAATATATACAGTCTCGCTTCTTACGTCGTTTGTTAAGCAAACTTTGACACACAATCCGTGCAATTTATATGACGATATCGAATTCCGTCTCGAAGATAGAAGCAGAAGCAAGCATGTCTCATGAAATACAAGGGTTAGCTTTGTGAAATCAATCACATGCCCATACGAGACAAATATATCGTGACCCATAATATCTGCAGTCTCGCTTCTTACGTCGTTTGTTTAAGCAAACTTTGACACACAATCTATGCAATTTATATGACTATATCAAATTTTCTTTCGAAGATAGATATAGAAGCATCCATGTCTCAAGAAATACAAGGGTCAGCTTCGTCAAATCAATCACATGTCCATATGAGAGCAAATATATCGTGACCCATAATATCTGCAGCCTCGCTTCTTACGTCGTTTGTTAAGCAAACTTTGACACACAATCTATGCAATTTATATGACGATATCAAATTCCCTTTCGAAGATAGATGCAGAAGCATCCATGCCTCAAAAAAATACAAGGGTCAGCTTTGTCAAATCAATCACATGTCCATGTGAGATCAAATATATCGTGACCCATAATATCTGCAGTCTCGCTTCTTACGTCGTTTGATAAGCAAATTTTGACACACAATCCACGCAATTTATATGACGATATCGAATTCCGTTTTGAAGGTAGATGCATCCAAGCCTCAAACAATACAAGGGTCAGCTTTGTCAAATCAATCACATTTCCATATGAGAGCAAATATATCGTGACCCATAATATCTGCAGTCTCGCTTCTTACGTCGTTTGTTAAGCAAATTTTGACACACAATCCATGCAATTTATATGACGATATCGAATTCCATTTTGAAGGTAGATGCAGAAGCATCCATGCCTCAAGAAATACAAGGGTCAGATTTGTCAAATCAATCACATTTCCATATGAGAGCAAATATATCGTGACCCATAATATCTGCAGTCTCGCTTCTTACGTCGTTTGTTAAGCAAATTTTGACACACAATCCATGCATTTTATATGACGATATCGAATTCCGTCTCGAAGATAGATGCAGAAGCATCCAAGTCTCAAGAAATAAAAGGGTCAGCTTCGTCAAATCAATCACATGTCCATATGATAGCAAATATATCGTGACGAATAATATCTGCAGTCTCGTTTCATACGTCGTTTGCTAAGCAAACTTTGACACACAATCCATGCTATTTACATGACGATATCGAATTCCCTTTTCAAGATAGATGCAGAAGCATCCATGTCTCAAGAAATACAAGGGTCAGATTTGTCAAATCAATCACATTTCCATATGAGAGCAAATATATCGTGACCCATAATATCTGCAGTCTCGCTTCTTACGTCGTTTGTTAAGCAAATTTTGACACACAATCCATGCAATTTATATGACGATATCGAATTCCGTTTTGAAGGTAGATGCAGAAGCATCCATGCCTCAAGAAATACAAAGGTCAGATTTGTCAAATCAATCACATTTCCATATGAGAGCAAATATATCGTGACCCATAATATCTGCAGTCTCGCTTCTTACGTCGTTTGTTCAGCAAACTTTGACACACAATCCATGCAATTTATATGACGATATCGAATTCCGTCTCGAAGATAGAAGCAGAAGCAACCATGTCCCAAGAAATACAAGGATCAGCTTTGTCAAATCAATCACATGTCCATATGAGAGCAAATATATCGTGACACATAATATCTGCAGCATCGTTTGTTACCCCGTTTGTTAAGCAAACTTTGACACACAATCCATGCATTTTATATGACGATATCGAATTCCGTCTCGAAGATAGATGCAGAAGCATCCAAGTCTCAAGAAATAAAAGGGTCAGCTTCGTCAAATCAATCACATTTCCATATGATAGCAAATATATCGTGACGAATAATATCTGAAGTCTCGCTTCTTACGTCGTTTGTTAAGCAAACTTTGACACACAGTCCATGCAATTTATATGACGATATCGAATTCCGTCTCGAAGATAGAAGCAGAAGCAACCATGTCTCATGAAATACAAGGGTTAACTTTGTGAAATCAATCACATGTCCATACGAGAGCAAATATATCGTGACCCATAATATCTGCAGTTTCTCTCCTTACGTCGTTTGTTCAGCAAACTTTGACACACAATTCAGGCAATTTATATGACGATATCGAATTCCGTCTCGAAGATAGAAGCAGAAGCAACCATGTCTCAAGAAATACAAGGGTCAGTTTTGTCAAATCAATCACATGTCCATATGAGAGCAAATATATCGTGACCCATAATATCTGCAGTCTCGCTTCTTACGTCGTTTGTTAAGCAAATTTTGACATACAATCCATGCAATTTATATGACGATATCGAATTCCGTTTTGAAAGTAGATGCAGAAGCATCCAAGTCTCATGAAATACAAGGGTCAGTTTCGTCAAATCAATCACATGTCCATATGAGAGCAAATATATCGTGACCCATAATATCTGCAGTCTCGCTTCTTACGTCGTTTGTTAAGCATACTTTGACACACAATCAATGCGATTTATATGACGATATCGAATTCCGTTTTGAAGGTAGATGCATCCGAGCCCTCAAACAATACAAGGGTCAGCTTTGTCAAATCAATCACATGTCCATATGAGAGCAAATATATTGTGACCCAAAATATATACAGTCTCGCTTCTTACGTCGTTTGTTAAGCAAACTTTGACACACAATCCGTGCAATTTATATGACGATATCGAATTCCGTTTTGAAGGTAGATGCATCCAATCCTCAAACAATACAAGGGTCAGCTTTGTCAAATCAATCACATGTCCATATTAGGGATACGCAAGTCGATTTTCGAGTAATCGATTCCTCGATTCTTTGAGTTGAAGAATCTAAAAATCGGAATCGAGTTTTGACTTCTTAGAGAATCGAAAGATCGATTCTCTATTATGATTCTTCGATTCTTGCAGTGGGAATCGAAAGATCAATTCTGTTTTGACTTTTTGATGTACCACGAAAATGAAATATACAGATTACATTGGTAAGAGCAAGACAACAATATTATATTATTTGTTGTACTGATGAACAAAGTTAATCTAACGGTACGGCAGTGTTAAACGCGAAGCATTATACACTAAAACGTTGACATTTTAAATTAAGGGGTCATCTCGATCGAACGATTCTTTTATCCAAGTTAGTTCTAAAGAGCAGTACACATTGTCAGTTTTGAATGTCGATATTTTGCAGTTATCGATAACTGTCCAACCTTCCAGCAACCACAAAACATTTTGTGGTTGCATGATGAATGACAAAAATGAACGGCCACACTAGCAAGCACCAACAAAGCTGTCATTCAAAACTGGCAATGTGCACTCAGCTTAAGTAAGAATCAAAGGATCGAAAGATCGATTTTTGATTCCTACGTAAGAATCGAAAAATCGATTTTTGAGTTCTAAGTAAGAATCAAAAGATCGAAAGATCGATTCTTGAGTTATAAGTAAGAATCAAAAGATCGAAAGATCGATTTTTGCTTGATAATAAGTATCCCTAGTCCATATGAGAGCAAATATACCGTGACCCAAAATATGTA
This sequence comes from Musca autumnalis, assembly GCF_047663935.1. NCBI lineage: Eukaryota > Metazoa > Arthropoda > Insecta > Diptera > Muscidae > Musca > Musca autumnalis. Next base: position 313,229 of record NW_027411650.1, on the reverse strand, counting down.
CAGTCTCGCTTCTTACGTCGTTTGTTAAGCAAACTTTGACACACAATCCGTGCAATTTATATGACGATATCGAATTCCGTCTCGAAGATAGATGCAGAAGCATCCATGTCTCAAAAAATACAAGGGTCAGCTTTGTCAAATCAATCACATGTCCATGTGAGATCAAATATATCGTGACCCATAATATCTGCAGTCTCGCTTCTTACGTCGTTTGTTAAGCAAACTTTGACACAAAATCCGTACAAGTTATATGACGATATCGAATTCCGTTTTGAAGGTAGATGCATTCAAGCCTCAAACAATACAAGGGTCAGCTTCGTCAAATCAATCACATGTCTATATGATAGCAAATATATCGTGACGAATAATATCTGCAGTCTCGCTTCTTACGTCGTTTGTTAAGCAAACTTTGACACAAAATCTATGCAATTTATATGACGATATCAAATTCCCTTTCGAAGATAGATGCAGAAGCATCCATGTCTCAAAAAATACAAGGGTCAGCTTTGTCAAATCAATCACATGTCCATGTGAGATCAAATATATCGTGACCCATAATATCTGCAGTCTCGCTTCTTACGTCGTTTGATAAGCAAATTTTGACACACAATCCATGCAATTTATATGACGATATCGAATTCCGTTTTGAAGGTAGATGCATCCAAGCCTCAAACAATACAAGGGTCAGCTTTGTCAAATCGATCACATGTCCATATGAGAGCAAATATATCGTGACCCAAAATATATACAGTCTCGCTTGTTACGTCGTTTGTTAAGCAAACTTTGACACACAATCCGTGCAAGTTATATGACGATATCGAATTCCGTTTTGAAGGTAGATGCATTCAAGCCTCAAACAATACAAGGGTCAGCTTCGTCAAATCAATCACATGTCTATATGATAGCAAATATATCGTGACGAATAATATCTGCAGTCTCGCTTCTTACGTCGTTTGTTAAGCAAACTTTGACACAAAATCTATGCAATTTATATGACGATATCAAATTCCCTTTCGAAGATAGATGCAGAAGCATCCATGTCTCAAAAAATACAAGGGTCAGCTTTGTCAAATCAATCACATGTCCATGTGAGATCAAATATATCGTGACCCATAATATCTGCAGTCTCGCTTCTTACGTCGTTTGATAAGCAAATTTTGACACACAATCCATGCAATTTATATGACGATATCGAATTCCGTTTTGAAGGTAGATGCATCCAAGCCTCAAACAATACAAGGGTCAGCTTTATCAAATCAATCACATGTCCATATGAGAGCAAATATATCGTGACCCAAAATATATACAGTCTCGCTTCTTACGTCGTTTGTTAAGCAAACTTTGACACACAATCCGTGCAAGTTATATGACGATATCGAATTCCGTTTTTAAGGTAGATGCATTCAAGCCTCAAACACTACAAGGGTCAGCTTCGTCAAATCAATCACATGTCTATATGATAGCAAATATATCGTGACGAATAATATCTGCAGTCTCGTTTCTTACGTCGTTTGTTAAGCAAACTTTGACACACAGTCCATGCAATTTATATGACGATATCGAATTCCGTCTCGAAGATAGATGCAGAAGCATCCATGTCTCATGAAATACAAGGGTCAGCTTTGTCAAATCAATCACATGTCCATATGAGAGCAAATATATCGTGACCCAAAATATATACAGACTCGCTTCTTACGTCGTTTGTTAAGCAAACTTTGACACACAATCCGTGCAAGTTATATGACGATATCGAATTCCGTTTTGAAGGTAGATGCATTCAAGCCTCAAACAATACAAGGGTTAACTTTGTGAAATCAATCACATGCCCATACGAGAGCAAATATATCGTGACCCATAATATCTGCAGTTTCTCTCCTTACGTCGTTTGTTCAGCAAACTTTGACACACAATTCAGGCAATTTATATGACGATATCGAATTCCGTCTCGAAGATAGAAGCAGAAGCAACCATGTCTCAAGAAATACAAGGGTCAGCTTTGTCATATCAATCACATGTCCATATGAGAGCAAATATATCGTGACCCATAATATCTGCAGTCTCGCTTCTTACGTCGTTTGTTAAGCAAATTTTGACATACAATCCATGCAATTTATATGACGATATCGAATTCCGTTTTGAAGGTAGATGCAGAAGCATCCAAGTCTCATGAAATACAAGGGTCAGTTTCGTCAAATCAATCACATGTCCATATGAGAGCAAATATATCGTGACCCATAATATCTGCAGTCTCGCTTCTTACGTCGTTTGTTAAGCATACTTTGACACACAATCAATGCGATTTATATGACGATATCGAATTCCGTTTTGAAGGTAGATGCATCCAAGCCTCAAACAATACAAGGGTCAGCTTTGTCAAATCAATCACATGTCCATATGAGAGCAAATATATTGTGACCCAAAATATATACAGTCTCGCTTCTTACGTCGTTTGTTAAGCAAACTTTGACACACAATCCGTGCAAGTTATATGACGATATCGAATTCCGTTTTGAAGGTAGATGCATTCAAGCCTCAAACAATACAAGGGTCAGCTTCGTCAAATCAATCACATGTCTATATGATAGCAAATATATCGTGACGAATAATATCTGCAGTCTCGCTTCTTACGTCGTTTGTTAAGCAAACTTTGACACACAGTCCATGCAATTTATATGACGATATCGAATTCCGTCTCGAAGATAGATGCAGAAGCATCCATGTCTCATGAAATACAAGGGTCAGCTTCGTCAAATCAATCATCTTTCCATATGAGAGCAAATATATCGTGACCCAAAATATATACAGTCTCGCTTCTTACGTCGTTTGTTAAGCAAACTTTGACACACAATCCGTGCAATTTATATGACGATATCGAATTCCGTCTCGAAGATAGAAGCAACCATGTCTCATGAAATACAAGGTTTAGCTTTGTGAAATCAATCACATGCCCATACGAGAGCAAATATATCGTGACCCATAATATCTGCAGTCTCGCTTCTTACGTCGTTTGTTAAGCAAACTTTGACACACAATCTATGCAATTTATATGACGATATCAAATTCGCTTTCGAAGATAGATGCAGAATTATCCATGTCTCAAAAAAATACAAGGGTCAGCTTTGTCAAATCAATCACATGTCCATATGAGATCCAATATATCGTGACCCATAATATATACAGTCTCGCTTCTTACGTCGTTTGTTAAGCAAACTTTGACACACAATCCGTGCAATTTATATGACGATATCGAATTCCGTCTCGAAGATAGAAGCAACCATGTCTCATGAAATACAAGGTTTAGCTTTGTGAAATCAATCACATGCCCATACGAGAGCAAATATATCGTGACCCATAATATCTGCAGTCTCGCTTCTTACGTCGTTTGTTAAGCAAATTTTGACACACAATCCATGCAATTTATATGACGCTATCGAATTCCGTCTTGAAGGTAGATGCATCCAAGCCTCAAACAATACAAGGGTCAGCTTTGTCAAATCAATCACATGTCCATATGAGAGCAAATGTATCCTGACCCAAAATATATACAGTCTCGCTTCTTACGTCGTTTGTTAATCAAACTTTGACACAAAATCCGTGCAATTTATATGACGATATCGAATTCCGTTTTGAAGGTAGATGCATCCAAGCCTCAAACAATACAAGGGTCAGCTTTGTCAAATCAATTACATGTCCTGTGACGACCAAAAATCACCTGGGTTCATTTTTGCCCACACCCACTGAAGTTGTCACATTGAATTGTTTTTCTTTTGTATGTACTAAATAAATCGGCTTAATCTTAACCTATGTGAGCGACTTTTGTGTTCTGAGGCCACATTACAGATAAAGAGAGAGAGATCCGCCGTTATTGCCCAAAAACAACGAGGCAGCAGTCATAACTACTATGTGGTGATGATCACTGGCTGTGTTGTTGGGATGTTCAAATTTGGTAAACAAGTTCCCGTTGCTCCATTACAAACATTTGGTGGAGTGGTAAACAAGGTCCCGTTAATCCACCACAGAACACGTACCTGGCTCCCACTATAAAAGGGCGACCTAACTTAGAACGGGGACAGTCAGCAACAGGCCAGCGAAGCAGCAACATCGACCTCGGTAAGTAATAGAGTTTCCAGGAAAACCCTTGGGCATCCTTGAGTATCCTGTCGACATTCTTGAGTGTCCTGCCAACATCCTTGAGTGTCCTGCCGACATCCTTGATTATCCTGCCGACATCCTGGAGTATCCTTCCGACATCCTTAAGTATCCTGTCGACATCCTTGAATATCCTGCCGACATTCTTGAGTATCCTACCGACATCCGTGAGTATCCTGCCGACATCCTTGAATATCCCTTATACTTCCTTGAAGAATCCTCGGACATCCTTGGTAAGTCCTTCCCGCCCTGTGATTATCCTTGATTATCCTCGAAGTAGTGCTTGAGTACTTATTAAGGTCTCTCGCAACCCATAATCCTGTAGTGCTTGAGTACTTATTAAGGTCTCTTGCAACCCATAACCCCGTAGTGCTTGAGTACTTATTAAGGTCTCTCGCAACCCATAATCCTGTAGTGCTTGAGTACTTATTAAGGTCTCTTGCAACCCATAACCCCGTAGTGCTTGAGTACTTATTAAGGTCTCTTGCAACCCATAACCCCGTAGTGCCGGAGTACTTATTAAGGTCTCTCGCAACCCATAACCCCGCAGTGCTTGAGTACTTATTAAGGTCTCTCGCAACCCATAACCCCGTAGTGCTTGAGTACTTATTAAGGTCTCTTGCAACCCATAACCCCGTAGTGCTTGAGTACTTATTAAGGTCTCTTGCAACCCATAACCCAGTAGTGCCTGAGTACTTATTAAGGTCTCTCGCAACCCATAACCCCGTAGTGCTTGAGTACTTATTAAGGTCTCTTGCAACCTGTAACCCAGTAGTGCCTGAGTACTTATTAAGGTCTCTCGCAATCTCTAACCTTGCATGTCATCCAAGTAGTGCTTGAGTACTTATTAAGGTCTCCTGCAACCCATAACCCCGTAGTGCCTGAGTACTTATTAAGGTCTCTCGCAACCCATAACTCCGTAGTGCTTGAGTACTTATTAAGGTCTCTTGCAACCCATAACCTCGTAGTGCTTGAGTACTTATTAAGGTCTCCTGCAACCCATAACCCCGTAGTGCCTGAGTACTTATTAAGGTCTCTTGCAACCCATAACTCCGTAGTGCTTGAGTACTTGTTAAGGTCTCTTGCAACCCATAACCCCGTAGCGCTTGAGTACTTATTAAGGTCTCTTGCAACCTGTAACCCAGTAGTGCCTGAGTACTTATTAAGGTCTCTCGCAATCTCTAACCTTGCATGTCATCCAAGTAGTGCTTGAGTACTTATTAAGGTCTCTTGCAACCTATAACCCAGTAGTGCGTGAGTACTTATTAAGGTCTCCCGCAATCCTTAACCTGACTTATAGATGCTTGTAGTAGTGTTTGAGTTTCGCACCTCCTCCTATTAGTAGCGACATCCCATTAGGTACCTGGAAGAGCCAACCCAGAATCCCATTCCACCACCAAGAGTACTTATCCAGGTCTCGTATCCCGAATCCAGTGAGCCCATTTAATAACTTGTGGACGGCGGACCATTAGACTCCTTGAAACACTTTATATTCTTAGATGAACAATCAATCAGTGAACTTATTATATAGAATCCTTTAGTCATTGAATAAAATTTGATTAAGAGAACAACAAAACATACTGCTCTTTCTCTTTCTCTCTCACAAATTCGAAATAAATTTCTGTACGAACCGCTGGACCCCGGCGAGCTATTCTAGCCCACGGGGAGAAATCCCGTCGTTACAGTGGCGCCCGAGCAGGGACAGAGAGAGTTAGACAGTGTGCGTAGTTGTGACATAGAGTGAATAGTGAATCCCAGTGTAAACAGAGTGTGTGTCCAAAAAAAAGGAGGACAAAATAGGTAAAGGAAAATGGCTTTAGAACTACGCGTATCCTGGGCATACAGCCTCCGAAAAGATGACCTGAATAAATATCTCAAAGAATTCGGTTGTGAAGTCGAAGGAACGGTAGAAGAGCAAAGGAAGAGATTCGCTATGTTCCTAGCACAACTGCATGATCCCGAAGTAACAAAAAGACTGCTCGAAATCCAGGCGGTGCATGAGAAGGAGACAAAGATGGCCTCCCCGCGAAAATTAAGTGAGTCGAACAACGTGGAGACAACAGGTATGGAGGTGCCCACATTAAAAGGCGGAAAGCACGATGTACAGAGGACTGCCGAACAAGTGAGAAAATGGGGAGTAACTTTCACCGGAGAGAGCAAACCCCTTGAGTTCATAGAACGGTTGGAAGAGCGAGCTGAGATGTATCAGATATCCAACGAAGGCCTGGTCATGATGATGCCCGAAGTCCTTCACGGACGAGCCCTAATGTGGTACAGGAATAATCGCAAGCCTTGGCGAACCTGGGAAGCCTTCCGGAAGGATTTCCTGAAATTTTTCCTACCTCCGAGATTTATGGAGAACCTAGAAGACGAAATACGCCAGAGAAAGCAGAAGCCTCGAGAGTTATTTAAAGACTACATGCTCGCAATGCAAGATTTAATGAGACACAGCGATCACACCGAAGAGGAAAAGACTGAGAGAATCTTTAGGAATGCCCTACCCGAATACCAGTGGTACATCAGACGGAAAGATTTCGGTGACCTGGCAGGCCTCCTTGAGATGGCCGAAGACCTGGAAGGGATACCTTCACTACCAAACATAACAAGGGACCATCACCGCCAAATAGAGCATGTAGAACCAAAGAGAAACACAGAAGCAGCGTTCAATCCTGCCACGGCTTGTCGTAGATGTGGTCAGGAAGGCCATTTTGCCGCCAGCTGTCGTAATCCTCAAAAGCTCTTCTGTTGGGATTGTGGACGGAGAGGTGTGAGAACCATTGAATGCTGGCGACGGAGGTCGGGAAAACGAGCGGCGAACCCACAGCGTGGTAGGGAATGTGGGTTCTCAGACGCAGCCACCTGCCAAAGAAAGACCTCCCTCGAATTTGCAGACTCACGCATAACCGCCAATATATTTATCAAAGAGAGCCTTTATGCAGCAACGATTGATACAGGGGCAACGAAGTGTTTTATAAAGGAGTCCTTCGCTGAACCTATTGCTCCCGATGCAATACATACAATTGAGAGCATAACCATCGGTTTGGCGGACGGTTCCAAGCGCCGGATTCAACACGTTATGTTCACCGAAGTTTTGTTCGGTTCCTGTCGCCTCAACGTCGAGTTTCTCTTAATGCCGGATGCTAGCGAGAATATCATCCTTGGAATTGATTTCTTACGGCGGAGTCAGACGAGAATAACGTGTGCTGGACAAAGTTGTCTGCTCCCGAAGCCGGAGGAAAGAAAGGAGACAGAAAAAATTAAAGAAAGATGTCGCCACTTAACTATCACCCCTGATCAAACCCACCCCTGCGGGAACAATATTAACGTCAACCATCCTGTCGAACCAGAAAGCCAGAGCACGACGTCGACGATTCTTTTTGTTAAACATCATGATGCCAACAATAAAAACCAAGGCGGCCCTCAAGCAGCGCACCAATCGGCCCGCTACCAAGCCATGCTGTGTACAGCTCGTTCAGCTCACCCCACGAGGAATCCTGCAAGACGTAAAGGAAGAAGTAATTCAAGCAGGGAACACCCTCCGAAATCGTGGCGTCATTGCCGAACCGCTACCGGAGGTCACCACCCTCTCGTCGGAGGACGAGTCGATTACCCCACCGAGGCCAAAGAAGCGAGCCCGAGCATTGTCAGCAGCCCCACCGTACGGAGGCTCGTCAACATCAGTCCGGAACGAGAAGTCGGAGGACGAATCCTCCACCCCAGACCAACGAAAACCTGCCAGCCAACGCCAGCAACATTGTACGACGAAGCAGTCCCTGGTACAGGTAATAGTGTAAAGTCGCCGGAAGAGCGCGCATCCGAGTTACAAGAGATGTTCCGTATAGTGCGAAATAATCAAAGTCGAGCCGCGGAAGAACAACGACGCCATCATAATCTCCGCCGCCGATCCTGGAAACCAGCTATAGGTGAGAGAGTGTTCGTGAAGCAACACCCGCCGTCGAAGGCCGTCGACCAGTTTGCGGCGAAACTCGCACCTAAGTACGATGGACCATTTGAAGTCATAGAATTCATATCACCTGTAATAGCAAGATTGAAAGGACTAGACAAGTCGACCAGAACAGCTCATCTTAGTGAGCTCAAACCTTACCTATCCAATTAATATCGTCCTCCATTTCGTTTCGCTCTCTTTCGTAGATTTTTGTTTGTTAAACATCCCCCCCTCCCCGAAGAAGAGAGGAAGTGTGACGACCAAAAATCACCTGGGTTCATTTTTGCCCACACCCACTGAAGTTGTCACATTGAATTGTTTTTCTTTTGTATGTACTAAATAAATCGGCTTAATCTTAACCTATGTGAGCGACTTTTGTGTTCTGAGGCCACATTACAGATAAAGAGAGAGAGATCCGCCGTTATTGCCCAAAAACAACGAGGCAGCAGTCATAACTACCATGTGGTGATGATCACTGGCTGTGTTGTTGGGATGTTCAAATTTGGTAAACAAGTTCCCGTTGCTCCATTACAAACATTTGGTGGAGTGGTAAACAAGGTCCCGTTAATCCACCACAGAACACGTACCTGGCTCCCACTATAAAAGGGCGACCTAACTTAGAACGGGGACAGTCAGCAACAGGCCAGCGAAGCAGCAACATCGACCTCGGTAAGTAATAGAGTTTCCAGGAAAACCCTTGGGCATCCTTGAGTATCCTGCCGACATTCTTGAGTGTCCTGCCAACATCCTTGAGTGTCCTGCCGACATCCTTGATTATCCTGCCGACATCCTGGAGTATCCTTCCGACATCCTTAAGTATCCTGTCGACATCCTTGAATATCCTGCCGACATTCTTGAGTATCCTACCGACATCCGTGAGTATCCTGCCGACATCCTTGAATATCCCTTATACTTCCCGCCCTGTGATTATCCTTGATTATCCTCGAAGTAGTGCTTGAGTACTTATTAAGGTCTCTCGCAACCCATAATCCTGTAGTGCTTGAGTACTTATTAAGGTCTCTTGCAACCCATAACCCCGTAGTGCTTGAGTACTTATTAAGGTCTCTCGCAACCCATAATCCTGTAGTGCTTGAGTACTTATTAAGGTCTCTTGCAACCCATAACCCCGTAGTGCTTGAGTACTTATTAAGGTCTCTTGCAACCCATAACCCCGTAGTGCCGGAGTACTTATTAAGGTCTCTCGCAACCCATAACCCCGCAGTGCTTGAGTACTTATTAAGGTCTCTCGCAACCCATAACCCCGTAGTGCTTGAGTACTTATTAAGGTCTCTTGCAACCCATAACCCCGTAGTGCTTGAGTACTTATTAAGGTCTCTTGCAACCCATAACCCAGTAGTGCCTGAGTACTTATTAAGGTCTCTCGCAACCCATAACCCCGTAGTGCTTGAGTACTTATTAAGGTCTCTTGCAACCTGTAACCCAGTAGTGCCTGAGTACTTATTAAGGTCTCTCGCAATCTCTAACCTTGCATGTCATCCAAGTAGTGCTTGAGTACTTATTAAGGTCTCCTGCAACCCATAACCCCGTAGTGCCTGAGTACTTATTAAGGTCTCTCGCAACCCATAACTCCGTAGTGCTTGAGTACTTATTAAGGTCTCTTGCAACCCATAACCTCGTAGTGCTTGAGTACTTATTAAGGTCTCCTGCAACCCATAACCCCGTAGTGCCTGAGTACTTATTAAGGTCTCTTGCAACCAATAACTCCGTAGTGCTTGAGTACTTGTTAAGGTCTCTTGCAACCCATAACCCCGTAGCGCTTGAGTACTTATTAAGGTCTCTTGCAACCTGTAACCCAGTAGTGCCTGAGTACTTATTAAGGTCTCTCGCAATCTCTAACCTTGCATGTCATCCAAGTAGTGCTTGAGTACTTATTAAGGTCTCTTGCAGCCTATAACCCAGTAGTGCGTGAGTACTTATTAAGGTCTCCCGCAATCCTTAACCTGACTTATAGATGCTTGTAGTAGTGTTTGAGTTTCGCACCTCCTCCTATTAGTAGCGACATCCCATTAGGTACCTGGAAGAGCCAACCCAGAATCCCATTCCACCACCAAGAGTACTTATCCAGGTCTCTGTTAAACCAACACCCCCGGCTTCCCCATTGCACTACCACGAGTACTTATCCAGGTCTCGTATCCCGAATCCAGTGAGCCCATTTAATAACTTGTGGACGGCGGACCATTAGACTCCTTGAAACCCTTTATATTCTTAGATGAACAATCAATCAGTGAACTTATTATATAGAATCCTTTATTCATTGAATAAAATTTGATTAAGAGAACAACAAAACATACTGCTCTTTCTCTTTCTCTCTCACAAATTTGAAATAAATTTCTGTACGAACCGCTGGACCCCGGCGAGCTATTCTAGCCCACGGGGAGAAATCCCGTCGTTACAGTCCATATGAGAGCAAATATATCGTGACCCAAAATATATACAGTCTTGCTTCTTACGTCGTTTGTTAAGCAAACTTTGACACACAATCCGTGCAATTTATATGACGATATCGAACTCCGTTTTGAAGGTAGATGCATCCAAGCCTCAAACAATACAAGGGTAAGCTTTGTCAAATCAATCACATGTCCATATGAGAGCAAATATATCGTGACCCAAATAATATACAGTCTCGCTTCTTTCGTCGTTTGTTAAGCAAACTTTGACACACAATCCGTGCAATTTATATGACGATATCGAATTCCGTCTCGAAGATAGAAACAGAAGCAACCATGTCTCATGAAATACAAGGGTTAGCTTTGTGAAATCAATCACATGCCCATACGAGAGCAAATATATCGTTACCCATAATATCTTCAGTCTCGCTTCTTACGGCGTTTGTTAAGCAAACTTTGACACACAATCTATGCAATTTATATGACGATATCAAATTCCCTTTCGAAGATAAATGCAGAAGCATCCATGTCTCAAGAAATACAAGGGTCAGCTTCGTCAAATCAATCACATGTCCATATGAGAGCAAATATATCGTGACCCATAATATCTGCAGTCTCGCTTCTTACGTCGTTTGTTAAGCAAACTTTGACACACAATCTATGCAATTTATATGACGATATCAAATTCGCTTTCGAAGATAGATGCAGAAGCATCCATGACTCAAAAAAATACAAGGGTCAGCTTTGTCAAATCAATCACATGTCCACATGAGATACAATATATCGTGACCCATAATATCTGCAGTCTCGCTTCTTACGTCGTTTGTTAAGCAAATTTTGACACACAATCCATGCAATTTATATGACGCTATCGAATTCCGTCTTGAAGGTAGATGCATACAAGCCTCAAACAATACAAGGGTCAGCTTTGTCAAATCAATCACATGTCCATATGAGAGCAAATGGATCCTGAACCAAAATATATACAGTCTCGCTTCTTACGTCGTTTGTTAAGCAAACTTTGACACAAAATCCGTGCAATTTATATGACGATATCGAATTCCGTTTTGAAGGTAGATGCATCCAAGCCTCAAACAATACAAGGGTCAGCTTTGTCAAATCAATTACATGTCCATATGAGAGCAAATATATCGTGACCCAAAATATATACAGTCTTGCTTCTTACGTCGTTTGTTAAGCAAACTTTGACACACAATCCGTGCAATTTATATGACGATATCGAATTCCGTTTTGAAGGTAGATGCATCCAAGCCTCAAACAATACAAGGGTAAGCTTTGTCAAATCATTCACATGTCCATATGAGAGCAAATATATCGTGACCCAAAATATATACAGTCTCGCTTCTTACGTCGTTTGTTAAGCAAACTTTGACACACAATCATGTCTCATGAAATACAAGGGTTAGCTTTGTGAAATCAATCACATGCCCATACGAGAGCAAATATATCGTGACCAATAATATCTGCAGTCTCGCTTCTTACGTCGTTTGTTAAGCAAACTTTGACACACAATCTATGCAATTTATATGACGATATCAAATTCCCTTTCGAAGATAGATGCAGAAGCATCCATGTCTCAAGAAATACAAGGGTCAGCTTCATCAAATCAATCACATGTCCATATGAGAGCAAATATATCGTGACCCATAATATCTGCAGTCTCGCTTCTTACGTCGTTTGTTAAGCAAACTTTGACACACAATCTATGCAATTTATATGACGATATCAAATTCCCTTTCGAAGTTAGATGCAGAAGCATCCATGTCTTAAAAATATACAAGGGTCAGCTTTGTCAAATCAATCACATGTCCATATGAGATCAAATATATCGTGACCGATAATATCCGCAGTCTCGCTTCTTACGTCGTTTGTTAAGCAAATTTTTACACACAATCCATGCAATTTATATGACGATATCGTTCCGTTTTGAAGGTAGATGCATCCAAGCCTCAAACAATACAAGGGTAAGCTTTGTCAAATCAATCACATGTCCATATGAGAGCAAATATATCGTGACCCAAAATATATACAGTCTCGCTTCTTACGTCGTTTGTTAAGCAAACTTTGACACACAATCCGTGCAATTTATATGACGATATCGAATTCCGTTTTGAAGGTAGATGCATCCAAGCCTCAAACAATACAAGGGTCAGCTTTGTCAAATCAATCACATGTCCATATGAGAGCAAATATATCGTTACCCAAAATATATACAGTCTCGCTTCTTACGTCGTTTGTTAAGCAAACTTTGACACACAATCCGTGCAATTTATATGACGATATCGAATTCCGTTTTGAAGGTAGATGCATCCAAGCCTCAAACAATACAAGGGTCAGCTTTGTCAAATCAATCACATGTCCATATGAGAGCAAATATATCGTGACCCAAAATATATACAGTCTCGCTTCTTACGTCGTTTGTTAAGCAAACTTTGACACACAATCCGTGCAATTTATATGACGATATCGAATTCCGTCTCGAAGATAGAAGCAGAAGCAACCATGTCTCATGAAATACAAGGGTTAGCTTTGTGAAATCAATCACATGCCCATACGAGAGCAAATATATCGTGACCCATAATATCTGCAGTCTCGCTTCTTACGTCGTTTGTTAAGCAAACCTTGACACACAATCCATGCAATTTATATGATGATATTGAATTCCCTTTCGAAGATAGATGCAGAAGCATCCATGTCTCAAGAAATACAAGCGTCAGCTTTGTCAAATCAATCACATTTCCATATGTGAGCAAATATATCGTGACCCATAATATCTGCAGTCTCGGTTCTTACGTCGTTTGTTAAGCAAACTTTGACACACAATCCATGTAATTTATATGACGATATCGAATTCCGTCTCGAAGATAGATGCAGAAGCATCCAAGTCTCAAGAAATAAAAGGGTCAGTTTCGTCAAATCAATCACATGTCCATATGATAGCAAATATATCGTGACGAATAATATCTGCAGTCTCGCTTCTTACGTCGTTTATTAAACAAACTTTGACACACAGTCCATGCAATTTATATGACGATATCGAATTCCGTCTCGAAGATAGATGCAGAAGCATCCATGTCTCAAGAAATACAAGGGTTAGCTTTGTCAAATCAATCACATGTCCATATGAGAGCAAATATATCGTGACCCATAATATATACAGTCTCGCTTCTTACGTCGTTTCCTAAGCAAACTTTGACACACAATCCATGCAATTTATATGACGATATCGAATTCCGTGTCGAAGATAGATGCAGAAGCATCCATGTCTCAAGAAATACAAGGGTCAGCTTTGTCAAATCAATCACATTTCCATATGATAGCAAATATATCGTTACCCATAATATCTGCAGTCTCGATTTTTACGTCGTTTGTTAAGCATACTTTGACACACAATGCATGCAATTTATATGACGATATCGAATTCCGTCTCGAAGATAGATGCCGAAGCATGCATGTCTCAAGAAATACAAGGGTCAGCTTTGTCAAATCAATCACATTTCCATATGATAGCAAATATATCGTAACCCATAATATCTGCAGTCTCGCTCTTTACGTCGTTTGTTAAGCATACTTTGACACACAATTAATGCAATTTATACGACGATATCGAATTCCGTCTCGAAGATAGATGCAGAAGCATCCATGTCTCAAGAAATACAAGGGTCAGCTTTGTCAAATCAATCACATTTCATTATGATAGCAAATACATCGTTACCCATAATATCTGCAGTCTCGATTTTTACGTCGTTTGTTAAGCAAGTTTTCACACAGAATCAATGCAATTTATATGACGATATTGAATTCCGTCTCGAAGATAGATGCAGATGCATCCAAGTCTCAAGAAATACAAGGGTCAGCTTCGTCAAATCAATCACATGTCCTTATGAGAGCAAATATATCGTGACCCATAATATCTGCAGTCTCGCTTCTTACGTCGTTTGTTGAGCAAACTTTGACACACAATCTATGCAATTTATATGACGATATCAAATTCCCTTTCGAAGATAGATGCAGAAGCATCCATGTCTCAAAAAATACAAGGGTCAGCTTCGTCAAATCAATCACATGTCCATATGAGAGCAAATATATCGTGACCCATAATATCTGCAGTCTCGCTTCTTACGTCGTTTGTTGAGCAAACTTTGACACACAATCTATGCAATTTATATGACGATATCAAATTCCCTTTCGAAGATAGATGCAGAAGCATCCATGTCTCAAAAAACTACAAGGGTCAGCTTTGTCAAATCAATCACATGTCCATATGAGATCAAATATATCGTGACCCATAATATCTGCAGTATCGCTTCTTACGTCGTTTGTTAAGCAAGTTTTGACACACAATCCATGCAATTTATATGACGATATCGAATTCCGTTTTGAAGGTAGATGCATCCAAGCCTCAAACAATACAAGGGTCAGCTTTGTCAAATCAATCACATGTCCATATGAGAGCAAATATATCGTGACCCAAAACATATACAGTCTCGCTTCTTACGTCGTTTGTTAAGCAAACTTTGACACACAATCCATGCAATTTATACGACGATATCGAATTCCGTCTCGAAGATAGATGCAGAAGCATCCATGTCTCAAGAAATACAAGGGTCAGCTTTGTCAAATCAATCACATTTCCATATGATAGCAAATATATCGTGACCCATAATATCTGCAGTCTTGCTTCTTACGTCGTTTGTTAAGCAAACTTTGACACACAATCCATGCAATTTATATGACGATATCGAAATCCGTCTCGAAGATAGATGCAGAAGCATCCAAGTCACAAGAAATACAAGGGTCAGCTTTGTGAAATCAATCACATGTCCATATGAGAGCAAATACGGACAAGTCTCATGAAATGCAAGGATCATTCCACATGAGATACAATATATCGTGACCCATAATATCTGCAGTCTCGCTTCTTACATCGTTTGTTAAGCAAATTTTGACACACAATCCATGCAATTTATATGACGCTATCGAATTCCGTCTTGAAGGTAGATGCATCCAAGCCTCAAACAATACAAGGGTCAGCTTTGTCAAATCAATCACATGTCCATATGAGAGCAAATGGATCCTGAACCAAAATATATACAGTCTCGCTTCTTGCGTCGTTTGTTAAGCAAACTTTGACACAAAATCCGTGCAATTTATATGACGATATCGAACTCCGTTTTGAAGGTAGATGCATCCAAGCCTCAAACAATACAAGGGTCAGCTTTGTCAAATCAATCACATGTCCATATGAGAGCAAATATATCGTGACCCAAAATATATACAGTCTCGCTTCTTACGTCGTTTGTTAAGCAAACTTTGACACACAGTCCATGCAATTTATATGACGATATTGAATTCCGTCTCGAAGATAGATGCAGAAGCATCCATGTCTCAAGAAATACAAGGGTTAGCTTTGTCAAATCAATCACATGTCCATATGAGAGCAAATATATCGTGACCCATAATATATACAGTCTCGCTTCTTACGTCGTTTCCTAAGCAAACTTTGACACACAATCCATGCAATTTATATGACGATATCGAATTCCATGTCGAAGATAGATGCAGAAGCATCCATGTCTCAAGAAATACAAGGGTCAGCTTTGTCAAATCAATCACATTTCCATATGATAGCAAATATATCGTTACCCATAATATCTGCAGTCTCGATTTTTACGTCGTTTGTTAAGCATACTTTGACACACAATGCATGCAATTTATATGACGATATCGAATTCCGTCTCGAAGATAGATGCCGAAGCATGCATGTCTCAAGAAATACAAGGGTCAGCTTTGTCAAATCAATCACATTTCCATATGATAGCAAATATATCGTTACCCATAATATCTGCAGTCTCGCTCTTTACGTCGTTTGTTAAGCATACTTTGACACACAATTAATGCAATTTATACGACGATATCGAATTCCGTCTCGAAGATAGATGCAGAAGCATCCATGTCTCAAGAAATACAAGGGTCAGCTTTGTCAAATCAATCACATTTCATTATGATAGCAAATACATCGTTACCCATAATATCTGCAGTCTCGATTTTTACGTCGTTTGTTAAGCAAGTTTTCACACAGAATCAATGCAATTTATATGACGATATTGAATTCCGTCTCGAAGATAGATGCAGATGCATCCAAGTCTCAAGAAATACAAGGGTCAGCTTCGTCAAATCAATCACATGTCCTTATGAGAGCAAATATATCGTGACCCATAATATCTGCAGTCTCGCTTCTTACGTCGTTTGTTGAGCAAACTTTGACACACAATCTATGCAATTTATATGACGATATCAAATTCCCCTTTCGAAGATAGATGCAGAAGCATCCATGTCTCAAAAAATACAAGAGTCAGCTTCGTCAAATCAATCACATGTCCATATGAGAGCAAATATATCGTGACCCATAATATCTGCAGTCTCGCTTCTTACGTCGTTTGTTGAGCAAACTTTGACACACAATCTATGCAATTTATATGACGATATCAAATTCCCTTTCGAAGATAGATGCAGAAGCATCCATGTCTCAAAAACTACAAGGGTCAGCTTTGTCAAATCAATCACATGTCCATATGAGATCAAATATATCGTGACCCATAATATCTGCAGTATCGCTTCTTACGTCGTTTGTTAAGCAAGTTTTGACACACAATCTATGCAATTTATATGACGATATCGAATTCCGTTTGAAGGTAGATGCATCCAAGCCTCAAACAATACAAGGGTCAGCTTTGTCAAATCAATCACATTTCCATATGATAGCAAATATATCGTGACCCATAATATCTGCAGTCTTGCTTCTTACGTCGTTTGTTAAGCAAACTTTGACACACAATCCATGCAATTTATATGACGATATCGAAATCCGTCTCGAAGATAGATGCAGAAGCATCCAAGTCTCAAGAAATACAAGGGTCAGCTTTGTGAAATCAATCACATGTCCATATGAGAGCAAATACGGACAAGTCTCATGAAATGCAAGGATCAACTTCGTCAAATCAATCACATGTCCATATGAGATCAAATATATCGTGACCCATAATATCTGCAGTCTTGCTTCTTCCACCGATTGTTAAGCAAACTTTGACACACAATCCATGCAATTTATACGACGATATCGAATTCCGTCTCGAAGATAGATGCAGAAGCATCCATGTCTCAAGAAATACAAGGGTCAGCTTTGTCAAATCAATCACATTTCCATATGATAGCAAATATATCGTGACCCATAATATCTGCAGTCTTGCTTCTTATGTCGTTTGTTAAGCAAACTTTGACACACAATCCATGCAATTTATATGACGATATCGAAATCCGTCTCGAAGATAGATGCAGAAGCATCCAAGTCTCAAGAAATACAAGGGTCAGCTTTGTGAAATCAATCACATGTCCATATGAGAGCAAATATATCGTGACCCATAACATGTACAGTCTCGTTTCTTACGTCGTTTGTTAAGCAAATTTTGACACAGAATCAATGCAATTTATATGACGATATTGAATTCCGTCTCGAAGATTGATGCAGAAACATCCAAGTCTCAGGAAATACAAGGGTCAGCTTCGTCAAATCAATCACATGTCCTTATGAGAGCAAATATATCGTGACCCATAATATCTGCAGTCTCGCTTCTTACGTCATTTGTTAAGCAAACTTTGACACACAATCCATGCAATTTATATGACGATATCAAATTCCCTTTCGAAGATAGATGCAGAAGCATCCATGTCTCAAGAAATACAAGGGTCAGCTTCGTCAAATCAATCACATGTCCATATGAGAGCAAATATATCGTGACCCATACTATCTGCAGTCTCGCTTCTTACGTAGTTTGTTAAGCAAATTTTGACACACAATCTATGCAATTTATATGACGATATCAAATTCCCTTTCGAAGATATATGCAGAAGCATCCATGTCTCAAAAAAATACAAGGGTCAGCTTTGTCAAATCAATCACATGTCCATATGAGATCAAATATATCGTGACCCATAATATCTGCAGTATCGCTTCTTACGTCGTTTGTTAAGCAAGTTTTGACACACAATCCATGCAATTTATATGACGATATCGAATTCCGTTTTGAAGGTAGATGCATCCAAGCCTCAAACAATACAAGGGTCAGCTTTGTCAAATCAATCACATGTCCATATGAGAGCAAATATATCGTGACCCAAAATATATACAGTCTCGCTTCTTACGTCGTTTGTTAAGCAAACTTGACAAACAATCCATGCAATTTATATGACGATATCGAATTCCGTCTCGAAGATAGAAGCAGAAGCAACCATGTCTCAAGAAATACAAGGGTCAGCTTTGTCAAATCAATCACATGTCCATATGAGAGCAAATATATCGTGACCCATAATATCTGCAGCATCGTTTGTTACCCAGTTTGTTAAGCAAACTTTGACACACAATCCATGCATTTTATATGACGATATCGAATTCCGTCTCAAAGATAGATGCAAAAGCATCCAAGTCTCAAGAAATAAAAGGGTCAGCTTCGTCAAATCAATCACATGTCCATATGAGATCAAATATATCGTGACCCATAATATCTGCAGTCTCGCTTCTTACGTCGTTTGTTAAGCAAATTTTGACACACAATCCATGCAATTTATATGACGATATCGAATTCCGTTTTGAAGGTAGATGCATCCAAGCCTCAAACAATACAAGGGTCAGCTTTGTCAAATCAATCACATGTCCATATGAGAGCAAATATATCGTGACCCAAAATATATACAGTCTCGCTTCTTACGTCGTTTTTTAAGCAAACTTTGACACACAATCCGTGCAATTTATATGACGATATCGAATTCCGTCTCGAAGATAGAAGCAGAAGCAACTATGTCTCATGAAATACAAGGGTTAGCTTTGTGAAATCAATCACATGCCCATACGAGAGCAAATATATCGTGACCCATAATATGTGCAGTTTCTCTTCTTACGTCGTTTGTTCAGCAAACTTTGACACACAATCCATGCAATTTATATGACGATATCGAATTCCGTCTCGAAGATAGAAGCAGAAGCAACCATGTCTCAAGAAATACAAGGGTCAGCTTTGTCAAATCAATCACATGTCCATATGAGAGCAAATATATCGTGACCCATAATATCTGCAGCATCGTTTGTTACCCCGTTTGTTAAGCAAATTTTGACACACAATCCATGCATTTTATACGACGATATCGAATTCCGTCTCGAAGATAGATGCAGAAGCATCCAAGTCTCAAGAAATAAAAGGGTCAGCTTCGTCAAATCAATCACATGTCCATATGATAGCAAATATATCGTGACGAATAATATCTGCAGTCTCGCTTCTTACGTCGTTTGTTAAGCAAACTTTGACACACAGTCCATGCAATTTATATGACGATATCGAATTCCGTCTCGAAGATAGAAGCAGAAGCAACCATGTCTCATGAAATACAAGGGTTAGCTTTGTGAAATCAATCACATGCCCATACGAGAGCAAATATATCGTGACCCATAATATCTGCAGTTTCTCTTCTTACGTCGTTTGTTCAGCAAACTTTGACACACAATCCATGCAATTTATATGACGATATCGAATTCCGTCTCGAAGATAGAAGCAGAAGCAACCATTTCTCAAGAAATACAAGGGTCAGCTTTGTCAAATCAATCACATGTCCATATGAGATCAAATATATCGTGACCCATAATATCTGCAGTCTTGCTTCTTACGTCGTTTGTAATCAAACTTTGACACAAACTCCATGCAATTTATGTGACGATATCGAATTCCGTCTCGAAGATAGATGCAGAAGCATCCATGTCTCATGAAATACAAGGGTCAGCTTCGTCAAATCAATCATCTTTCCATATGAGAGCAAATATATCGTGACCCATAATATATACAGTCTCGCTTCTTCCGTCGTTTGTTAAGCAAACCTTGACACACAATTTATGCAATTTATTTGACGATATCGAATTCCGTCTCGAAGATAGATGTAGAAGCATCCATGTCTCATGAAATACAAGGGTCAGCTTCGTCAAATCAATCATCTTTCCATATGAGAGCAAATATATCGTGACCCATAATATATACAGTCTCGCTTCTTCCGTCGTTTTTTAAGCAAACTTTGACACACAATCCATGCAATTTATATGACGATATCGAATTCCGTCTCGAAGATAGATGCAGAAGCATCCAAGTCTCAAGAAATACAAGGGTCAGCTTTGTCAAATCAATCACATTTCCATATGAGAGCAAGCATATCGTGACCCATAATATCTGCAGTCTTGCTTCTTACGTCGTTTGTTAAGCATACTTTGACACACAATCATTGTAATTTATATAACGATATCGAATTCCGTTTCGAAGTCAGATGCAGAAGCATCCAAGTCTCATGAAATGCAAGGATCAACTTCGTCAAATCAATCACATGTCCATATGAGATCAAATATATCGTGACCCATAATATCTGCAGTCTTGCTTCTTACGTCGTTTGTTAAGCAAACTTTGACACACAATTTATGCAATTTATACGACGATATCGAATTCCGTCTCGAAGATAGTTGCAGAAGCATCCATGTCTCAAGAAATACAAGGGTCAGCTTTGTCAAATCAATCACATTTCCATATGATAGCAAATATATCGTGACCCATAATATCTGCAGTCTTGCTTCTTACGTCGTTTGTTAAGCAAACTTTGACACACAATCCATGCAATTTATATGACGATATCGAAATCCGTCTCGAAGATAGATGCAGAGGCATCCAAATCTCAAGAAATACAAGGGTCAGCTTTGTGAAATCAATCACATGTCCATATGAGAGCAAATATATCGTGACCCATAACATATACAGTCTCGTTTCTTACGTCGTTTGTTAAGCAAATTTTGACACAGAATCAATGCAATTTATATGACGATATTGAATTCCGTCTCGAAGATAGATGCAGAAGCATCCAAGTCTCAAGAAATACAAGGGTCAGCTTCGTCAAATATATCACATGTCCCTATGAGAGCAAATATATCGTGACCCATAATATCTGCACTCTCGCTTCTTACGTCGTTTGTTAAGCAAACTTTGACACACAATCCATGCAATTTATATGACGATATCAAATTCCCTTTCGAAGATAGATGCAGAAGCATCCATGTCTCAAGAAATACAATGGTCAGCTTCGTCAAATCAATCACATGTCCATATGAGAGCAAATATATCGTGACCCATAATATCTGCAGTCTCGCTTCTTACGTCGTTTGTTAAGCAAACTTTGACACACAATCTATGCAATTTATATGACGATATCAAATTCCCTTTCGAAGATAGATGCAGAAGCATCCATGTCTCAAAAAAATACAAGGGTCAGCTTTGTCAAATCAATCACATGTCCATATGAGATCAAATATATCGTGACCCATAATATCTGCAGTCTCGCTTCTTACGTCGTTTGTTAGGCAAATTTTGACACACAATCCATGCAATTTATATGACGATATCGAATTCCGTTTTTAAGGTAGATGCATCCAAGCCTCAAACAATAAAAGGGTCAGCTTTGTCAAATCAATCACATGTTCATATGAGAGCAAATATATCGTGACCCAAAATATATACAGTCTCGCTTCTTACGTCGTTTGTTAAGCAAACTTTGACACACAATCCGTGCAATTTATATGACGATATCGAATTCCGTCTCGAAGATAGAAGCAGAAGCAACCATGTCTCATGAAATACAAGGGTTAGCTTTGTGAAATCAATCACATGCCCATACGAGAGCAAATATATCGTGACCCATTATATCTGCAGTTTCTCTTCTTACGTCGTTTGTTCAGCAAACGTTGACACACAATCCATGCAATTTATATGACGATATCGAATTCCGTCTCGAAGATAGAAACAGAAGCAACCATGTCTCAAGAAATACAAGGGTCAGCTTTGTCAAATCAATCACATGTCCATATGAGAGCAAATATATCGTGACCCATAATATCTGCAGCATCGTTTGTTACCCCGTTTGTTAAGCAAACTTTGACACACAATCCATGAATTTTATATGACGATATCGAATTCCGTCTCAAAGATAGATGCAGAAGCATCCAAGTCTCAAGAAATAAAAGGGTCAGCTTCGTCAAATCAATCACATGTCCATATGAGATCCAATATATCGTGACCCATAATATCTGCAGTCTCGCTTCTTACGTCGTTTGTTAAGCAAACTTTGACTTACAATCCGTGCAATTTATATGACGATATCGAATTCCGTCTCGAAGATAGAAGCAGAAGCAACCATGTCTCATGAAATACAAGGGTTAGCTTTGTGAAATCAATCACATGCCCATACGAGAGCAAATATATCGTGACCCATAATATCTGCAGTTTCTCTTGTTTGTTCAGCAAACTTTGACACACAATCCATGCAATTTATATGAAGATATCGAATTCCGTCTCGAAGATAGAAGCAGAAGCAACCATGTCTCAAGAAAAACAAGGGTCAGCTTTGTCAAATCAATCACATGTCCATATGAGAGCAAATATATCGTGACCCATAATATCTGCAGCATCGTTTGTTACCCCGTTTGTTAAGCAAACTTTGACACACAATCCATGCATTTTATATTACGATATCGAATTCCGTCTCGAAGATAGATGCAGAAGCATCTAAGTCTCAAGAAATAAAAGGGTCAGCTTCGTCAAATCAATCACATGTCCATATGATAGCAAATATATCGTGACGAATAATATCTGCAGTCTCGCTTCTTACGTCGTTTGTTAAGCAAACTTTGACACACAGTCCATGCAATTTATATGACGATATCGAATTCCGTCTCGAAGATAGAAGCAGAAGCAACCATGTCTCATGAAATACAAGGGTTAGCTTTGTGAAATCAATCACATGTCCATATGAGAGCAAATATATCGTGACCCATAATATCTGCAGTTTCTCTTCTTACGTCGTTTGTTCAGCAAACTTTGATACACAATCCATGCAATTTATATGACGATATCGAATTCCGTCTCGAAGATAGAAGCAGAAGCAACCATGTCTCAAGAAATACAAGGGTCAGCTTTGTCAAATCAATCACATGTCCATATGAGAGCAAATATATCGTGACCCATAATATCTGCAGCATCGTTTGTTACCCCGTTTGTTAAGCAAACTTTGACACACAATCCATGCATTTTTTATGACGATATCGAATTCCCTTTCCAAGAAAGAAGCAGAAGCATCCAAGTCTCATGAAATACAAAGGTCAGCTTTGTCAAATCAATCACATGTCCATATGAGATCAAATATATCGTGACCCATAATATCTGCAGTCTCGCTTTTTACGTCGTTTGTTAAGCATACTTTGACACACAATCAATGCAATTTATACGACGATATCGAATTCCGTCTCGAAGATAGATGCAGAAGCATCCATGTCTCAAGAAATACAAGGGTCAGCTTTGTCAAATCAATCACATTTCCATATGATAGCAAATATATCGTGACCCATAATATCTGCAGTCTTGCTTCTTACGTCGTTTGTTAAGCAAACTTTGACACACAATCTATGCAATTTATATGACGATATCGAAATCCGTCTCGAAGATAGATGCAGAAGCATCCATGTCTCAAGAAATACAAGGGTCAGCTTTGTCAAATCAATCACATGTCCATATGAGAGCAAATATATCGTGACCCATAATATCTGCAGCATCGTTTGTTACCCCGTTTGTTAAGCAAACTTTGACACACAATCCATGCATTTTTTATGACGATATCGAATTCCCTTTCCAAGAAAGAAGCAGAAGCATCCAAGTCTCATGAAATACAAAGGTCAGCTTTGTCAAATCAATCACATGTCCATATGAGAGCAAATATATCGTGACCCATAACATATACAGTCTCGTTTCTTACGTCGTTTGTTAAGCAAATTTTGACACAGAATCAATGCAATTTATATGACGATATTGAATTCCGTCTCGAAGATAGATGCAGAAGCATCCAAGTCTCAAGAAATACAAGGGTCAGCTTCATCAAATCAATCACATGTCCTTATGAGAGCAAATATATCGTGACCCATAATATCTGCAGTCTCGCTTCTTACGTCGTTTGTTAAGCAAACTTTGACACACAATCCATGCAATTTATATGACGATATCAAATTCCCTTTCGAAGATAGATGCAGAAGCATCCATGTCTCAAGAAATACAAGGGTCAGCTTCGTCAAATCAATCACATGTCCATATGAGATCAAATATATCGTGACCCATAATATCTGCAGTCTCGCTTCTTACGTCGTTTGTTAAGCAAATTTTGACACACAATCCATGCAATTTATATGACGATATCGAATTCCGTTTCGAAGGTAGATGCATCCAAGCCTCAAACAATACAAGGGTCAGCTTTGTCAAATCAATCACATGTCCATATGAGAGCAAATATATCGTGACCCAAAATATATACAGTCTCGCTTCTTACGTCGTTTGTTAAGCAAACTTTGACACACAATCCGTGCAATTTATATGACGATATCGAATTCCGTCTCGAAGATAAAAGCAGAAGCAACCATGTCTCATGAAATACAAGGGTTAGCTTTGTGAAATCAATCACATGCCCATACGAGAGCGAATATATCGTGACCCATAATATCTGCAGTTTCTCTTCTTACGTCGTTGGTTCAGCAAACTTTGACACACAATCCATGCAATTTATATGACGATATCGAATTCCGTCTCGAAGATAGAAGCAGAAGCAACCATGTCTCAAGAAATACAAGGGTCAGCTTTGTCAAATCAATCACATGTCCATATGGGAGCAAATATATCGTGACCCATAATATCTGCAGCATCGTTTGTTACCCCGTTTGTTAAGCAAACTTTGACACACAATCCATGCATTTTATATGACGATATCGAATTCCGTCTCGAAGATAGATGCAGAAGCATCCAAATCTCAAGAAATAAAAGGGTCAGCTTCGTCAAATCAATCACATGTCCATATGATAGCAAATATATCGTGACGAATAATATCTGCAGTCTCGCTTCTTACGTCGTTTGTTAAGCAAACTTTGACACAGTCCATACAATTTATATGACGATATCGAATTCCGTCTCGAAGATAGAAGCAGAAGCAACCATGTCTCATGAAATACAAGGGTTAGCTTTGTGAAATCAATCACATGCCCATACGAGAGCAAATATATCGTGACCCATAATATCTGCAGTTTCTCTTCTTACGTCGTTTGTTCAGCAAACTTTGACACACAATCCATGCAATTTATATGACGATATCGAATTCCGTCTCGAAGATAGAAGCAGAAGCAACCATGTCTCAAGAAATACAAGGGTCAGCTTTGTCAAATCAATCACATGTCCATATGAGATCAAATATATCGTGACCCATAATATCTGCAGCATTGTTTGTTACCCCGTTTGTTAAGCAAACTTTGACACACAATCCATGCATTTTATATGACGATATCGAATTCCCTTTCCAATTTAGAAGCAGAAGCATCCAAGTCTCATGAAATACAAAGGTCAGCTTTGTCAAATCAATCACATGTCCATATGAGATCAAATATATCGTGACCCATAATATCTGCAGTCTCGCTTTTTACGTCGTTTGTTAAGCATACTTTGACACACAATCAATGCAATTTATACGACGATATCGAATTCCGTCTCGAAGATAGATGCAGAAGCATCCATGTCTCAAGAAATACAAGGGTCAGCTTTGTGAAATCAATCACATGTCCATATGAGAGCAAATATATCGTGACCCATAACATATACAGTCTCGTTTCTTACGTCGTTTGTTAAGCATACTTTGACACACAATCAATGCAATTTATACGACGATATCGAATTCCGTCTTGAAGATAGATGCAGAAGCATGCATGTCTCAAGAAATACAAGGGTCAGCTTTGTCAAATCAATCACATGTCCCTATGAGAGCAAATATATCGTGACCCATAATATCTGCAGTGTCGCTTCTTACGTCGTTTGTTAAGCAAACTTTGACACAAAATCCATGCAATTTATATGACGATATCAAATTCCCTTTCGATGATAGATGCAGAAGCATCCATGTCTCAAGAAATACAAGGGTCAGCTTCGTCAAATCAATCACATGTCCATATGAGAGCAAATATATCGTGACCCATAATATCTGCAGTCTCGCTTCTTACGTCGTTTGTTAAGCAAACTTTGACACACAATCTATGCAATTTATATGACGATATCAAATTCCCTTTCGAAGATAGATGCAGAAGCATCCATGTCTCAAAAAATACAAGGGTCAGCTTTGTCAAATCAATCACATGTCCATATGAGATCAAATATATCGTGACCCATAATATCTGCAGTCTCGCTTCTTACGTCGTTCGTTAAGCAAATTTTGACACACAATCCATGCAATTTATATGACGATATCGAATTCCGTTTCGAAGGTAGATGCATCCAAGCCTCAAACAATACAAGGGTCAGCTTTGTCAAATCAATAACATGTCCATATGTTAATAACATGTCGTTTGTTAAGCAAACTTTGACACACAATCCGTGCAATTTATATGACGATATCGAATTCCGTCTCGAAGATAGAAGCAGAAGCAACCATGTCTCATGAAATACAAGGGTTAGCTTTGTGAAATCAATCACATGCCCATACGAGAGCGAATATATCGTGACCCATAATATCTGCAGTTTCTCTTCTTACGTCGTTGGTTCAGCAAACTTTGACACACAATCCATGCAATTTATATGACGATATCGAATTCCGTCTCGAAGATAGAAGCAGAAGCAACCATGTCTCAAGAAATACAAGGGTCAGCTTTGTCAAATCAATCACATGTCCATATGGGAGCAAATATATCGTGACCCATAATATCTGCAGCATCGTTTGTTACCCCGTTTGTTAAGCAAACTTTGACACACAATCCATGCATTTTATATGACGATATCGAATTCCGTCTCGAAGATAGATGCAGAAGCATCCAAGTCTCAAGAAATAAAAGGGTCAGCTTCGTCAAATCAATCACATGTCCATATGATAGCAAATATATCGTGACGAATAATATCTGCAGTCTCGCTTCTTACGTCGTTTGTTAAGCAAACTTTGACACACAGTCCATACAATTTATATGACGATATCGAATTCCGTCTCGAAGATAGAAGCAGAAGCAACCATGTCTCATGAAATACAAGGGTTAGCTTTGTGAAATCAATCACATGCCCATACGAGAGCAAATATATCGTGACCCATAATATCTGCAGTTTCTCTTCTTACGTCGTTTGTTCAGCAAACTTTGACACACAATCCATGCAATTTATATGACGATATCGAATTCCGTCTCGAAGATAGAAGCAGAAGCAACCATGTCTCAAGAAATACAAGGGTCAGCTTTGTCAAATCAATCACATGTCCATATGAGATCAAATATATGGTGACCCATAATATCTGCAGCATTGTTTGTTACCCCGTTTGTTAAGCAAACTTTGACACACAATCCATGCATTTTATATGACGATATCGAATTCCCTTTCCAATTTAGAAGCAGAAGCATCCAAGTCTCATGAAATACAAAGGTCAGCTTTGTCAAATCAATCACATGTCCATATGAGATCAAATATATCGTGACCCATAATATCTGCAGTCTCGCTTTTTACGTCGTTTGTTAAGCATACTTTGACACACAATCAATGCAATTTATACGACGATATCGAATTCCGTCTCGAAGATAGATGCAGAAGCATCCATGTCTCAAGAAATACAAGGGTCAGCTTTGTGAAATCAATCACATGTCCATATGAGAGCAAATATATCGTGACCCATAACATATACAGTCTCGTTTCTTACTTCGTTTGTTAAGCATACTTTGACACACAATCAATGCAATTTATACGACGATATCGAATTCCGTCTTGAAGATAGATGCAGAAGCATGCATGTCTCAAGAAATACAAGGGTCAGCTTTGTCAAATCAATCACATGTCCCTATGAGAGCAAATATATCGTGACCCATAATATCTGCAGTGTCGCTTCTTACGTCGTTTGTTAAGCAAACTTTGACACAAAATCCATGCAATTTATATGACGATATCAAATTCCCTTTCGAAGATAGATGCAGAAGCATCCATGTCTCAAGAAATACAAGGGTCAGTTTCGTCAAATCAATCACATGTCCATATGAGAGCAAATATATCGTGACCCATAATATCTGCAGTCTCGCTTCTTACGTCGTTTGTTAAGCAAACTTTGACACACAATCTATGCAATTTATATGACGATATCAAATTCCCTTTCGAAGATAGATGCAGAAGCATCCATGTCTCAAAAAAATACAAGGGTCAGCTTTGTCAAATCAATCACATGTCCATATGAGATCAAATATATCGTGACCCATAATATCTGCAGTCTCGCTTCTTACGTCGTTCGTTAAGCAAATTTTGACACACAATCCATGCAATTTATATGACGATATCGAATTCCGTTTTGAAGGTAGATGCATCCAAGCCTCAAACAGCTCAGCTTTGTCAAATCAATCACATGTCCATATGAGATCAAATATATCGTGACCCATAATATCTGCAGTCTCGCTTCTTACGTCGTTTGTTAAGCAAACTTTGACACACAATTTATGCAATTTATACGACGATATCAAATTCCCTTTCGAAGATAGATGCAGAAGCATCCTTGTCTCAAAAAAATACAAGGGTTAGCTTTGTGAAATCAATCACATGCCCATACGAGAGCAAATATATCGTGACCCATAATATCTGCAGTTTCTCTTCTTACGTCGTTTGTTCAGCAAACTTTGACACACAATCCATGCAATTTATATGACGATATCGAATTCCGTCTCGAAGATAGAAGCAGAAGCAACCATGTCTCAAGAAATACAAGGGTCAGCTTTGTCAAATCAATCACATGTCCATATGAGAGCAAATATATCGTGACCCATAATATCTGCAGCATCGTTTGTTACCCCGTTTGTTAAGGAAACTTTGACACACAATCCATGCATTTTATATGACGATATCGAATTCCCTTTCCAATTTAGAAGCAGAAGCATCCAAGTCTCATGAAATACAAAGGTCAGCTTTGTCAAATCAATCACATGACCATATGAGATCAAATATATCGTGACCCATAATATCTGCAGTTTCGCTTTTTACGTCGTTTGTTAAGCATACTTTGACACACAATCAATGCAATTTATACGACGATATCGAATTCCGTCTCGAAGATAGATGCAGAAGCATCCATGTCTCAAGAAATACAAGGGTCAGCTTTGTCAAATCAATCACATTTCCATATGATAGCAAATATATCGTGACCCATAATATCTGCAGTCTTGCTTCTTACGTCGTTTGTTAAGCAAACTTTGACACACAATCCATGCAATTTATATGACGATATCAAAATCCGTCTAGAAGATAGATGCAGAAGCATCCAAGTCTCAAGAAATACAAGGGTCAGCTTTGTGAAATCAATCACATGTCCATATGAGAGCAAATATATCGTGACCCATAACATATACAGTCTCGTTTCTTACGTCGTTTGTTAAGCATACTTTGACACACAATCAATGCAATTTATACGACGATATCGAATTCCGTCTTGAAAATAGATGCAGAAGCATGCATGTCTCAAGAAATACAAGGGTCAGCTTTGTCAAATCAATCACATGTCCCTATGAGAGCAAATATATCGTGACCCATAATTACTGCAGTCTCGCTTCTTACGTCGTTTGTTAAGCAAACTTTGACACACAATCCATGCAATTTATATGACGATATCAAATTCCCTTTCGAAGATAGATACAGAAGCATCCATGTCTCAAGAAATATAAGGGTCAGCTTCGTCAAATCAATCACATGTCCATATGAGAGCAAATATATCGTGACCCATACGTCGCTTCTTACGTCGTTTGTTAAGCAAACTTTGACACACAATATATGCAATTTATATGACGATATCAAATTCCCTTTCGAAGATAGATGCAGAAGCATCCATGTCTCAAAAAAATACAAGGGTCAGCTTTGTCAAATCAATCACATGTCCATATGAGATCAAATATATCGTGACCCATAATATCTGCAGTCTCGTTTCTTACGTCGTTTGTTAAGCAAATTTTGACACACAATCCATGCAATTTATATGACGATATCGAATTCCGTTTTGAAGGTAGATGCATCCAAGCCTCAAACAGCTCAGCTTTGTCAAATCAATCACATGTCCATATGAGAGCAAATATATCGTGACCCAAAATATATACAGTCTCGCTTCTTACGTCGTTTGTTAAGCAAACTTTGACACACAATCCGTGCAATTTATATGACGATATCGAATTCCGTCTCAAAGATAGAAGCAGAAGCAACCATGTCTCATGAAATACAAGGGTTAGCTTTGTGAAATCAATCACATGCCCATACGAGAGCAAATATATCGTGACCCATAATATCTGCAGTTTCTCTTCTTACGTCGTTTGTTCAGCAAACTTTGACACACAATCCATGCAATTTATATGACGATATCGAATTCCGTCTCGAAGATAGAAGCAGAAGCAACCATGTCTCAAGAAATACAAGGGTCAGCTTTGTCAAATCAATCACATGTCCATAGGAGAGCAAATATATCGTGACCCATAATATCTGCAGCACCGTTTGTTACCCCATTTGTTAAGCAAACTTTGACACACAATCCATGCATTTTATATGACGATATCGAATTCCGTCTCGAAGATAGATGCAGAAGCATCCAAGTCTCAAGAAATAAAAGGGTCAGCTTCGTCAAATCAATCACATGTCCATATGATAGCAAATATATCGTGACGAATAATATCTGCAGTCTCGCTTCTTACGTCGTTTGTTAAGCAAACTTTGACACACAGTCCATACAATTTATATGACGATATCGAATTCCGTCTCGAAGATAGAAGCAGAAGCAACCATGTCTCATGAAATACAAGGGTTAGCTTTGTGAAATCAATCACATGCCCATACGAGAGCAAATATATCGTGACCCATAATATCTGCAGTTTCTCTTCTTACGTCGTTTGTTCAGCAAACTTTGACACACAATCCATGCAATTTATATGACGATATCGAATTCCGTCTCGAAGATAGAAGCAGAAGCAACCATGTCTCAAGAAATACAAGGGTCAGCTTTGTCAAATCAATCACATGTCCATATGAGATCAAATATATGGTGACCCATAATATCTGCAGCATTGTTTGTTACCCCGTTTGTTAAGCAAACTTTGACACACAATCCATGCATTTTATATGACGATATCGAATTCCCTTTCCAATTTAGAAGCAGAAGCATCCAAGTCTCATGAAATACAAAGGTCAGCTTTGTCAAATCAATCACATGTCCATATGAGATCAAATATATCGTGACCCATAATATCTGCAGTCTCGCTTTTTACGTCGTTTGTTAAGCATACTTTGACACACAATCAATGCAATTTATACGACGATATCGAATTCCGTCTCGAAGATAGATGCAGAAGCATCCATGTCTCAAGAAATACAAGGGTCAGCTTTGTGAAATCAATCACATGTCCATATGAGAGCAAATATATCGTGACCCATAACATATACAGTCTCGTTTCTTACTTCGTTTGTTAAGCATACTTTGACACACAATCAATGCAATTTATACGACGATATCGAATTCCGTCTTGAAGATAGATGCAGAAGCATGCATGTCTCAAGAAATACAAGGGTCAGCTTTGTCAAATCAATCACATGTCCCTATGAGAGCAAATATATCGTGACCCATAATATCTGCAGTGTCGCTTCTTACGTCGTTTGTTAAGCAAACTTTGACACAAAATCCATGCAATTTATATGACGATATCAAATTCCCTTTCGAAGATAGATGCAGAAGCATCCATGTCTCAAGAAATACAAGGGTCAGTTTCGTCAAATCAATCACATGTCCATATGAGAGCAAATATATCGTGACCCATAATATCTGCAGTCTCGCTTCTTACGTCGTTTGTTAAGCAAACTTTGACACACAATCTATGCAATTTATATGACGATATCAAATTCCCTTTCGAAGATAGATGCAGAAGCATCCATGTCTCAAAAAAATACAAGGGTCAGCTTTGTCAAATCAATCACATGTCCATATGAGATCAAATATATCGTGACCCATAATATCTGCAGTCTCGCTTCTTACGTCGTTCGTTAAGCAAATTTTGACACACAATCCATGCAATTTATATGACGATATCGAATTCCGTTTTGAAGGTAGATGCATCCAAGCCTCAAACAGCTCAGCTTTGTCAAATCAATCACATGTCCATATGAGATCAAATATATCGTGACCCATAATATCTGCAGTCTCGCTTCTTACGTCGTTTGTTAAGCAAACTTTGACACACAATCTATGCAATTTATACGACGATATCAAATTCCCTTTCGAAGATAGATGCAGAAGCATCCTTGTCTCAAAAAAATACAAGGGTTAGCTTTGTGAAATCAATCACATGCCCATACGAGAGCAAATATATCGTGACCCATAATATCTGCAGTTTCTCTTCTTACGTCGTTTGTTCAGCAAACTTTGACACACAATCCATGCAATTTATATGACGATATCGAATTCCGTCTCGAAGATAGAAGCAGAAGCAACCATGTCTCAAGAAATACAAGGGTCAGCTTTGTCAAATCAATCACATGTCCATATGAGAGCAAATATATCGTGACCCATAATATCTGCAGCATCGTTTGTTACCCCGTTTGTTAAGGAAACTTTGACACACAATCCATGCATTTTATATGACGATATCGAATTCCCTTTCCAATTTAGAAGCAGAAGCATCCAAGTCTCATGAAATACAAAGGTCAGCTTTGTCAAATCAATCATATGACCATATGAGATCAAATATATCGTGACCCATAATATCTGCAGTTTCGCTTTTTACGTCGTTTGTTAAGCATACTTTGACACACAATCAATGCAATTTATACGACGATATCGAATTCCGTCTCGAAGATAGATGCAGAAGCATCCATGTCTCAAGAAATACAAGGGTCAGCTTTGTCAAATCAATCACATTTCCATATGATAGCAAATATATCGTGACCCATAATATCTGCAGTCTTGCTTCTTACGTCGTTTGTTAAGCAAACTTTGACACACAATCCATGCAATTTATATGACGATATCGAAATCGGTCTAGAAGATAGATGCAGAAGCATCCAAGTCTCAAGAAATACAAGGGTCAGCTTTGTGAAATCAATCACATGTCCATATGAGAGCAAATATATCGTGACCCATAACATATACAGTCTCGTTTCTTACGTCGTTTGTTAAGCATACTTTGACACACAATCAATGCAATTTATACGACGATATCGAATTCCGTCTTGAAAATAGATGCAGAAGCATGCATGTCTCAAGAAATACAAGGGTCAGCTTTGTCAAATCAATCACATGTCCCTATGAGAGCAAATATATCGTGACCCATAATTACTGCAGTCTCGCTTCTTACGTCGTTTGTTAAGCAAACTTTGACACACAATCCATGCAATTTATATGACGATATCAAATTCCCTTTCGAAGATAGATACAGAAGCATCCATGTCTCAAGAAATATAAGGGTCAGCTTCGTCAAATCAATCACATGTCCATATGAGAGCAAATATATCGTGACCCATACGTCGCTTCTTACGTCGTTTGTTAAGCAAACTTTGACACACAATATATGCAATTTATATGACGATATCAAATTCCCTTTCGAAGATAGATGCAGAAGCATCCATGTCTCAAAAAAATACAAGGGTCAGCTTTGTCAAATCAATCACATGTCCATATGAGATCAAATATATCGTGACCCATAATATCTGCAGTCTCGCTTCTTACGTCGTTTGTTAAGCAAATTTTGACACACAATCCATGCAATTTATATGACGATATCGAATTCCGTTTTGAAGGTAGATGCATCCAAGCCTCAAACAGCTCAGCTTTGTCAAATCAATCACATGTCCATATGAGAGCAAATATATCGTGACCCAAAATATATACAGTCTCGCTTCTTACGTCGTTTGTTAAGCAAACTTTGACACACAATCCGTGCAATTTATATGACGATATCGAATTCCGTCTCAAAGATAGAAGCAGAAGCAACCATGTCTCATGAAATACAAGGGTTAGCTTTGTGAAATCAATCACATGCCCATACGAGAGCAAATATATCGTGACCCATAATATCTGCAGTTTCTCTTCTTACGTCGTTTGTTCAGCAAATTTTGACACACAATCCATGCAATTTATATGACGATATCGAATTCCGTCTGGAAGATAGAAGCAGAAGCAACCATGTCTCAAGAAATACAAGGGTCAGCTTTGTCAAATCAATCACATGTCCATAGGAGAGCAAATATATCGTGACCCATAATATCTGCAGCACCGTTTGTTACCCCATTTGTTAAGCAAACTTTGACACACAATCCATGCATTTTATATGACGATATCGAATTCCGTCTCGAAGATAGATGCAGAAGCATCCAAGTCTCAAGAAATAAAAGGGTCAGCTTCGTCAAATCAACCACTTGTCCATATGATAGCAAATATATCGTGACGAATAATATCTGCAGTCTCGCTTCTTACGTCGTTTGTTAAGCAAACTTTGACACACAGTCCATGCAATTTATATGACGATATCGAATTCCGTCTCGAAGATAGAAGCAGAAGCAGCCATGTCTCATGAAATTCAAGGGTTAGCTTTGTTAAATCAATCACATGCCCACAAGAGAGCAAATATATCGTGACCCATAATATCTGCAGTTTCTCTTCTTACGTCGTTTGTTCAGCAAACTTTGACACACAATCCATGCAATTTATATGACGATATCGAATTCCGTCTCGAAGATAGAAGCAGAAGCAACCATGTCTCAAGAAATACAAGGGTCAGCTTTGTCAAATCAATCACATGCCCATATGAGAGCAAATATATCGTGACCCATAATATCTGCAGCATCGTTTGTTACCCCGTTTGTTAAGCAAACTTTGACGCACAATCCATGCATTTTATATGACGATATCGAATTCCCTTTCCAAGATAGAAGCAGAAGCATCCAAGTCTCATGAAATACAAAGGTCAGCTTTGTCAAATCAATCACATGTCCATATGAGATCAAATATATCGTGACCCATAATATCTGCAGTCTCGCTTTTTACGTCGTTTGTTAAGCATACTTTGACACACAATCAATGCAATTTATACGACGATATCGAATTCCGTCGCGAAGATAGATGCAGAAGCATCCATGTCTCAAGAAATACAAGGGTCAGCTTTGTCAAATCAATCACATTTCTATATGAGAGCAAAAATATCGTGACCCATAATATCTGCAGTCTTGCTTCTTACGTCGTTTGTTAAGCAAACTTTGACACACAATCCATGCAATTTATATGACGAGATCGAAATCCGTCTCGAAGATAGATGCAGAAGCTTCCAAGTCTCAAGAAATACAAGGGTCAGCTTTGTGAAATCAATCACATGTCCATATGAGAGCAAATATATCGTGACCCATAACATATACAGTCTCGTTTCTTACGTCGTTTGTTAAGCAAATTTTGACACAGAATCAATGCAATTTATATGACGATATTGAATTCCGTCTCGAAGATAGATGCAGAAGCATCCAAGTCTCAAGAAATGCAAGGGTCAGCTTCGTCAAATCAATCACATGTCCCTATGAGAGCAAATATATCGTGACCCATAATATCTGCAGTCTCGCTTCTTACGTCGTTTGTTAAGCAAACTTTGACACACAATCCATGCAATTTATATGACGATATCAAATTCCCTTTCGAAGATAGATGCAGAAGCATCCATGTCTCAAAAAAATACAAGTGTCAGCTTTGTCAAATCAATCACATGTCCATATGAGATCAAATATATCGTGACCCATAATATCTGCAGTCTCGCTTCTTACGTCGTTTGTTAAGCAAATTTTGACATACAATCCATGCAATTTATATGACGATATCGAATTCCGTTTTGAAGGTAGATTCATCCAAGCCTCAAACAATACAAGGGTCAGCTTTGTCAAATCAATCACATGTCCATATGAGAGGAAATATATCGTGACCCATAATATCTGCCGTCTCGCTTCTTACGTCGTTTGTTAAGCAAACTTTGACACACAATCCATGCAATTTATATGACGATATTGAATTCCCTTTCGAAGATAGATGCAGAAGCATCCAAGTCTCAAACAATACAAGGGTCAGCTTTGTCAAATCAATCACATGTCCATATGAGAGCAAATATATCGTGTCCCATAATATCTGCAGTCTCGTTTCATAC
This sequence comes from Musca autumnalis, assembly GCF_047663935.1. Lineage (NCBI taxonomy): Eukaryota > Metazoa > Arthropoda > Insecta > Diptera > Muscidae > Musca > Musca autumnalis. The sequence goes on along the minus strand of NW_027411650.1, from coordinate 276,406 downwards.
GTCGTTTGCTAAGCAGACTTTGACACACAATCCGTGCAATTTATATGACGATATTGAATTCCGTTTCGAAGATAGATGCAGAAGCATCCATGTCTCAAGAAATACAAGGGTTAGCTTTGTCAAATCAATCACATGTCCATATGAGATCAAATATATCGTGACCCATAATATCTGCAGTCTTGCTTCTTACGTCGTTTGTAATCAAACTTTAACACAAACTCCATGCAATTTATTTGACGATATCGAATTCCGTCTCGTAGATAGATGCAGAAGCATCCAAGTCTGAAACAATACATGGGTCAGCATTGTCAAATCAATCGCATGTCCCTATGAGAGCAATTATATCGTGACCCAAAATATATACAGTCTCGCTTCTTACGTCGTTTCATAAGCAAACTTTGACACACAATCCGTGCAATTTATATGACGATATCGAATTCCGTCTCGAAGATAGATGCAGAAGCATCCAAGTCTCAAACAATACAAGGGTCAGCTTTGTCAAATCAATCACATGTCCATATGAGAGCAAATATATCGTGACCCATAATATCTGCAGTCTCGCTTCTTACGTCGTTTGTTCAGCAAACTTTGACACACAATCCATGCAATTTATATGACGATATCGAATTCCGTCTCGAAGATAGAAGCAGAAGCAACCATGTCTCAAGAAATACAAGGGTCAGCTTTGTCAAATCAATCACATGTCCATATGAGAGCAAATATATCGTGACCCATAATATCTGCAGCATCGTTTGTTACCCCGTTTGTTAAGCAAACTTTGACACACAATCCATGCATTTTATATGACGATATCGAATTCCGTCTCGAAGATAGATGCAGAAGCATCCAAGTCTCAAGAAATAAAAGGGTCAGCTTCGTCAAATCAATCACATGTCCATATGATAGCAAATATATCGTGACGAATAATATCTGCAGTCTCCCTTCTTACGTCGTTTGTTAAGCAAACTTTGACACACAGTCCATGCAATTTATATGACGATATCGAATTCCGTCTCGAAGATAGAAGCAGAAGCAACCATGTCTCATGAAATACAAGGGTTAGCTTTGTGAAATCAATCACATACCCATACGAGAGCAGATATATCGTGACCCATAATATCTGCAGTTTCTCTCCTTACGTCGTTTGTTCAGCAAACTTTGACACACAATTCAGGCAATTTATATGACGATATCGAATTCCGTCTCGAAGATAGAAGCAGAAGCAACCATGTCTCAAGAAATACAAGGGTCAGCTTTGTCAAATCAATCACATGTCCATATGAGAGCAAATATATCGTGACCCGTAATATCTGCAGTCTCGCTTCTTACGTCGTTTGTTAAGCAAATTTTGACACACAATCCATGCAATTTATATGACGATATCGAATTCCGTCTTGAAGGTAGATGCATCCAAGCCTCAAACAATACAAGGGTCAGCTTTGTCAAATCAATCACATGTCCATATGAGAGCAAATGTGTTCTGACCCAAAATATATACAGTCTCGCTTCTTACGTCGTTTGTTAAGCATACTTTGACACACAATCAATGCGATTTATATGACGATATCGAATTCCGTTTTGAAGGTAGATGCATCCAAGCCTCAAACAATACAAGGGTCAGCTTTGTCAAATCAATCACATGTCCATATGAGAGCAAATATATCGTGACCCAAAATATATACAGTCTCGCTTCTTACGTCGTTTGTTAAGCAAACTTTGACACACAATCCGTGCAATTTATATGACGATATCGAATTCCGTTTTGAAGGTAGATGCATCCAAGCCTCAAACAATACAAGGGTCAGCTTTGTCAAATCAATCACATGTCCATATTAGGGATACGCAAGTCGATTTTCGAGTAATCGATTCCTCGATTCTTTGAGTTGAAGAATCTAAAAATCGAAATCGAGTTTTGACTTCATAGAGAATCGAAAGATCGATTCTCTATTATGATTCTTCGATTCTTGCAGTGGGAATCGAAAGATCAATTCTGTTTTGACTTTTTGATGTACCACGAAAATGAAATATACAGATTACATTGGTAAGAGCAAGACAACAATATTATATTATTTGTTGTACTGATGAACAAAGTTAATCTAACGGTACGGCAGTGTTAAACGCGAAGCATTATACACTAAAACGTTCACATTTTAAATTAAGGGGTCATCTCGATCGAACGATTCTTTTATCCAAGTGAGTTCTAAAGAGCAGTACACATTGTCAGTTTTGAATGTCGATATTTTGCAGTTATGGATAACTGTCCAACCTTCCAGCAACCACAAAACATTTTGTGGTTGCATGATGAATGACAAAAATGAACGGCCACACTAGCAAGCACCAACAAAGCTGTCATTCAAAACTGGCAATGTGCACTCAGCTTAAGTAAGAATCAAAGGATCGAAAGATCGATTTTTGATTCCTACGTAAGAATCGAAAATTCGATTTTTGAGTTCTAAGTAAGAATCAAAAGATCGAAAGATCGATTCTTGAGTTCTAAGTAAGAATCAAAAGATCGAAAGATCGATTTTTGCTTGATAATAAGTATCCCTAGTCCATATGAGAGCAAATATACCGTGACCCAAAATATATACAGTCTCGCTTCTTACGTCTTTTGTTAAGCAAACTTTGACACACAATCCGTGCAATTTATATGACGATATCGAATTCCGTCTCGAAGATAGAAGCAGAAGCAACCATGTCTCATGAAATACAAGTGTTAGCTTTGTGAAATCAATCACATGCCCATACGAGAGCAAATATATCGTGACCCATAATATCTGCAGTCTCGCTTCTTACGTCGGTTGTTAAGCAAACTTTGACACACAATCTATGCAATTTATATGACGATATCAAATTCCCTTTCGAAGATAGATGCAGAAGCATCCATGTCTCAAGAAATACAAGGGTCAGCTTCGTCAAATCAATCACATGTCCATATGAGAGCAAATATATCGTGACCCATAATATCTGCAGTCTCGCTTCTTACGTCGTTTGTTATGCAAACTTTGACACAAAATCTATGCAATTTATATGACGATATCAAATTCCCTTTCGAAGATAGATGCAGAAGCATCCATGTCTCAAAAAATACAAGGGTCAGCTTTGTCAAATCAATCACATGTACATGTGAGATCAAATATATCGTGACCCATAATATCTGCAGTCTCGCTTCTTACGTCGTTTGATAAGCAAATTTTGACACACAATCCATGCAATTTATATGACGATATCGAATTCCGTTTTGAAGGTAGATGCATCCAAGCCTCAAACAATACAAGGGTCAGCTTTGTCAAATCAATCACATGTCCATATTAGAGCAAATATATCGTGACCCAAAATATATACAGTCTCGCTTCTTACGTCGTTTGTTAAGCAAACTTTGACACACAATCCGTGCAAGTTATATGACGATATCGAATTCCGTTTTGAAGGTAGATGCATCCAAGCCTCAAACAATACAAGGGTCAGCTTTGTCAAATCAATCACATGTCCATATAAGAGCAAATATATCGTGACCCAAAATATGTACAGTCTCGCTTCTTACGTCTTTTGTTAAGCAAACTTTGACACACAATCCGTGCAATTTATATGACGATATCGAATTTCGTCTCGAAGATAGAAGCAGAAGCAACCATGTCTCATGAAATACAAGTGTTAGCTTTGTGAAATCAATCACATGCCCATACGAGGGCAAATATATCGTGACCCATAATATCTGCAGTCTCGCTTCTTACGTCGTTTGTTAAGCAAACTTTGACACACAATCTATGCAATTTATATGACGATATCGAATTCCGTCTCGAAGATAGAAGCAGAAGCAACCATGTCTCATGAAATACAAGGGTTAGCTTTGTGAAATCAATCACATGCCCATACGAGAGCAGATATATCGTGACCCATAATATCTGCAGTTTCTCTCCTTACGTCGTTTGTTCAGCAAACTTTGACACACAATTCAGGCAATTTATATGACGATATCGAATTCCGTCTCGAAGATAGAAGCAGAAGCAACCATGTCTCAAGAAATACAAGGGTCAGCTTTGTCAAATCAATCACATGTCCATATGAGAGCAAATATATCGTGACCCATAATATCTGCAGTTTCTCTCCTTACGTCGTTTGTTAAGCAAATTTTGACACACAATCCATGCAATTTATATGACGATATCGAATTCCGTTTTGAAGGTAGATGCAGAAGCATCCAAGTCTCATGAAATACAAGGGTCAGTTTCGTCAAATCAATCACATGTCCATATGAGAGCAAATATATCGTGACCCATAATATCTGCAGTCTCGCTTCTTACGTCGTTTGTTAAGCATACTTTGACACACAATCAATGCGATTTATATGACGATATCGAATTCCGTTTTGAAGGTAGATGCATCCAAGCCTCAAACAATACAAGGGTCAGCTTTGTCAAATCAATCACATGTCCATATGAGAGCAAATATATCGTGACCCAAAATATATACAGTCTCGCTTCTTACGTCGTTTGTTAAGCAAACTTTGACACAAAATCTATGCAATTTATATGACGATATCAAATTCCCTTTCGAAGATAGATGCAGAAGCATCCATGTCTCAAAAAATACAAGGGTCAGCTTTGTCAAATCAATCACATGTCCATGTGAGATCAAATATATCGTGACCCATAATATCTGCAGTCTCGCTTCTTACGTCGTTTGATAAGCAAATTTTGACACACAATCCATGCAATTTATATGACGATATCGAATTCCGTTTTGAAGGTAGATGCATCCAAGCCTCAAACAATACAAGGGTCAGCTTTGTCAAATCAATCACATGTCCATATGAGAGCAAATATATCGTGACCCAAAATATATACAGTCTCGCTTCTTACGTCGTTTGTTAAGCAAACTTTGACACACAATCCGTGCAAGTTATATGACGATATCGAATTCCGTTTTGAAGGTAGATGCATCCAAGCCTCAAACAATACAAGGGTCAGCTTTGTCAAATCAATCACATGTCCATATGAGAGCAAATATATCGTGACCCAAAATATGTACAGTCTCGCTTCTTACGTCTTTTGTTAAGCAAACTTTGACACACAATCCGTGCAATTTATATGACGATATCGAATTTCGTCTCGAAGATAGAAGCAGAAGCAACCATGTCTCATGAAATACAAGTGTTAGCTTTGTGAAATCAATCACATGCCCATACGAGAGCAAATATATCGTGACCCATAATATCTGCAGTCTCGCTTCTTACGTCGTTTGTTAAGCAAACTTTGACACACAATCTATGCAATTTATATGACGATATCGAATTCCGTCTCGAAGATAGAAGCAGAAGCAACCATGTCTCATGAAATACAAGGGTTAGCTTTGTGAAATCAATCACATGCCCATACGAGAGCAGATATATCGTGACCCATAATATCTGCAGTTTCTCTCCTTACGTCGTTTGTTCAGCAAACTTTGACACACAATTCAGGCAATTTATATGACGATATCGAATTCCGTCTCGAAGATAGAAGCAGAAGCAACCATGTCTCAAGAAATACAAGGGTCAGCTTTGTCAAATCAATCACATGTCCATATGAGAGCAAATATATCGTGACCCATAATATCTGCAGTTTCTCTCCTTACGTTGTTTGTTAAGCAAATTTTGACACACAATCCGTGCAATTTATATGACGATATCGAATTCCGTTTTGAAGGTAGATGCAGAAGCATCCAAGTCTCATGAAATACAAGGGTCAGTTTCGTCAAATCAATCACATGTCCATATGAGAGCAAATATATCGTGACCCATAATATCTGCAGTCTCGCTTCTTACGTCGTTTGTTAAGCATACTTTGACACACAATCAATGCGATTTATATGACGATATCGAATTCCGTTTTGAAGGTAGATGCATCCAAGCCTCAAACAATACAAGGGTCAGCTTTGTCAAATCAATCACATGTCCATATGAGAGCAAATATATCGTGACCCAAAATATATACAGTCTCGCTTCTTACGTCGTTTGTTAAGCAAACTTTGACACAAAATCTATGCAATTTATATGACGATATCAAATTCCCTTTCGAAGATAGATGCAGAAGCATCCATGTCTCAAAAAATACAAGGGTCAGCTTTGTCAAATCAATCACATGTCCATGTGAGATCAAATATATCGTGACCCATAATATCTGCAGTCTCGCTTCTTACGTCGTTTGATAAGCAAATTTTGACACACAATCCATGCAATTTATATGACGATATCGAATTCCGTTTTGAAGGTAGATGCATCCAAGCCTCAAACAATACAAGGGTCAGCTTTGTCAAATCAATCACATGTCCATATGAGAGCAAATATATCGTGACCCAAAATATATACAGTCTCGCTTCTTACGTCGTTTGTTAAGCAAACTTTGACACACAATCCGTGCAAGTTATATGACGATATCGAATTCCGTTTTGAAGGTAGATGCATCCAAGCCTCAAACAATACAAGGGTCAGCTTTGTCAAATCAATCACATGTCCATATGAGAGCAAATATATCGTGACCCAAAATATGTACAGTCTCGCTTCTTACGTTTTTTGTTAAGCAAACTTTGACACACAATCCGTGCAATTTATATGACGATATCGAATTCCGTCTCGAAGATAGAAGCAGAAGCAATCATGTCTCATGAAATACAAGTGTTAGCTTTGTGAAATCAATCACATGCCCATACGAGAGCAAATATATCGTGACCCATAATATCTGCAGTCTCGCTTCTTACGTCGTTTGTTAAGCAAACTTTGACACACAATCTATGCAATTTATATGACGATATCGAATTCCGTCTCGAAGATAGAAGCAGAAGCAACCATGTCTCATGAAATACAAGGGTTAGCTTTGTGAAATCAATAACATGCCCATACGAGAGCAGATATATCGTGACCCATAATATCTGCAGTTTCTCTCCTTACGTCGTTTGTTCAGCAAACTTTGACACACAATTCAGGCAATTTATATGACGATATCGAATTCCGTCTCGAAGATAGAAGCAGAAGCAACCATGTCTCAAGAAATACAAGGGTCTGCTTTGTCAAATCAGTCACATGTCCATATGAGAGCAAATATATCGTGACCCATAATATCTGCAGTTTCTCTCCTTACGTCGTTTGTTAAGCAAATTTTGACACACAATCCATGCAATTTATATGACGATATCGAATTCCGTTTTGAAGGTAGATGCAGAAGCATCCAAGTCTCATGAAATACAAGGGTCAGTTTCGTCAAATCAATCACATGTCCATATGAGAGCAAATATATCGTGACCCATAATATCTGCAGTCTCGCTTCTTACGTCGTTTGTTAAGCATACCTTGACACACAATCAATGCGATTTATATGACGATATCGAATTCCGTTTTGAAGGTAGATGCATCCAAGCCTCAAACAATACAAGGGTCAGCTTTGTCAAATCAATCACATGTCCATATGAGAGCAAATATATCGTGACCCAAAATATATACAGTCTCGCTTCTTACGTCGTTTGTTAAGCAAACTTTGACACACAATCCGTGCAATTTATATGACGATATCGAATTCCGTTTTGAAGGTAGATGCATCCAAGCCTCAAACAATACAAGGGTCAGCTTTGTCAAATCAATCACATGTCCATATTAGGAATACGCAAGTCGATTTTCGAGTAATCGATTCCTCGATTCTTTGAGTTGAAGAATCTAAAAATCGGAATCGGGTTTTGACTTCATAGAGAATCGAAAGATCGATTCTCTATTATGATTCTTCGATTCTTGCAGTGGGAATCGAAAGATCAATTCTGTTTTGACTTTTTGATGTACCACGAAAATGAAATATACAGATTACATTGGTAAGAGCAAGACAACAATATTATATTATTTGTTGTACTGATGAACAAAGTTAATCTAACGGTACGGCAGTGTTAAACGCGAAGCATTATACACTAAAACGTTCACATTTTAAATTAAGGGGTCATCTCGATCGAACGATTCTTTTATCCAAGTGAGTTCTAAAGAGCAGTACACATTGTCAGTTTTGAATGTCGATATTTTGCAGTTATCGATAACTGTCCAACCTTCCAGCAACCACAAAACATTTTGTGGTTGCATGATGAATGACAAAAATGAACGGCCACACTAGCACCAACAAAGCTGCCATTCAAAACTGGCAATGTGCACTCAGCTTAAGTAAGAATCAAAGGATCGAAAGATCGATTTTTGATTCCTACGTAAGAATCGAAAATTCGATTTTTGAGTTCTAAGTAAGAATCAAAAGATCGAAAGATCGATTCTTGAGTTCTAAGTAAGAATCAAAAGATCGAAAGATCGATTTTTGCTTGATAATAAGTATCCCTAGTCCATATGAGAGCAAATATACCGTGACCCAAAATATGTACAGTCTCGCTTCTTACGTCTTTTGTTAAGCAAACTTTGACACACAATCCGTGCAATTTATATGACGATATCGAATTCCGTCTCGAAGATAGAAGCAGAAGCAACCATGTCTCATGAAATACAAGTGTTAGCTTTGTGAAATCAATCACATGCCCATACGAGAGCAAATATATCGTGACCCATAATATCTGCAGTCTCGCTTCTTACGTCGTTTGTTAAGCAAACTTTGACACACAATCTATGCAATTTATATGACGATATCAAATTCCCTTTCGAAGATAGATGCAGAAGCATCCATGTCTCAAGAAATACAAGGGTCAGCTTCGTCAAATCAATCACATGTCCATATGAGAGCAAATATATCGTGACCCATAATATCTGCAGTCTCGCTTCTTACGTCGTTTGTTAAGCAAACTTTGACACAAAATCCGTGCAATTTATATGACGATATCAAATTCCCTTTCGAAGATAGATGCAGAAGCATCCATGTCTCAAGAAATACAAGGGTCAGCTTTGTCAAATCAATCACATGTCCATATGAGATCCAATATATCGTGACCCATAATATCTGCAGTCTCGCTTCTTACGTCGTTTGTTAAGCAAATTTTGACACACAATCCATGCAATTTATATGACGATATCGAATTCCGTCTTGAAGGTAGATGCATCCAAGCCTCAAACAATACAAGGGTCAGCTTTGTCAAATCAATCACATGTCCATATGAGAGCAAATGTATTCTGACCCAAAATATATACAGTCTCGCTTCTTACGTCGTTTGTTAAGCAAACTTTGACACAAAATCCGTGCAATTTATATGACGATATCGAATTCCGTTTTGAAGGTAGATGCATCCAAGCCTCAAACAATACAAGGGTCAGCTTTGTCAAATCAATCACATGTCCATATGAGAGCAAATATATCGTGACCCAAAATATATACAGTCTCGCTTCTTACGTCGTTTGTTAAGCAAACTTTGACACACAATCCGTGCAATTTATATGACGATATCGAATTCCGTTTTGAAGGTAGATGCATCCAAGCCTCAAACAATACAAGGGTAAGCTTTATCAAATCAATCACATGTCCATATGAGAGCAAATATATCGTGACCCAAAATATATACAGTCTCGCTTCTTACGTCGTTTGTTAAGCAAACTTTGACACAAAATCCGTGCAATTTATATGACGATATCGAATTCCGTCTCGAAGATAGAAGCAGAAGCAACCATGTCTCATGAAATACAAGGGTTAGCTTTGTGAAATCAATCACATGCCCATACGAGAGCAAATATATCGTGACCCATAATATCTGCAGTCTCGCTTCTTACGTCGTTTGTTAAGCAAACTTTGACACACAATCTATGCAATTTATATGACGATATCAAATTTTCTTTCGAAGATAGATGCAGAAGCATCCATGTCTCAAGAAATACAAGGGTCAGCTTCGTCAAATCAATCACATGTCCATATGAGAGCAAATATATCGTGACCCATAATATCTGCAGTCTCGCTTCTTACGTCGTTTGTTAAGCAAACTTTGACACACAATCTATGCAATTTATATGACGATATCAAATTCCCTTTCGAAGATAGATGCAGAAGCATCCATGTCTCAAAAAAATACAAGGGTCAGCTTTGTCAAATCAATCACATGTCCATGTGAGATCAAATATATCTTGACCCATAATATCTGCAGTCTCGCTTCTTACGTCGTTTGATAAGCAAATTTTGACACACAATCCATGCAATTTATATTACGATATCGAATTCCGTTTTGAAGGTAGATGCATCCAAGCCTCAAACAATACAAGGGTCAGCTTTGTCAAATCAATCACATGTCCATATGAGAGCAAATATATCGTGACCCAAAATATATACAGTCTCGCTTCTTACGTCGTTTGTTAAGCAAACTTTGACACACAATCCGTGCAAGTTATATGACGATATCGAATTCCGTTTTGTAGGTAGATGCACCCAAGCCTCAAACAATACAAGGGTCAGCTTCGTCAAATCAATCACATGTCCATATGATAGCATATATATCGTGACGAATAATATCTGCAGTCTCGCTTCTTACGTCGTTTGTTAAGCAAACTTTGACACACAGTCCATGCAATTTATATGACGATATCGAATTCCGTCTCGAAGATAGATTCAACCATGTCTCATGAAATACAAGGGTTAGCTTTGTGAAATCAATCACATGCCCATACGAGAGCAAATATATCGTGACCCATAATATCTGCAGTCTCGCTTCTTACGTCGTTTGTTAAGCAAACTTTGACACACAATCTATGCAATTTATATGACGATATCAAATTCCCTTTCGAAGATAGATGCAGAAGCATCCATGTCTCAAAAAAATACAAGGGTCAGCTTTGTCAAATCAATCACATGTCCATGTGAGATCAAATATATCTTGACCCATAATATCTGCAGTCTCGCTTCTTACGTCGTTTGATAAGCAAATTTTGACACACAATCCATGCAATTTATATTACGATATCGAATTCCGTTTTGAAGGTAGATGCATCCAAGCCTCAAACAATACAAGGGTCAGCTTCGTCAAATCAATCACATGTCCATATGATAGCATATATATCGTGACGAATAATATCTGCAGTCTCGCTTCTTACGTCGTTTGTTAAGCAAACTTTGACACACAGTCCATGCAATTTATATGACGATATCGAATTCCGTCTCGAAGATAGATGCAGAATCATCCATGTCTCATGAAATACAAGGGTCAGCTTCGTCAAATCAATCATCTTTCCATATGAGAGCAAATATATCGTGATCCAAAATATATACAGTCTCGCTTCTTACGTCGTTTGTTAAGCAAACTTTGACACACAATCCGTGCAATTTATATGACGATATCGAATTCCGTCTCGAAGATAGAAGCAACCATGTCTCATGAAATACAAGGGTTAGCTTTGTGAAATCAATCACATGCCCATACGAGAGCAAATATATCGTGACCCATAATATCTGCAGTCTCGCTTCTTACGTCGTTTGTTAAGCAAACTTTGACACACAATCTATGCAATTTATATGACGATATCAAATTCCCTTTCGAAGATAGATGCAGAAGCATCCATGTCTCAAGAAATACAAGGGTCAGCTTCGTCAAATCAATCACATGTCCATATGAGAGCAAATATATCGTGACCCAAAATATCTGCAGTCTCGCTTCTTACGTCGTTTGTTAAGCAAACTTTGACACACAATCTATGCAATTTATATGACGATATCAAATTCGCTTTCGAAGATAGATGCAGCAGCATCCATGTCTCAAAAAAATGCAAGGGTCAGCTTTGTCAAATCAATCACATGTCCATATGAGATCCAATATATCGTGACCCATAATATCTGCAGTCTCGCTTCTTACGTCGTTTGTTAAGCAAATTTTGACACACAATCCATGCAATTTATATGACGATATCGAATTCCGTCTTGAAGGTAGATGCATCCAAGCCTCAAACAATACAAGGGTCAGCTTTGTCAAATCAATCACATGTCCATATGAGAGCAAATGTATTCTGACCCAAAATATATACAGTCTCGCTTCTTACGTCGTTTGTTAAGCAAACTTTGACACAAAATCCGTGCAATTTATATGACGATATCGAATTCCGTTTTGAAGGTAGATGCATCCAAGCCTCAAACAATACAAGGGTCAGCTTTGTCAAATCAATCACATGTCCATATGAGAGCAAATATATCGTGACCCAAAATATATACAGTCTCGCTTCTTACGTCGTTTGTTAAGCAAACTTTGACACACAATCCGTGCAATTTATATGACGATATCGAATTCCGTTTTGAAGGTAGATGCATCCAAGCCTCAAACAATACAAGGGTAAGCTTTGTCAAATCAATCACATGTCCATATGAGAGCAAATGTATTCTGACCCAAAATATATGCAGTCTCGCTTCTTACGTCGTTTGTTAAGCAAACTTTGACACACAATCTATGCAATTTATATGACGATATCAAATTCCCTTTCGAAGATAGATGCAGAAGCATCCATGTCTCAAGAAATACAAGGGTCAGCTTCGTCAAATCAATCACATGTCCATATGAGAGCAAATATATCGTGACCCATAATATCTGCAGTCTCGCTTCTTACGTCGTTTGTTAAGCAAACTTTGACACAAAATCCGTGCAATTTATATGACGATATCAAATTCCCTTTCGAAGATAGATGCAGAAGCATCCATGTCTCAAGAAATACAAGGGTCAGCTTTGTCAAATCAATCACATGTCCATATGAGATCCAATATATCGTGACCCATAATATCTGCAGTCTCGCTTCTTACGTCGTTTGTTAAGCAAATTTTGACACGCAATCCATGCAATTTATATGACGATATCGAATTCCGTCTTGAAGGTAGATGCATCCAAGCCTCAAACAATACAAGGGTCAGCTTTGTCAAATCAATCACATGTCCATATGAGAGCAAATGTATTCTGACCCAAAATATATACAGTCTCGCTTCTTACGTCGTTTGTTAAGCAAACTTTGACACAAAATCCGTGCAATTTATATGACGATATCGAATTCCGTTTTGAAGGTAGATGCATCCAAGCCTCAAACAATACAAGGGTCAGCTTTGTCAAATCAATCACATGTCCATATGAGAGCAAATATATCGTGACCCAAAATATATACAGTCTCGCTTCTTACGTCGTTTGTTAAGCAAACTTTGACACACAATCCGTGCAATTTATATGACGATATCGAATTCCGTTTTGAAGGTAGATGCATCCAAGCCTCAAACAATACAAGGGTAAGCTTTATCAAATCAATCACATGTCCATATGAGAGCAAATATATCGTGACCCAAAATATATACAGTCTCGCTTCTTACGTCGTTTGTTAAGCAAACTTTGACACAAAATCCGTGCAATTTATATGACGATATCGAATTCCGTCTCGAAGATAGAAGCAGAAGCAACCATGTCTCATGAAATACAAGGGTTAGCTTTGTGAAATCAATCACATGCCCATACGAGAGCAAATATATCGTGACCCATAATATCTGCAGTCTCGCTTCTTACGTCGTTTGTTAAGCAAACTTTGACACACAATCTATGCAATTTATATGACGATATCAAATTTTCTTTCGAAGATAGATGCAGAAGCATCCATGTCTCAAGAAATACAAGGGTCAGCTTCGTCAAATCAATCACATGTCCATATGAGAGCAAATATATCGTGACCCATAATATCTGCAGTCTCGCTTCTTACGTCGTTTGTTAAGCAAACTTTGACACACAATCTATGCAATTTATATGACGATATCAAATTCCCTTTCGAAGATAGATGCAGAAGCATCCATGTCTCAAAAAAATACAAGGGTCAGCTTTGTCAAATCAATCACATGTCCATGTGAGATCAAATATATCTTGACCCATAATATCTGCAGTCTCGCTTCTTACGTCGTTTGATAAGCAAATTTTGACACACAATCCATGCAATTTATATTACGATATCGAATTCCGTTTTGAAGGTAGATGCATCCAAGCCTCAAACAATACAAGGGTCAGCTTTGTCAAATCAATCACATGTCCATATGAGAGCAAATATATCGTGACCCAAAATATATACAGTCTCGCTTCTTACGTCGTTTGTTAAGCAAACTTTGACACACAATCCGTGCAAGTTATATGACGATATCGAATTCCGTTTTGTAGGTAGATGCACCCAAGCCTCAAACAATACAAGGGTCAGCTTCGTCAAATCAATCACATGTCCATATGATAGCATATATATCGTGACGAATAATATCTGCAGTCTCGCTTCTTACGTCGTTTGTTAAGCAAACTTTGACACACAGTCCATGCAATTTATATGACGATATCGAATTCCGTCTCGAAGATAGAAGCAACCATGTCTCATGAAATACAAGGGTTAGCTTTGTGAAATCAATCACATGCCCATACGAGAGCAAATATATCGTGACCCATAATATCTGCAGTCTCGCTTCTTACGTCGTTTGTTAAGCAAACTTTGACACACAATCTATGCAATTTATATGACGATATCAAATTCCCTTTCGAAGATAGATGCAGAAGCATCCATGTCTCAAAAAAATACAAGGGTCAGCTTTGTCAAATCAATCACATGTCCATGTGAGATCAAATATATCTTGACCCATAATATCTGCAGTCTCGCTTCTTACGTCGTTTGATAAGCAAATTTTGACACACAATCCATGCAATTTATATTACGATATCGAATTCCGTTTTGAAGGTAGATGCATCCAAGCCTCAAACAATACAAGGGTCAGCTTCGTCAAATCAATCACATGTCCATATGATAGCATATATATCGTGACGAATAATATCTGCAGTCTCGCTTCTTACGTCGTTTGTTAAGCAAACTTTGACACACAGTCCATGCAATTTATATGACGATATCGAATTCCGTCTCGAAGATAGATGCAGAATCATCCATGTCTCATGAAATACAAGGGTCAGCTTCGTCAAATCAATCATCTTTCCATATGAGAGCAAATATATCGTGATCCAAAATATATACAGTCTCGCTTCTTACGTCGTTTGTTAAGCAAACTTTGACACACAATCCGTGCAATTTATATGACGATATCGAATTCCGTCTCGAAGATAGAAGCAACCATGTCTCATGAAATACAAGGGTTAGCTTTGTGAAATCAATCACATGCCCATAC
Source organism: Musca autumnalis (assembly GCF_047663935.1). Taxonomy (NCBI): domain Eukaryota; kingdom Metazoa; phylum Arthropoda; class Insecta; order Diptera; family Muscidae; genus Musca; species Musca autumnalis. The sequence continues at coordinate 261,326 of NW_027411650.1, read as the reverse complement.
GAGAGCAAATATATCGTGACCCATAATATCTGCAGTCTCGCTTCTTACGTCGTTTGTTAAGCAAACTTTGACACACAATCTATGCAATTTATATGACGATATCAAATTCCCTTTCGAAGATAGATGCAGAAGCATCCATGTCTCAAGAAATACAAGGGTCAGCTTCGTCAAATCAATCACATGTCCATATGAGAGCAAATATATCGTGACCCAAAATATCTGCAGTCTCGCTTCTTACGTCGTTTGTTAAGCAAACTTTGACACACAATCTATGCAATTTATATGACGATATCAAATTCGCTTTCGAAGATAGATGCAGAAGCATCCATGTCTCAAAAAAATGCAAGGGTCAGCTTTGTCAAATCAATCACATGTCCATATGAGATCCAATATATCGTGACCCATAATATCTGCAGTCTCGCTTCTTACGTCGTTTGTTAAGCAAATTTTGACACACAATCCATGCAATTTATATGACGATATCGAATTCCGTCTTGAAGGTAGATGCATCCAAGCCTCAAACAATACAAGGGTCAGATTTGTCAAATCAATCACATGTCCATATGAGAGCAAATGTATTCTGACCCAAAATATATACAGTCTCGCTTCTTACGTCGTTTGTTAAGCAAACTTTGACACAAAATCCGTGCAATTTATATGACGATATCGAATTCCGTTTTGAAGGTAGATGCATCCAAGCCTCAAACAATACAAGGGTCAGCTTTGTCAAATCAATCACATGTCCATATGAGAGCAAATATATCGTGACCCAAAATATATACAGTCTCGCTTCTTACGTCGTTTGTTAAGCAAACTTTGACACACAATCCGTGCAATTTATATGACGATATCGAATTCCGTTTTGAAGGTAGATGCATCCAAGCCTCAAACAATACAAGGGTAAACTTTATCAAATCAATCACATGTCCATATGAGAGCAAATATATCGTGACCCAAAATATATACAGTCTCGCTTCTTACGTCGTTTGTTAAGCAAACTTTGACACACAATCCGTGCAATTTATATGACGATATCGAATTCCGTCTCGAAGATAGAAGCAGAAGCAACCATGTCTCATGAAATACAAGGGTTAGCTTTGTGAAATCAATTACATGCCCATACGAGAGCGAATATATCGTGACCCATAATATCTGCAGTCTCGCTTCTTACGTCGTTTGTTAAGCAAACTTTGACACACAATCTATGCAATTTATATGACGATATCAAATTCCCTTTCGAAGATAGATGCAGAAGCATCCATGTCTCAAAAAAATACATGGGTCAGCTTTGTCAAATCAATCACATGTCCATGTGAGATCAAATATATCTTGACCCATAATATCTGCAGTCTCGCTTCTTACGTCGTTTGATAAGCAAATTTTGACACACAATCCATGCAATTTATATTACGATATCGAATTTCGTTTTGAAGGTAGATGCATCCAAGCCTCAAACAATACAAGGGTCAGCTTTGTCAAATCAATCACATGTCCATATGAGAGCAAATATATCGTGACCCAAAATATATACAGTCTCGCTTCTTACGTCGTTTGTTAAGCAAACTTTGACACACAATCCGTGCAAGTTATATGACGATATCGAATTCCGTTTTGAAGGTAGATGCATCCAAGCCTCAAACAATACAAGGGTCAGCTTCGTCAAATCAATCACATGTCCATATGATAGCAAATATATCGTGACGAATAATATCTGCAGTCTCGCTTCTTACGTCGTTTGTTAAGCAAACTTTGACACACAGTCCATGCAATTTATATGACGATATCGAATTCCGTCTCGAAGATAAATGCAGAAGCATCCATGTCTCATGAAATACAAGGATCAGCTTCGTCAAATCAATCATCTTTCCATATGAGAACAAATATATCGTGACCCATAATATCTGCAGTCTCGCTTCTTACGTCGTTTGTTAAGCAAACTTTGACACACAATCTATGCAATTTATATGACGATATCAAATTCGCTTACGAAGATAGTTGCAGAAGCATCCATGTCTCAAAAAAATGCAAGGGTCAGCTTTGTCAAATCAATCACATGTCCATATGAGATCCAATATATCTTGACCCATAATATCTGCAGTCTCGCTTCTTAAGTCGTTTGTTAAGCAAATTTTGACACACAATCCATGCAATTTATATGACGATATCGAATTCCGTCTTGAAGGTAGATGCATCCAAGCCTCAAACAATACAAGGGTCAGCTTTGTCAAATCAATCACATGTCCATATGAGAGCAAATGTATCCTGACCCAAAATATATACAGTCTCGCTTCTTACGTCGTTTGTTAAGCAAACTTTGACACAAAATCCGTGCAATTTATATGACGATATCGAATTCCGTTTTGAAGGTAGATGCATCCAAGCCTCAAACAATACAAGGGTCAGCTTTGTCAAATCAATCACATGTCCATATGAGAGCAAATATATCGTGACCCAAAATATATACAGTCTCGCTTCTTACGTCGTTTGTTAAGCAAACTTTGACACACAATCCGTGCAATTTATATGACGATATCGAATTCCGTTTTGAAGGTAGATGCATCCAAGCCTCAAACAATACAAGGGTAAGCTTTATCAAATCAATCACATGTCCATATGAGAGCAAATATATCGTGACCCAAAATATATACAGTCTCGCTTCTTACGTCGTTTGTTAAGCAAACTTTGACACACAATCCGTGCAATTTATATGACGATATCGAATTCCGTCTCGAAGATAGAAGCAGAAGCAACAATGTCTCATGAAATACAAGGGTTAGCTTTGTGAAATCAATCACATGCCCATACGAGAGCAAATATATCGTGACCCATAATATCTGCAGTCTCGCTTCTTACGTCGTTTGTTAAGCAAACTTTGACACACAATCTATGCAATTTATATGACGATATCAAATTTTCTTTCGAAGATAGATGCAGAAGCATCCATGTCTCAAGAAATACAAGGGTCAGCTTCGTCAAATCAATCACATGTCCATATGAGAGCAAATATATCGTGACCCATAATATCTGCAGTCTCGCTTCTTACGTCATTTGTTAAGCAAACTTTGACACACAATCTATGCAATTTATATGGCGATATCAAATTCCCTTTCGAAGATAGATGCAGAAGCATCCATGTCTCAAAAAAATACAAGGGTCAGCTTTGTCAAATCAATCACATGTCCATGTGAGATCAAATATATCGTGACCCATAATATCTGCAGTCTCGCTTCCTACGTCGTTTGTTAAGCAAACTTTGACACACAATCCGTGCAATTTATATGACGATATCGAATTCCGTTTTGAAGGTAGATGCATCCAAGCCTCAAACAATACAAGGGTAAGCTTTATCAAATCAATCACATGTCCATATGAGAGCAAATATATCGTGACCCAAAATATATACAGTCTCGCTTCTTACGTCGTTTGATAAGCAAATTTTGACACACAATCCATGCAATTTATATTACGATATCGAATTCCGTTTTGAAGGTAGATGCATCCAAGCCTCAAACAATACAAGGGTCAGCTTTGTCAAATCAATCACATGTCCATATGAGAACAAATATATCGTGACCCAAAATATATACAGTCTCGCTTCTTACGTCGTTTGTTAAGCAAACTTTGACACACAATCCGTGCAAGTTATATGACGATATCGAATTCCGTTTTGAAGGTAGATGCATCCAAGCCTCAAACAATACAAGGGTCAGCTTCGTCAAATCAATCACATGTACATATGATAGCAAATATATCGTGACGAATAATATCTGCAGTCTCGCTTCTTACGTCGTTTGTTAAGCAAACTTTGACACACAGTCCATGCAATTTATATGACGATATCGAATTCCATCTCGAAGATAGATGCAGAAGCATCCATGTCTCATGAAATACAAGGATCAGCTTCGTCAAATCAATCATCTTTCCATATGAGAACAAATATATCGTGACCCAAAATATATACAGTCTCGCTTCTTACGTCGTTTGTTAAGCAAACTTTGACACACAATCTGTACAATTTATATGACGATATCGAATTCCGTTTTGAAGGTAGATGCATCCAAGCCTCAAACAATACAAGGGTCAGCTTTGTCAAATCAATCACATGTCCATATGAGAGAAAATATATCGTGACCCAAAATATATACAGTCTCGCTTCTTACGTCGTTTGTTAAGCAAACTTTGACACACAATCCGTGCAATTTATATGACGATATCGAATTCCGTCTCGAAGATAGAAGCAACCATGTCTCATGAAATACAAGGGTTAGCTTTGTGAAATCAATCACATGCCCATACGAGAGCAAATATATCGTGACCCATAATATCTGCAGTCTCGCTTCTTACGTCGTTTGTTAAGCAAACTTTGACACACAATCTATGCAATTTATATGACGATATCAAATTCCCTTTCGAAGATAGATGCAGAAGCATCCATGTCTCAAGAAATACAAGGGTCAGCTTCGTCAAATCAATCACATGTCCATATGAGAGCAAATATATCGTGACCCATAATATCTGCAGTCTCGCTTCTTACGTCGTTTGTTAAGCAAACTTTGACACACAATCTATGCAATTTATATGACGATATCAAATTCGCTTTCGAAGATAGATGCAGAAGCATCCATGTCTCAAAAAAATGCAAGGGTCAGCTTTGTCAAATCAATCACATGTCCATATGAGATCCAATATATCGTGACCCATAATATCTGCAGTCTCGCTTCTTACGTCGTTTGTTAAGCAAATTTTGACACACAATCCATGCAATTTATATGACGATATCGAATTCCGTCTTGAAGGTAGATGCATCCAAGCCTCAAACAATACAAGGGTCAGCTTTGTCAAATCAATCACATGTCCATATGAGAGCAAATGTATCCTGACCCAAAATATATACAGTCTCGCTTCTTACGTCGTTTGTTAAGCAAACTTTGACACAAAATCCGTGCAATTTATATGACGATATCGAATTCAGTTTTGAGGGTAGATGCATCCAAGCCTCAAACAATACAAGGGTCAGCTTTGTCAAATCAATCACATGTCCATATGAGAGCAAATATATCGTGACCTAAAATATATACAGTCTCGCTTCTTACGTCGTTTGTTAAGCAAACTTTGACACACAATCCGTGCAATTTATATGACGATATCGAATTCCGTTTTGAAGGTAGATGCATCCAAGCCTCAAACAATACAAGGGTAAGCTTTATCAAATCAATCACATGTCCATATGAGAGCAAATATATCGTGACCCAAAATATATACAGTCTCGCTTCTTACGTCGTTTGTTAAGCAAACTTTGACACACAATCCGTGAAATTTATATGACGAATCGAATTCCGTCTCGAAGATAGAAGCAGAAGCAACCATGTCTCATGAAATACAAGGGTTAGCTTTGTGAAATCAATCACATGCCCATACGAGAGCAAATATATCGTGACCCATAATATCTGCAGTCTCGCATCTTACGTCGTTTGTTAAGCAAACTTTGACACACAATCTATGCAATTTATATGACGATATCAAATTTTCTTTCGAAGATAGATGCAGAAGCATCCATGTCTCAAGAAATACAAGGGTCAGCTTCGTCAAATCAATCACATGTCCATATGAGAGCAAATATATCGTGACCTATAATATCTGCAGTCTCGCTTCTTACGTCGTTTGTTAAGCAAACTTTGACACACAATCTATGCAATTTATATGACGATATCAAATTCCCTTTCGAAGATAGATGCAGAAGCATCCATGTCTCAAAAAAATACAAGGGTCAGCTTTGTCAAATCAATCACATGTCCATGTGAGATCAAATATATCGTGACCCATAATATCTGCAGTCTCGCTTCTTACGTCGTTTGATAAGCAAATTTTGACACACAATCCATGCAATTTATATTACGATATCGAATTCCGTTTTGAAGGTAGATGCATCCAAGCCTCAAACAATACAAGGGTCAGCTTTGTCAAATCAATCACATGTCCATATGAGAACAAATATATCGTGACCCAAAATATATACAGTCTCGCTTCTTACGTCGTTTGTTAAGCAAACTTTGACACACAATCCGTGCAAGTTATATGACGATATCGAATTCCGTTTTGAAGGTAGATGCATCCAAGCCTCAAACAATACAAGGGTCAGCTTCGTCAAATCAATCACATGTACATATGATAGCAAATATATCGTGACGAATAATATCTGCAGTCTCGCTTCTTACGTCGTTTGTTAAGCAAACTTTGACACACAGTCCATGAAATTTATATGACGATATCGAATTCCGTCTCGAAGATAGATGCAGAAGCATCCATGTCTCATGAAATACAAGGATCAGCTTCGTCAAATCAATCATCTTTCCATATGAGAGCAAATATATCGTGACCCAAAATATATACAGTCTCGCTTCTTACGTCGTTTGTTAAGCAAACTTTGACACACAATCTGTGCAATTTATATGACGATATCAAATTCCGTTTTGAAGGTAGATGCATCCAAGCCTCAAACAATACAAGGGTCAGCTTTGTCAAATCAATCACATGTCCATATGAGAGCAAATATATCGTGACCCAAAATATATACAGTCTCGCTTCTTACGTCGTTTGTTAAGCAAACTTTGACACACAATCTGTGCAATTTATATGACGATATCGAATTCCGTTTTGAAGGTAGATGCATCCATGCCTCAAACAATACAAGGGTAAGCTTTGTCAAATCAATCACATGTCCATATGAGAGCAAATACACTGCCGCTCACTTGAATAGAACCCCCCTGCAAAATTTTATTCAACCTCCATTTTTTCCGAATTATACAAGATATGAAGTTTTTAACTTTTATTATATTTTGCGTCATGTGTTTGGAGTAAACTTAGTCATTCATTTGCATTAAAATCCAATTTATATAAGAATTATACAAGAAATACTAAATTAAGTCAAAAATTGGAGTAGAAAATTTGGCTCATTTGAATAGAACCCCCCTTTAAAACTTGGGAATGCAGAAAGATTGTGTTAGAATAGCGATGCATATTCACTCTATATTGAAAACGAAGTACTTTCAGTACTATTCAGTAAAAGGATATCCCTCCTGATTAAGGATACATCCGTATATCCTGCTTTTGCAAGGATTCTTTAAATAATCAGGTTTAATGCCTAACAAACCTTGCTTATTTCTGTCAACAAGATTATTTTTGGAAGCGTACTGTCTCCTAGAGTCGTATATTTTACGCATAAGTCATTCCCATACAGTTTAGAGAATATTTACCACTGTAGAATATGGTGGCCCCTCCAGGATATCTGCATTTCTATTCAAATCTTTAAGTTTCGATGACTCGAAGTGTACAAAAGTTTATAAAAAATCGTAATGAAATTGCCACTCGGGATATCTGAAAATGTTTCTCAATACTTAAAATGCCTGTTTTAGAACTCCTTTGTAAATTGTCGTGCGCATTTAGGGTGAAAGAAATTAACGCCCAAGTCCTTCATAACTATTAAGGATTCTACTCATTAAGTAAACAATTGTATAACAATATAACTATTATTTTCGCGTCTACTGAATGGAAGACCATCTTCTAAATCGTTTCTGTAGCGATGAATGAGTTTTTATTGTGCTGGAACGCATTACTAATTATCAAGGACTTGGGCGTCAATTTAGTTCACCCTAAATGCGCACGACAATTTACAAAGGAGTTCTAAAACAGGCATTTTAAGTATTGAGAAACATTTTCAGACATCCCGAGTGGCAATTTCATTACGATTTTATAAACTTTTGTACACTTCGAGTCATCGAAACTTAAAGATTTGAATAGAAATGCAGATATCCTGGAGGGGCCACCATATTCTACAGTGGTAAATATTCTCTAAACTGTATGGGAATGACTTATGCGTAAAATATACGACTCTAGGAGACAGTACGCTTCCAAAAATAATCTTGTTGACAGAAATAAGCAAGGTTTGTTAGGCATTAAACCTGATTATTTAAAGAATCCTTGCAAAAGCAGGATATACGGATGTATCCTTAATCAGGAGGGATATCCTTTTACTGAATAGTACTGAAAGTACTTCGTTTTCAATATAGAGTGAATATGCATCGCTATTCTAACACAATCTTTCTGCATTCCCAAGTTTTAAAGGGGGGTTCTATTCAAATGAGCCAAATTTTTTACTCCAATTTTTGACTTAATTTAGTATTTCTTGTATAATTCTTATATAAATTGGATTTCAATGCAAATGAATGACTAAGTTTACTCCAAACACATGACGCAAAATATAATAAAAGTTAAAAACTTCATATCTTGTATAGTTCGGAAAAAATGGAGGTTGAATAAAATTTTGCAGGGGGGTTCTATTCAAGTGAGCGGCAGTGTATATCGTGACCCAAAATATATACAGTCTCGCTTCTTACGTCGTTTGTTAAGCAAACTTTGACACACAATCCGTACAATTTATATGACGATATCGAATTCCGTCTCGAAGATAGAAACAGAAGCAACCATGTCTCATGAAATACAAGGGTTAGCTTTGTGAAATCAATCACATGCCCATACGAGAGCAAATATATCGTGACCCATAATATCTGCAGTCTCGCTTCTTACGTCGTTTGTTAAGCAAACTTTGACACACAATCTATGCAATTTATATGACGATATCAAATTCCGTCTCGAAGATAGATGCAGAAGCATGCATGTCTCAAGAAATACAAGGGTCAGCTTCGTCAAATCAATCACATGTCCATATGAGAGCAAATATATCGTGACCCATAATATCTGCAGTCTCGCTTTTTACGTCGTTTGTTAAGCATACTTTGACACACAATTAATGCAATTTATACGACGATATCAAATTCCCTTTCGAAGATAGATGCAGAAGCATCCATGTCTCAAGAAATTCCAAGGTCAGCTTCGTCAAATCAATCACATGTCCATATGAGAGCAAATATATCGTGACCCATAATCAGAGATGGTCTGTATGACGATATTTTAGGTTTTCGACTGTAAGAAAGTTGTAAACGTCGAAAACGTCATATACCCGTAGAAAACGTATAAAAAGTAGTAAATGTGATAAACCTCAACAAATGTATGTTACCATCATATTTTTCACTTAATATTAATTCTGCAAGCCTGTGTTTGTTATTGAAGAGGGTCCGTACCCTTTTTGAAAATAACAGCATATTTTTATTAATATTTAAATTTTTAAAATAACTGAAAAATTTGAACAATAAATTGGATTACGCACTTAGTACGCCATCTACAATATATTCCGAACACTACCACTACTTTACGTAGATTCACAGAATTTGCGGATGAAGTAATAAACAAACATATGTATAATCCCCATATAATATAAAAAATATATATAAGATGTACATTTTCGAGTGAAATCTTTTTATGTCAGTTTTGTAATAAAATAGGATATCAAAAAATAATAATAAAATGAGCTTTATTATTATGCAAAAACATCGATTTTTAGGATATAAAATTCGTTTGTTTATTCTGTCAAATACCGTGTTTGTTTGGCTAGGTTTACGACGTTTCCGACGTATGTAATATACGTCAGAAATGTATGTCATATACGTCATCATTGTAGACAGACCATCTCTGCCCATAATATATACAGTCTCGCTTCTTACGTCGTTTGTTAAGCAAACTTTGACACACAATCCGTGCAATTTATATGACGATATCGAATTCCATCTCGAAGATAGAAGCAGAAGCAACCATGTCTCATGAAATACAAGGGTTAGCTTTGTGAAATCAATCACATGCTCATACGAGAGCAAATATATCGTGACCCATAATATCTGCAGTCTCCCTTCTTACGTCGTTTGTTAAGCAAACCTTGACACACAATCCGTGCAATTTATATGACGATATTGAATTCCCTTTCGAAGATAGATGCAGATGCATCCATGCCTCAAGAAATACAAGCGTCAGCTTTGTCAAATCAATCACATTTCCATATGTGAGCAAATATATCGTGACCCATAATATCTGCAGTCTCGGTTCTTACGTCGTTTGTTAAGCAAACTTTTAATAATATATACAGTCTCGCTTCTTACGTCGTTTCCTAAGCAAACTTTGACACACAATCCATGCAATTTATATGACGATATCGAATTCCGTGTCGAAGATAGATGCAGAAGCATCCATGTCTCAAGAAATACAAGGGTCAGCTTTGTCAAATCAATCACATTTCCATATGATAGCAAATATATCGTTACCCATAATATCTGCAGTCTCGATTTTTACGTCGTTTGTTAAGCATACTTTGACACACAATCCATGCAATTTATATGACGATATCGAATTCCGTCTCGAAGATAGATGCAGAAGCATGCATGTCTCAAGAAATACAAGGGTCAGCTTTGTCAAATCAATCACATTTCCATATGATAGCAAATATATCGTTACCCATAATATCTGCAGTCTCGCTTTTTACGTCGTTTGTTAAGCATACTTTGACACACAATTAATGCAATTTATACGACGATATCAAATTCCGTTTCGAAGATAGATGCAGAAGCATCTATGTCTCAAGAAATACAAGGGTCAGCTTTGTCAAATCAATCACACTTCCATATGATAGCAAATACATCGTGACCCATAATATCTGCAGTCTCGCTTCTTACGTCGTTTGTTAAGCAAACTTTGACAGACAATCCATGCAATTTATATGACGATATCGAATTCCGTCTCGAAGATAGATGCAGAAGCATCCATGTCTCAAGAAATACAAGGGTCAGCTTTGTCAAATCAATCTCATTTCCATATGATAGCAAATATGGTAACATGGGGCGCCTTCGCCACGTTTTTGTTCAAAACGTTCTCATATCGACACCGTTAAAGTTTTTTCAATTGTTATTTTTAGTAAAAATATTAGCATATCTTGGCTATAAGTTTTCATATATAAATGGTAATAATTTTGTTTTTAAAATATTATTTTTGAGAATTTACAAAATGTCTAAAAAGTGGCGAAGCCTCCCCTCCCATGGGGTAGCTTCGCCACCGATATGGAACATTCTCCAAACGGATTCTAAAACTGTTATTTACCATACTTCTTCCTTAAATATCAACATTATGCGAAAAAGGAACACGTTTTCTACTGAATAATCAAAAATGATTCTAAAATTCTCAAAAAGAAACCGGTTCTAGTACTTAATTGAAGTAGCTACCTTGAAATGTGCTACAAAAATTATAATATTACTAAAAAAAGGTACGTTTAGATAATATTTGATTTTAACTTCACATTATAGTGTGGTATATCTATGACATAAAGAATTTAAATTGAACATGGCAAACTTATAATATTAACCCACCACACCCCTATCATGGGGTAGGTGGCCCACCCCTTACATATTTCATAATATGAATATATTGACATTTGTAATTGCTTTATTCGTGCAAATTATTGTGATTTCTATTCTTCAGTGGTTGTCTTCTAACGGTATAAAATATGTTTTTGATATCACAATAGATGAGGAAGATATCACAAAACTTGCCTACCATAATTATTTTTCCCAATACCCTGAAAACATAAAACCGCGTGCGTCCGCTATCATACTTATGACACAAGTGCCAACTTTTGGGAGATGATAGATCTTCAGTAAGCTCACAATTTTGCCTTTAACGGATTTTTTCTAGCACTTGTAGTTTGCGAGAAAATCGGCACTGGCGTAGCCGCCCCAGTGGCGAAGGCGCCCCATGTTACCATATATCGTGACCCATAATATCTGCAGTCTCGCTTCTTACGTCGTTTGTTAAGCAAGTTTTCACACAGATTCAATGCAATTTATATGACGATATTGAATTCCGTCTCGAAGATAGATGCAGATGCATCCAAGTCTCAAGAAATACAAGGGTTAGCTTTGTGACACACAATCCATGCATTTTATATGACGATATTGAATTCCCTTTCGAAGATAGATGCAGAAGCATCCAAGTCTCATGAAATACAAAGGTCAGCTTCGTCAAATCAATCACATGTCCATATGAGAGCAAATATATCGTAACCCATAATATATACAGTCTCGCTTCTTACGTCGTTTCCTAAGCAAACTTTGACACACAATCCATGCAATTTATATGACGATATCGAATTCCGTGTCGAAGATAGATGCAGAAGCATCCATGTCTCAAGAAATACAAGGATCAGCTTTGTCAAATCAATCACATTTCCATATGATAGCAAATATATCGTTACCCATAATATCTGCAGTCTCGATTTTTACGTCGTTTGTTAAGCATACTTTGACACACAATCAATGCAATTTATATGACGATATCGAATTCCGTCTCGAAGATAGATGCAGAAGCATGCATGTCTCAAGAAATACAAGGGTCAGCTTTGTCAAATCAATCACATTTCCATATGATAGCAAATATATCGTTACCCATAATATCTGCAGTCTCGCTTCTTACGTAGTTTGTTAAGCAAACTTTGACACACAATCCATGCAATTTATATGACGATATCGAATTCCGTCTCGAAGATAGATGCAGAAGCATCCATGTCTCAAGAAATACAAGGGTCAGCTTTGTCAAATCAATCACATTTCCATATGATAGCAAATATATCGTGACCCATAATATCTGCAGTCTCGCTTCTTACGTCGTTTGTAAAGCAAATTTTGACACAGAATCAATGCAATTTATATGACGATGTTGAATTCCGTCTCGAAGATAGATGCAGATGCATCCAAGTCTCAAGAAATACAAGGGTCAGCTTCGTCAAATCAATCACATGTCCCTATGAAAGCAAATATATCGTGACCCATAATATCTGCAGTCTCGCTTCTTACGTCGTTTGTTAAGCAAACTTTGACACACAATCCATGCAATTTATATGACGATATCAAATTCCCTTTCGAAGATAGATGCAGAAGCATCCATGTCTCAAGAAATACAAGGGTCAGCTTCGTCAAATCAATCACATGTCCATATGAGAGCAAATATATAGTGACCCATAATATCTGCAGTCTCGCTTCTTACGTCGTTTGTTAAGCAAACTTTGACACACAATCTATGCAATTTATATGACGATATCAAATTCCCTTTCGAAGATAGATGCAGAAGCATCCATGTCTCAAAAAATACAAGGGTCGGCTTTGTCAAATCAATCACATGTCCATATGAGATCAAATATATCGTGACCCATAATATCTGCAGTCTCGCTTCTTACGTCGTTTGTTAAGCAAATTTTGACACACAATCCATGCAATTTATATTACGATATTGAATTCCGTTTTGAAGGTAGATGCATCCAAGCCTCAAACAATACAAGGGTCAGCTTTGTCAAATCAATCACATGTCCATATGAGAGCAAATATATCGTGACCCAAAATATATACAGTCTCGCTTCTTACGTCGTTTATTAAGCAAACTTTGACACACAATCCATGCAATTTATATGACGATATCGAATTCCGTCTCGAAGATAGAAGCAGAAGCACCCATGTCTCAAGAAATACAAGGGTCAGCTTTGTCAAATCAATCACATGACCATATGAGAGCAAATATATCGTGACCCATAATATCTGCAGCATCGGTTGTTACCCCGTTTGTTAAGCAAATTTTGCATGCATTTTATATGCATTTTATATGACGATATCGAATTCCGTCTCGAAGATAGATGCAGAAGAATCCATGTCTCAAGAAATACAAGGGTTAGCTTTGTGACACACAATCCATGCATTTTATATGACGATATTGAATTCCCTTTCGAAGATAGATGCAGAAGCATCCAAGTCTCATGAAATACAAAGGTCAGCTTCGTCAAATCAATCACATGTCCATATGAGAGCATATATATCGTGACCCATAATATCTGCAGTTTCTCTTCTTACGTCGTTTGTTCAGCAAACTTTGACACACTGTCCATGCAATTTATATGACGATATTGAATTCCCTTTCGAAGATAGATGCAGAAGCATCAATGTCTCAAGAAATACAAGGGTCAGTTTTGTCAAATCAATCACATTTCCATATGATAGCAAATATATCGTGACCCATAATATCTGCAGTCTTGCTTCTTACGTCGTTTGTTAAGCAAACTTTGACACACAATCCATGCAATTTATATGACGATATCGAATTCCGTCTCGAAGATAGATGCAGAAGCATCCAAGTCTCAAGAAATACAAGGGTCAGCTTTGTCAAATCAATCACATTTCCATATGATAGCAAATATATCGTGACCCATAATATCTGCAGTCTCGCTTCTTACGTCGTTTGTAAAGCAAATTTTGACACAGAATCAATGCAATTTATATGACGATGTTGAATTCCGTCTCGAAGATAGATGCAGATGCATCCAAGTCTCAAGAAATACAAGGGTCAGCTTCGTCAAATCAATCACATGTCCCTATGAAAGCAAATATATCGTGACCCATAATATCTGCAGTCTCGCTTCTTACGTCGTTTGTTAAGCAAACTTTGACACACAATCCATGCAATTTATATGACGATATCAAATTCCCTTTCGAAGATAGATGCAGAAGCATCCATGTCTCAAGAAATACAAGGGTCAGCTTCGTCAAATCAATCACATGTCCATATGAGAGCAAATATATAGTGACCCATAATATCTGCAGTCTCGCTTCTTACGTCGTTTGTTAAGCAAACTTTGACACACAATCTATGCAATTTATATGACGATATCAAATTCCCTTTCGAAGATAGATGCAGAAGCATCCATGTCTCAAAAAATACAAGGGTCGGCTTTGTCAAATCAATCACATGTCCATATGAGATCAAATATATCGTGACCCATAATATCTGCAGTCTCGCTTCTTACGTCGTTTGTTAAGCAAATTTTGACACACAATCCATGCAATTTATATGACGATATTGAATTCCGTTTTGAAGGTAGATGCATCCAAGCCTCAAACAATACAAGGGTCAGCTTTGTCAAATCAATCACATGTCCATATGAGAGCAAATATATCGTGACCCAAAATATATACAGTCTCGCTTCTTACGTCGTTTATTAAGCAAACTTTGACACACAATCCATGCAATTTATATGACGATATCGAATTCCGTCTCGAAGATAGAAGCAGAAGCACCCATGTCTCAAGAAATACAAGGGTCAGCTTTGTCAAATCAATCACATGACCATATGAGAGCAAATATATCGTGACCCATAATATCTGCAGCATCGGTTGTTACCCCGTTTGTTAAGCAAATTTTGCATGCATTTTATATGCATTTTATATGACGATATCGAATTCCGTCTCGAAGATAGATGCAGAAGAATCCATGTCTCAAGAAATACAAGGGTTAGCTTTGTGACACACAATCCATGCATTTTATATGACGATATTGAATTCCCTTTCGAAGATAGATGCAGAAGCATCCAAGTCTCATGAAATACAAAGGTCAGCTTCGTCAAATCAATCACATGTCCATATGAGAGCATATATATCGTGACCCATAATATCTGCAGTTTCTCTTCTTACGTCGTTTGTTCAGCAAACTTTGACACACTGTCCATGCAATTTATATGACGATATTGAATTCCCTTTCGAAGATAGATGCAGAAGCATCAATGTCTCAAGAAATACAAGGGTCAGTTTTGTCAAATCAATCACATTTCCATATGATAGCAAATATATCGTGACCCATAATATCTGCAGTCTTGCTTCTTACGTCGTTTGTTAAGCAAACTTTGACACACAATCCATGCAATTTATATGACGATATCGAATTCCGTCTCGAAGATAGATGCAGAAGCATCCAAGTCTCAAGAAATAAAAAGGTCAGCTTCGTCAAATCAATCACATGTCCATGTGAGATCAAATATATCGTGACCCATAATATCTGCAGTCTCGCTTCTTACGTCGTTTGATAAGCAAATTTTGACACACAATCCATGCAATTTATATTACGATATCGAATTCCGTTTTGAAGGTAGATGCATCCAAGCCTCAAACAATACAAGGGTCAGCTTTGTCAAATCAATCACATGTCCATATGAGAACAAATATATCGTGACCCAAAATATATACAGTCTCGCTTCTTACGTCGTTTGTTAAGCAAACTTTGACACACAATCCGTGCAAGTTATATGACGATATCGAATTCCGTTTTGAAGGTAGATGCATCCAAGCCTCAAACAATACAAGGGTCAGCTTCGTCAAATCAATCACATGTACATATGATAGCAAATATATCGTGACGAATAATATCTGCAGTCTCGCTTCTTACGTCGTTTGTTAAGCAAACTTTGACACACAGTCCATGAAATTTATATGACGATATCGAATTCCGTCTCGAAGATAGATGCAGAAGCATCCATGTCTCATGAAATACAAGGATCAGCTTCGTCAAATCAATCATCTTTCCATATGAGAGCAAATATATCGTGACCCAAAATATATACAGTCTCGCTTCTTACGTCGTTTGTTAAGCAAACTTTGACACACAATCTGTGCAATTTATATGACGATATCAAATTCCGTTTTGAAGGTAGATGCATCCAAGCCTCAAACAATACAAGGGTCAGCTTTGTCAAATCAATCACATGTCCATATGAGAGCAAATATATCGTGACCCAAAATATATACAGTCTCGCTTCTTACGTCGTTTGTTAAGCAAACTTTGACACACAATCTGTGCAATTTATATGACGATATCGAATTCCGTTTTGAAGGTAGATGCATCCATGCCTCAAACAATACAAGGGTAAGCTTTGTCAAATCAATCACATGTCCATATGAGAGCAAATATATCGTGACCCAAAATATATACAGTCTCGCTTCTTACGTCGTTTGTTAAGCAAACTTTGACACACAATCCGTACAATTTATATGACGATATCGAATTCCGTCTCGAAGATAGAAACAGAAGCAACCATGTCTCATGAAATACAAGGGTTAGCTTTGTGAAATCAATCACATGCCCATACGAGAGCAAATATATCGTGACCCATAATATCTGCAGTCTCGCTTCTTACGTCGTTTGTTAAGCAAACTTTGACACACAATCTATGCAATTTATATGACGATATCAAATTCCGTCTCGAAGATAGATGCAGAAGCATGCATGTCTCAAGAAATACAAGGGTCAGCTTCGTCAAATCAATCACATGTCCATATGAGAGCAAATATATCGTGACCCATAATATCTGCAGTCTCGCTTTTTACGTCGTTTGTTAAGCATACTTTGACACACAATTAATGCAATTTATACGACGATATCAAATTCCCTTTCGAAGATAGATGCAGAAGCATCCATGTCTCAAGAAATTCCAAGGTCAGCTTCGTCAAATCAATCACATGTCCATATGAGAGCAAATATATCGTGACCCATAATCAGAGATGGTCTGTATGACGATATTTTAGGTTTTCGACTGTAAGAAAGTTGTAAACGTCGAAAACGTCATATACCCGTAGAAAACGTATAAAAAGTAGTAAATGTGATAAACCTCAACAAATGTATGTTACCATCATATTTTTCACTTAATATTAATTCTGCAAGCCTGTGTTTGTTATTGAAGAGGGTCCGTACCCTTTTTGAAAATAACAGCATATTTTTATTAATATTTAAATTTTTAAAATAACTGAAAAATTTGAACAATAAATTGGATTACGCACTTAGTACGCCATCTACAATATATTCCGAACACTACCACTACTTTACGTAGATTCACAGAATTTGCGGATGAAGTAATAAACAAACATATGTATAATCCCCATATAATATAAAAAATATATATAAGATGTACATTTTCGAGTGAAATCTTTTTATGTCAGTTTTGTAATAAAATAGGATATCAAAAAATAATAATAAAATGAGCTTTATTATTATGCAAAAACATCGATTTTTAGGATATAAAATTCGTTTGTTTATTCTGTCAAATACCGTGTTTGTTTGGCTAGGTTTACGACGTTTCCGACGTATGTAATATACGTCAGAAATGTATGTCATATACGTCATCATTGTAGACAGACCATCTCTGCCCATAATATATACAGTCTCTCTTCTTACGTCGTTTGTTAAGCAAACTTTGACACACAATCCGTGCAATTTATATGACGATATCGAATTCCATCTCGAAGATAGAAGCAGAAGCAACCATGTCTCATGAAATACAAGGGTTAGCTTTGTGAAATCAATCACATGCTCATACGAGAGCAAATATATCGTGACCCATAATATCTGCAGTCTCCCTTCTTGCGTCGTTTGTTAAGCAAACCTTGACACACAATCCGTGCAATTTATATGACGATATTGAATTCCCTTTCGAAGATAGATGCAGATGCATCCATGTCTCAAGAAATACAAGCGTCAGCTTTGTCAAATCAATCACATTTCCATATGTGAGCAAATATATCGTGACCCATAATATCTGCAGTCTCGGTTCTTACGTCGTTTGTTAAGCAAACTTTTAATAATATATACAGTCTCGCTTCTTACGTCGTTTCCTAAGCAAACTTTGACACACAATCCATGCAATTTATATGACGATATCGAATTCCGTGTCGAAGATAGATGCAGAAGCATCCATGTCTCAAGAAATACAAGGGTCAGCTTTGTCAAATCAATCACATTTCCATATGATAGCAAATATATCGTTACCCATAATATCTGCAGTCTCGATTTTTACGTCGTTTGTTAAGCATACTTTGACACACAATCCATGCAATTTATATGACGATATCGAATTCCGTCTCGAAGATAGATGCAGAAGCATGCATGTCTCAAGAAATACAAGGGTCAGCTTTGTCAAATCAATCACATTTCCATATGATAGCAAATATATCGTTACCCATAATATCTGCAGTCTCGCTTTTTACGTCGTTTGTTAAGCATACTTTGACACACAATTAATGCAATTTATACGACGATATCAAATTCCGTTTCGAAGATAGATGCAGAAGCATCTATGTCTCAAGAAATACAAGGGTCAGCTTTGTCAAATCAATCACACTTCCATATGATAGCAAATACATCGTGACCCATAATATCTGCAGTCTCGCTTCTTACGTCGTTTGTTAAGCAAACTTTGACAGACAATCCATGCAATTTATATGACGATATCGAATTCCGTCTCGAAGATAGATGCAGAAGCATCCATGTCTCAAGAAATACAAGGGTCAGCTTTGTCAAATCAATCTCATTTCCATATGATAGCAAATATATCGTGACCCATAATATCTGCAGTCTCGCTTCTTACGTCGTTTGTTAAGCAAGTTTTCACACAGATTCAATGCAATTTATATGACGATATTGAATTCCGTCTCGAAGATAGATGCAGATGCATCCAAGTCTCAAGAAATACAAGGGTTAGCTTTGTGACACACAATCCATGCATTTTATATGACGATATTGAATTCCCTTTCGAAGATAGATGCAGAAGCATCCAAGTCTCATGAAATACAAAGGTCAGCTTCGTCAAATCAATCACATGTCCATATGAGAGCAAATATATCGTAACCCATAATATATACAGTCTCGCTTCTTACGTCGTTTCCTAAGCAAACTTTGACACACAATCCATGCAATTTATATGACGATATCGAATTCCGTGTCGAAGATAGATGCAGAAGCATCCATGTCTCAAGAAATACAAGGATCAGCTTTGTCAAATCAATCACATTTCCATATGATAGCAAATATATCGTTACCCATAATATCTGCAGTCTCGATTTTTACGTCGTTTGTTAAGCATACTTTGACACACAATCAATGCAATTTATATGACGATATCGAATTCCGTCTCGAAGATAGATGCAGAAGCATGCATGTCTCAAGAAATACAAGGGTCAGCTTTGTCAAATCAATCACATTTCCATATGATAGCAAATATATCGTTACCCATAATATCTGCAGTCTCGCTTCTTACGTAGTTTGTTAAGCAAACTTTGACACACAATCCATGCAATTTATATGACGATATCGAATTCCGTCTCGAAGATAGATGAAGAAGCATCCATGTCTCAAGAAATACAAGGGTCAGCTTTGTCAAATCAATCACATTTCCATATGATAGCAAATATATCGTGACCCATAATATCTGCAGTCTCGCTTCTTACGTAGTTTGTAAAGCAAATTTTGACACAGAATCAATGCAATTTATATGACGATGTTGAATTCCGTCTCGAAGATAGATGCAGATGCATCCAAGTCTCAAGAAATACAAGGGTCAGCTTCGTCAAATCAATCACATGTCCCTATGAAAGCAAATATATCGTGACCCATAATATCTGCAGTCTCGCTTCTTACGTCGTTTGTTAAGCAAACTTTGACACACAATCCATGCAATTTATATGACGATATCAAATTCCCTTTCGAAGATAGATGCAGAAGCATCCATGTCTCAAGAAATACAAGGGTCAGCTTCGTCAAATCAATCACATGTCCATATGAGAGCAAATATATAGTGACCCATAATATCTGCAGTCTCGCTTCTTACGTCGTTTGTTAAGCAAACTTTGACACACAATCTATGCAATTTATATGACGATATCAAATTCCCTTTCGAAGATAGATGCAGAAGCATCCATGTCTCAAAAAATACAAGGGTCGGCTTTGTCAAATCAATCACATGTCCATATGAGATCAAATATATCGTGACCCATAATATCTGCAGTCTCGCTTCTTACGTCGTTTGTTAAGCAAATTTTGACACACAATCCATGCAATTTATATGACGATATTGAATTCCGTTTTGAAGGTAGATGCATCCAAGCCTCAAACAATACAAGGGTCAGCTTTGTCAAATCAATCACATGTCCATATGAGAGCAAATATATCGTGACCCAAAATATATACAGTCTCGCTTCTTACGTCGTTTATTAAGCAAACTTTGACACACAATCCATGCAATTTATATGACGATATCGAATTCCGTCTCGAAGATAGAAGCAGAAGCACCCATGTCTCAAGAAATACAAGGGTCAGCTTTGTCAAATCAATCACATGACCATATGAGAGCAAATATATCGTGACCCATAATATCTGCAGCATCGGCTGTTACCCCGTTTGTTAAGCAAACTTTGCATGCATTTTATATGCATTTTATATGACGATATCGAATTCCGTCTCGAAGATAGATGCAGAAGAATCCATGTCTCAAGAAATACAAGGGTTAGCTTTGTGACACACAATCCATGCATTTTATATGACGATATTGAATTCCCTTTCGAAGATAGATGCAGAAGCATCCAAGTCTCATGAAATACAAAGGTCAGCTTCGTCAAATCAATCACATGTCCATATGAGAGCATATATATCGTGACCCATAATATCTGCAGTTTCTCTTCTTACGTCGTTTGTTCAGCAAACTTTGACACACTGTCCATGCAATTTATATGACGATATTGAATTCCCTTTCGAAGATAGATGCAGAAGCATCCATGTCTCAAGAAATACAAGGGTCAGCTTTGTCAAATCAATCACATTTCCATATGATAGCAAATATATCGTGACCCATAATATCTGCAGTCTTGCTTCTTACGTCGTTTGTTAAGCAAACTTTGACACACAATCCATGCAATTTATATGACGATATCGAATTCCGTCTCGAAGATAGATGCAGAAGCATCCAAGTCTCAAGAAATAAAAAGGTCAGCTTCGTCAAATCAATCACATGTCCCTATGAGAGCAAATATATCGTGACCCATAATATCTGCAGTCTCGCTTCTTACGTCGTTTGTTAAGCATACTTTGACACTCAATCAATGCAATTTATATGACGATATCGAATTCCGTTTTGAAGGTAGATGCAGAAGCATGCAAGTCTCAAACAATACATGGGTCAGCTTTGTCAAATCAATCACATGTCCATACGAGAGCAAATACATCGTGACTCATAACATATACAGTCTCGTTTCTTACGTCGTTTGTTAAGCAAACTTTGACACAAAATCAATGCAATTTATATGACGATATCGAATTCCGTCTCGAAGACAGATGCAGAAGCATCCAAGTCTAAAGAAATACAAGGGTCAGCTTTGTGAAATCAATCACATGTCCATATGAGAGCAAATATTTCGTAACCTATAATATTTCCAGTCTTATTTCTTCCATCGTTTGTTAAGCATACTTTGACACACAATCCGTGCAATTTATATGACGATATCGAATTCCGTCTCGAAGATAGATGCAGAAGCATCCAAGTCTCAAACAATACATGGGTCAGCTTTGTCAAATCAATCACATACCCATACGAGAGCAAATATATCGTGACCCATAATATCTGCAGTCTCGCTCCTTACGTCGTTTGTTAAGCAAACTTTGACACACAATCCATTCAATTTATATGACGATATCGAATTCCGTCTCGAAGATAGATGCAGAAGCATCCATGTCTCAAGAAATACAAGGGTCAGCTTTGTCAAATCAATCACATTTCCATATGAGAGCAAATATATCGTGACCCATAATATCTGCATTCTCGCTTTTTTCGTCGTTTGTTAAGCATACTTTGACACACAATCAATTTATATGACGATATCGAATTCCGTCTCGAAGATAGATGCAGAAGCATCCATGTCTCAAGAAATACAAGGGTCAGCTTTGTCAAATCAATCACATTTCCACATGAGAGCAAATATATCGTGACCCATAATATCTGCAGTCTCGCTTCTTATCCCGTTTGTTAAACAAACTTTGACACACAATCCATGCAATTTATATGACGATATCGAATTCCGTCTCGAAGATAGATGCAGAAGCATCCAAGTCTCAAGAAATACAAGGGTCAGCTTTGTCAAATCAATCACATGTCCATATGAGAGCAAATATATCGTGACCCATAATATCTGCAGTCTCGCTTCTTACGTCGTGTGTTAAGCAAATTTTGACACAGAATCAATGCAATTTATATGACGATATTGAATTCCGCTTCGAAGATAGATGCAGAAGCATCCAAGTCTCAAGAAATACAAGGGTCAGCTTCGTCAAATCAATCACATGTCCCTATGAGAGCAAATATATCGTGACCCATAATATCTGCAGTCTCGCTTCTTACGTCGTTTGTTAAGCAAACTTTGACACACAATCCATGCAATTTATATGACGATATCGAATTCTGTCTCGATGATAGATGCAGAAGCATCCAAGTCTCAAGAAATAAAAGGGTCAGCTTCGTCAAATCAATCACATGTCCATATGATAGCAAATATATCGTGACGAATAATATATACAGTCTCGCTTCTTACGTCGTTTGTTAAGCAAATTTTGACACAGAATCAATGCAATTTATATGGCGATATTGAATTCCGTCTCGAAGATAGATGCAGAAGCATCCATGTCTCAAGAAATAAAAGGGTCAGCTTCAATCACATGTCCATATGAGAGCAAATATATCGTGACGAATAATATATACAGTCTCGTTTCTTACCCCGTTTGTTAAGCAATTTTTGACACAGAATCAATGCAATTTATATGACGATATCGAATTCCGTCTCGAAGATAGATGCAGAAGCCTCGAAGTCTCAAAAAAAATACAAGGGTCAGCTTTGTCAAATCAATCACATGTCCATATGAGAGCAAATATATCGTGACCCATAATATCTCCAGTCTTATTGCTTCCATCGTTTGTTAAGCATACTTTGACACACAATCCGTGCAATTTATATGACGATATCGAATTCCGTCTCGAAGATAGATGCAGAAGCATCCATGTCTCAAGAAATAAAAGGGTCAGCTTGTTCAAATCAATCACATGTCCATATGAGAGCAAATATATCGTGACGAATAATATCTGCCGTCTCGCTTCTTACGTCGTTTGTTAAGCAAACCTTGACACACAATCCATGCAATTTATATGACGATATTGAATTCCCTTTCGAAGATAGATGCAGAAGCATCCATGTCTCAAGAAATACAAGTGTCAGCTTTGTCAAATCAATCACATTTCCATATGTGAGCAAATATATCGTGACCCATAATATCTGCAGTCTCGGTTCTTACGTCGTTTGGTAAGCAAACTTTGACACACAATCCGTGCAATTTATATGACGATATCGAATTCCGTCTCGAAGATAGATGCAGAAGCATCCATGTCTCAAGAAATAAAAGGGTCAGCTTCAATCACATGTCCATATGAGAGCAAATATATCGTGACGAATAATATATACACTCTCGTTTCTTACCCCGTTTGTTAAGCAATTTTTGACACAGAATCAATGCAATTTATATGACGATATCGAATTCCGTCTCGAAGATAGATGCAGAAGCCTCGAAGTCTCAAAAAATACAAGGGTCAGCTTTGTCAAATCAATCACATGTCCATATGAGAGCAAATATATCGTGACCCATAATATCTCCAGTCTTATTTCTTCCATCGTTTGTTAAGCATACTTTGACACACAATCCGTGCAATTTATATGACGATATCGAATTCCGTCTCGAAGATAGATGCAGAAGCATCCAAGTCTCAAACAATACATGGGTCAGCTTTGTCAAATCAATCACATGCCCATACGAGAGCAAATATATCGTGACCCATAATATCTGCAGTCTCGCTCCTTACGTCGTTTGTTAAGCAAACTTTGACACACAATCCATTCAATTTATATGACGATATCGAATTCCGTCTCGAAGATAGATGCAGAAGCATCCATGTCTCGTAACCCATAATATCTGCAGTCTCGCTTTTTTCGTCATTTGGTAAGCATACTTTGACACACAATCAATGCAATTTATATGACGATATCGAATTCCGTCTCGAAGATAGATGCAGAAGCATCCATGTCTCAAGAAATACAAGGGTCAGCTTTGTCAAATCAATCACATTTCCACATGAGAGCAAATATATCGTGACCCATAATATCTGCAGTCTCGCTTCTTATCCCGTTTGTTAAACAAACTTTGACACACTATCCATGCAATTTATATGACGATATCGAATTCCGTCTCGAAGATAGATGCAGAAGCATCCAAGTCTCAAGAAATACAAGGGTCAGCTTTGTCAAATCAATTACATGTCCATATGAGAGCAAATATATCGTTACCCATAATACCTGCAGTCTCGCTTCTTACGTAGTTTGTTAAGCAAACTTTGACACACAATCCATGCAATTTATATGACGATATCGAATTCCGTCTCGAAGATAGATGCAGAAGCATCCATGTCTCAAGAAATACAAGGGTGAGCTTTGTCAAATCAATCACATTTCCATATGATAGCAAATATATCGTGACCCATAATATCTGCAGTCTCGCTTCTTACGTCGTTTGTAAAGCATTTTTGACACAGAATCAATGCAATTTATATGACGATGTTGAATTCCGTCTCGAAGATAGATGCAGATGCATCCAAGTCTCAAGAAATACAAGGGTCAGCTTCGTCAAATCAATCACATGTCCCTATGAGAGCAAATATATCGTGACCCATAATATCTGCAGTCTCGCTTCTTACGTCGTTTGTTAAGCAAACTTTGACACACAATCCATGCAATTTATATGACGATATCAAATTCCCTTTCGAAGATAGATGCAGAAGCATCCATGTCTCAAGAAATACAAGGGTCAGCTTCGTCAAATCAATCACATGTCCATATAAGAGCAAATATATCGTGACCCATAATATCTGCAGTCTCGCTTCTTACGTCGTTTGTTAAGCAAACTTTGACACACAATCTATGCAATTTATATGACGATATCAAATTCCCTTTCGAAGATAGATGCAGAAGCATCCATGTCTCAAAAAATACAAGGGTCGGCTTTGTCAAATCAATCACATGTCCATATGAGATCAAATATATTGTGACCCATAATATCTGCAGTCTCGCTTCTTACGTCGTTTGTTAAGCAAATTTTGACACACAATCCATGCAATTTATATGACGATATTGAATTCCGTTTTGAAGGTAGATGCATCCAAGCCTCAAACAATACAAGGGTCAGCTTTGTCAAATCAATCACATGTCCATATGAGAGCAAATATATCGTGACCCAAAATATATACAGTCTCGCTTCTTACGTCGTTTATTAAGCAAACTTTGACACACAATCCATGCAATTTATATGACGATATCGAATTCCGTCTCGAAGATAGAAGCAGAAGCACCCATGTCTCAAGAAATACAAGGGTCAGCTTTGTCAAATCAATCACATGACCATATGAGAGCAAATATATCGTGACCCATAATATCTGCAGCATCGGTTGTTACCCCGTTTGTTAAGCAAACTTTGCATGCATTTTATATTCATTTTATATGACGATATCGAATTCCGTCTCGAAGATAGATGCAGAAGAATCCGTGTCTCAAGAAATACAAGGGTTAGCTTTGTGACACACAATCCATGCATTTTATATGACGATATTGAATTCCCTTTCGAAGATAGATGCAGAAGCATCCAAGTCTCATGAAATACAAAGGTCAGCTTCGTCAAATCAATCACATGTCCATATGAGAGCATATATATCGTGACCCATAATATCTGCAGTTTCTCTTCTTACGTCATTTGTTCAGCAAACTTTGACACACTGTCCATGCAATTTATATGACGATATTGAATTCCCTTTCGAAGATAGATGCAGAAGCTTCCATGTCTCAAGAAATACAAGGGTCAGCTTTGTCAAATCAATCACATTTCCATATGATAGCAAATATATCGTGACCCATAATATCTGCAGTCTTGCTTCTTACGTCGTTTGTTAAGCAAACTTTGACACACAATCCATGCAATTTATATGACGATATCGAATTCCGTCTCGAAGATAGATGCAGAAGCATCCAACTCTCAAGAAATAAAAAGGTCAGCTTCGTCAAATCAATCACATGTCCCTATGAGAGCAAATATATCGTGACCCATAATATCTGCAGTCTCGCTTCTTACGTCGTTTGTTAAGCATACTTTGACACTCAATCAATGCAATTTATATGACGATATCGAATTCCGTTTTGAAGGTAGATGCAGAAGCATGCAAGTCTCAAACAATACATGGGTCAGCTTTGTCAAATCAATCACATGTCCATATGAGAGCAAATACATCGTGACTCATAACATATACAGTCTCGTTTCTTACGTCGTTTGTTAAGCAAACTTTGACACAAAATCAATGCAATTTATATGACGATATCGAATTCCGTCTCGAAGACAGATGCAGAAGCATCCAAGTCTCAAGAAATACAAGGGTCAGCTTTGTGAAATCAATCACATGTCCATATGAGAGCAAATATTTCGTGACCTATAATATTTCCAGTCTTATTTCTTCCATCGTTTGTTAAGCATACTTTGACACACAATCCGTGCAATTTATATGACGATATCGAATTCCGTCTCGAAGATAGATGCAGAAGCATCCAAGTCTCAAACAATACATGGGTCAGCTTTGTCAAATCAATCACATGCCCATACGAGAGCAAATATATCGTGACCCATAATATCTGCAGTCTCGCTCCTTACGTCGTTTGTTAAGCAAACTTTGACACACAATCCATTCAATTTATATGACGATGTCGAATTCCGTCTCGAAGATAGATGCAGAAGCATCCATGTCTCAAGAAATACAAGGGTCAGCTTTATCAAATCAATCACATTTCCATATGAGAGCAAATATATCGTGACCCATAATATCTGCATTCTCGCTTTTTTCGTCGTTTGTTAAGCATACTTGGACACACAATCAATTTATATGACGATATCGAATTCCGTCTCGAAGATAGATGCAGAAGCATCCATGTCTCAAGAAATACAAGGGTCAGCTTTGTCAAATCAATCACATTTCCACATGAGAGCAAATATATCGTGACCCATAATATCTGCAGTCTCGCTTCTTATCCCGTTTGTTAAACAAACTTTGACACACAATCCATGCAATTTATATGACGATATCGAATTCCGTCTCGAAGATAGATGCAGAAGCATCCAAGTCTCAAGAAATACAAGGGTCAGCTTTGTCAAATCAATCACATGTCCATATGAGAGCAAATATATCGTGACCCATAATATCTGCAGTCTCGCTTCTTACGTCGTGTGTTAAGCAAATTTTGACACAGAATCAATGCAATTTATATGACGATATTGAATTCTGTCTCGATGATAGATGCAGAAGCATCCAAGTCTCAAGAAATAAAAGGGTCAGCTTCGTCAAATCAATCACATGTCCATATGATAGCAAATATATCGTGACGAATAATATATACAGTCTCGCTTCTTACGTCGTTTGTTAAGCAAATTTTGACACAGAATCAATGCAATTTATATGGCGATATTGAATTCCGTCTCGAAGATAGATGCAGAAGCATCCATGTCTCAAGAAATAAAAGGGTCAGCTTCAATCACATGTCCATATGAGAGCAAATATATCGTGACGAATAATATATACAGTCTCGTTTCTTACCCCGTTTGTTAAGCAATTTTTGACACAGAATCAATGCAATTTATATGACGATATCGAATTCCTTCTCGAAGATAGATGCAGAAGCCTCGAAGTCTCAAAAAAATACAAGGGTCAGCTTTGTCAAATCAATCACATGTCCATATGAGAGCAAATATATCGTGACCCATAATATCTCCAGTCTTATTGCTTCCATCGTTTGTTAAGCATACTTTGACACACAATCCGTGCAATTTATATGACGATATCGAATTCCGTCTCGAAGATAGATGCAGAAGCATCCATGTCTCAAGAAATAAAAGGGTCAGCTTGTTCAAATCAATCACATGTCCATATGAGAGCAAATATATCGTGACGAATAATATCTGCCGTCTCGCTTCTTACGTCGTTTGTTAAGCAAACCTTGACACACAATCCATGCAATTTATATGACGATATTGAATTCCCTTTTCGAAGATAGATGCAGAAGCATCCATGTCTCAAGAAATACAAGTGTCAGCTTTGTCAAATCAATCACATTTCCATATGTGAGCAAATATATCGTGACCCATAATATCTGCAGTCTCGGTTCTTACGTCGTTTGGTAAGCAAACTTTGACACACAATCCGTGCAATTTATATGACGATATCGAATTCCGTCTCGAAGATAGATGCAGAAGCATCCATGTCTCAAGAAATAAAAGGGTCAGCTTGTTCAAATCAATCACATGTCCATATGAGAGCAAATATATCGTGACGAATAATATATACAGTCTCGTTTCTTACCCCGTTTGTTAAGCAATTTTTGACACAGAATCAATGCAATTTATATGACGATATCGAATTCCGTCTCGAAGATAGATGCAGAAGCCTCGAAGTCTCAAAAAAATACAAGGGTCAGCTTTGTCAAATCAATCACATGTCCATATGAGACAATCCATGCAATTTATATGACGATATTGAATTCCCTTTTCGAAGATAGATGCAGAAGCATCCATGTCTCAAGAAATACAAGTGTCAGCTTTGTCAAATCAATCACATTTCCATATGTGAGCAAATATATCGTGACCCATAATATCTCCAGTCTTATTTCTTCCATCGTTTGTTAAGCATACTTTGACACACAATCCGTGCAATTTATATGACGATATCGAATTCCGTCTCGAAGATAGATGCAGAAGCATCCAAGTCTCAAACAATTCATGGGTCAGCTTTGTCAAATCAATCACATGCCCATACGAGAGCAAATATATCGTGACCCATAATATCTGCAGTCTCGCTCCTTACGTCGTTTGTTAAGCAAACTTTGACACACAATCCATTCAATTTATATGACGATATCGAATTCCGTCTCGAAGATAGATGCAGAAGCATCCATGTCTCAAGAAATACAAGGGTCAGCTTTGTCAAATCAATCACATTTCCATATGAGAGCAAATATATCGTGACCCATAATATCTGCAGTCTCGCTTTTTTCGTCATTTGGTAAGCATACTTTGACACACAATCAATGCAATTTATATGACGATATCGAATTCCGTCTCGAAGATAGATGCAGAAGCATCCATGTCTCAAGAAATACAAGGGTCAGCTTTGTCAAATCAATCACATTTCCACATGAGAGCAAATATATCGTGACCCATAATATCTGCAGTCTCGCTTCTTATCCCGTTTGTTAAACAAACTTTGACACACAATCCATGCAATTTATATGACGATATCGAATTCCGTCTCGAAGATAGATGCAGAAGCATCCAAGTCTCAAGAAATACAAGGGTCAGCTTTGTCAAATCAATTACATGTCCATATGAGAGCAAATATATCGTGACCCATAATATCTGCAGTCTCGCTTCTTACGTCGTGTGTTAAGCAAATTTTGACACAGAATCAATGCAATTTATATGACGATATTGAATTCCGCCTCGAAGATAGATGCAGAAGCATCCAAGTCTCAAGAAATACAAGGTTCAGCTTCGTCAAATCAATCACATGTCCTTATGAGAGCAAATATATCGGTACCCATAATATATGCAGTCTCGCTTCTTACGTCGTTTGTTAAGCAAACTTTGACACACAATCCATGCAATTTATATGACGATATCGAATTCCGTCTCGATGATAGATACAGAAGCATCCAAGTCTCAAGAAATAAAAGGGTCAGCTTCGTCAAATCAATCACATGTCCATATGATAGCAAATATATCGTGACGAATAATATATACTGTCTCGCTTCTTACGTCGTTTGTTAAGCAAATTTTGACACAGAATCAGTGCAATTTATATGGCGATATTGAATTCCGTCTCGAAGATAGATGCAGAAGCATCCATGTCTCAAGAAATAAAAGGCTCAGCTTCAATCACATGTCCATATGAGAGCAAATATATCGTGACGAATAATATATACAGTCTCGTTTCTTACCCCGTTTGTTAAGCAATTTTTGACACAGAATCAATGCAATTTATATGACGATATCGAATTCCGTCTCGAAGATAGATGCAGAAGCCTCGAAGTCTCAAAAAAATACAAGGGTCAGCTTTGTCAAATCAATCACATGTCCATATGAGAGCAAATATATCGTGACCCATAATATCTCCAGTCTTATTGCTTCCATCGTTTGTTAAGCATACTTTGACACACAATCCGTGCAATTTATATGACGATATCGAATTCCGTCTCGAAGATAGATGCAGAAGCATCCATGTCTCAAGAAATAAAAGGGTCAGCTTGTTCAAATCAATCACATGTCCATATGAGAGCAAATATATCGTGACGAATAATATCTGCCGTCTCGCTTCTTACGTCGTTTGTTAAGCAAACCTTGACACACAATCCATGCAATTTATATGACGATATTGAATTCCCTTTCGAAGATAGATGCAGAAGCATCCATGTCTCAAGAAATACAAGTGTCAGCTTTGTCAAATCAATCACATTTCCATACGTGAGCAAATATATCGTGACCCATAATATCTGCAGTCTCGGTTCTTACGTCGTTTGGTAAGCAAACTTTGACACACAGTCCATGCAATTTATATGACGATATCGAATTCCGTCTCGAAGATAGATGCAGAAGCATCCAAGTCTCAAGAAATAAAAGGGTCAGCTTCGTCAAATCAATCACATGTCCATATGATAGCAAATATATCGTGACGAATAATATCTGCAGTTTCGCTTATTACGTCGTTTGTTAAGCAAACTTTGACACACAGTCTATGCAATTTATATGACGATATCGAATTCGGTCTCGAAGATAGATGCAGAAGCATCCAAGCCTCATGAAATACAAGGGTTAGCTTTGTCAAATCAATCACATGTTCATATGAGAGCAAATATATCGTGACCCATAATATATACAGTCTCGCTTCTTACGTCGTTTCCTAAGCAAACTTTGACCCACAATCCATGCAATTTATATGACGATATCGAATTCCGTGTCGAAGATAGATTCAGAAGCATCCATGTCTCAAGAAATACCAGGGTCAGCTTTGTCAAATCAATCACATTTCCATATGATAGCAAATATATCGTTACCCATAATATCTGCAGTCTCGCTTTTTACGTCGTTTGTTAAGCATACTTTGACACACAATCAATGCAATTTATATGGCGATATCGAATTCCGTCTCGAAGATAGATGCAGAAGCATCCATGTCTCAAGAAATACAAGGGTCAGCTTTGTCAAATCAATCACATTTCCATATGATAGCAAATATATCGTTACCCATAATATCTGCAGTCTCGCTTTTTACGTCGTTTGTTAAGCATACTTTGACACACAATCAATGCAATTTATACGACGATATCGAATTCCGTCTCGAAGATAGATGCAGAAGCATCCATGTCTCAAGAAATACAAGGGTCAGCTTTGTCAAATCAATCACATTTCCATATGATAGCAAATATATCGTGACCCATAATATCTGCAGTCTCGCTTCTTACGTAGTTTGTTAAGTAAACTTTGACACACAATCCATGCAATTTATATGACGATATCGAATTCCGTCTCGAAGATAGATGCAGAAGCATCCATGTCTCAAGAAATATAAGGGTCAGGTTTGTCAAATCAATCACATTTCCATATGATAGCAAATATATCGTGACCCATAATATCTGCAGTCTCGCTTCTTATCCCGTTTGTTAAACAAACTTTGACACACAATCCATGCAATTTATATGACGATATCGAATTCCGTCTCGAAGATAGATGCAGAAGCATCCAAGTCTCAAGAAATACAAGGGTCAGCTTTGTCAAATCAATTACATGTCCATATGAGAGCAAATATATCGTGACCCATAATATCTGCAGTCTCGCTTCTTACGTCGTGTGTTAAGCAAATTTTGACACAGAATCAATGCAATTTATATGACGATATTGAATTCCGCCTCGAAGATAGATGCAGAAGCATCCAAGTCTCAAGAAATACAAGGTTCAGCTTCGTCAAATCAATCACATGTCCTTATGAGAGCAAATATATCGGTACCCATAATATCTGCAGTCTCGCTTCTTACGTCGTTTGTTAAGCAAACTTTGACACACAATCCATGCAATTTATATGACGATATCGAATTCCGTCTCGATGATAGATACAGAAGCATCCAAGTCTCAAGAAATAAAAGGGTCAGCTTCGTCAAATCAATCACATGTCCATATGATAGCAAATATATCGTGACGAATAATATATACAGTCTCGCTTCTTACGTCGTTTGTTAAGCAAATTTTGACACAGAATCAGTGCAATTTATATGGCGATATTGAATTCCGTCTCGAAGATAGATGCAGAAGCATCCATGTCTCAAGAAATAAAAGGGTCAGCTTCAATCACATGTCCATATGAGAGCAAATATATCGTGACGAATAATATATACAGTCTCGTTTCTTACCCCGTTTGTTAAGCAATTTTTGACACAGAATCAATGCAATTTATATGACGATATCGCATTCCGTCTCGAAGATAGATGCAGAAGCCTCGAAGTCTCAAAAAAATACAAGGGTCAGCTTTGTCAAATCAATCACATGTCCATATGAGAGCAAATATATCGTGACCCATAATATCTCCAGTCTTATTGCTTCCATCGTTTGTTAAGCATACTTTGACACACAATCCGTGCAATTTATATGACGATATCGAATTCCGTCTCGAAGATAGATGCAGAAGCATCCATGTCTCAAGAAATAAAAGGGTCAGCTTGTTCAAATCAATCACATGTCCATATGAGAGCAAATATATCGTGACGAATAATATCTGCCGTCTCGCTTCTTACGTCGTTTGTTAAGCAAACCTTGACACACAATCCATGCAATTTATATGACGATATTGAATTCCCTTTTCGAAGATAGATGCAGAAGCATCCATGTCTCAAGAAATACAAGTGTCAGCTTTGTCAAATCAATCACATTTCAATATGTGAGCAAATATATCGTGACCCATAATATCTGCAGTCTCGGTTCTTACGTCGTTTGGTAAGCAAACTT
This sequence comes from Musca autumnalis, assembly GCF_047663935.1. NCBI lineage: Eukaryota > Metazoa > Arthropoda > Insecta > Diptera > Muscidae > Musca > Musca autumnalis. Next base: position 227,591 of record NW_027411650.1, on the reverse strand, counting down.
TGACACACAGTCCATGCAATTTATATGACGATATCGAATTCCGTCTCGAAGATAGATGCAGAAGCATCCAAGTCTCAAGAAATAAAAGGGTCAGCTTCGTCAAATCAATCACATGTCCATATGATAGCAAATATATCGTGACGAATAATATCTGCAGTTTCGCTTATTACGTCGTTTGTTAAGCAAACTTTGACACACAGTCTATGCAATTTATATGACGATATCGAATTCGGTCTCGAAGATAGATGCAGAAGCATCCAAGCCTCATGAAATACAAGGGTTAGCTTTGTCAAATCAATCACATGTCCATATGAGAGCAAATATATCGTGACCCATAATATATACAGTCTCGCTTCTTACGTCGTTTCCTAAGCAAACTTTGACCCACAATCCATGCAATTTATATGACGATATCGAATTCCGTGTCGAAGATAGATTCAGAAGCATCCATGTCTCAAGAAATACCAGGGTCAGCTTTGTCAAATCAATCACATTTCCATATGATAGCAAATATATCGTTACCCATAATATCTGCAGTCTCGCTTTTTACGTCGTTTGTTAAGCATACTTTGACACACAATCAATGCAATTTATATGGCGATATCGAATTCCGTCTCGAAGATAGATGCAGAAGCATCCATGTCTCAAGAAATACAAGGGTCAGCTTTGTCAAATCAATCACATTTCCATATGATAGCAAATATATCGTTACCCATAATATCTGCAGTCTCGCTTTTTACGTCGTTTGTTAAGCATACTTTGACACACAATCAATGCAATTTATACGACGATATCGAATTCCGTCTCGAAGATAGATGCAGAAGCATCCATGTCTCAAGAAATACAAGGGTCAGCTTTGTCAAATCAATCACATTTCCATATGATAGCAAATATATCGTGACCCATAATATCTGCAGTCTCGCTTCTTACGTCGTTTGTTAAGTAAACTTTGACACACAATCCATGCAATTTATATGACGATATCGAATTCCGTCTCGAAGATAGATGCAGAAGCATCCATGTCTCAAGAAATACAAGGGTCAGGTTTGTCAAATCAATCACATTTCCATATGATAGCAAATATATCGTGACCCATAATATCTGCAGTCTCGCTTCTTACGTCATTTGTTAAGCAAATTTTGACACAGAATCAATGCAATTTATATGACGATATTGAATTCCGTCTCGAAGATAGATGCAGAAGCATCCAAGTCTCAAGAAATACAAGGGTCAGCTTCGTCAAATCAAATACATGTCCCTATGAGAGCAAATATATCGTGGCCCATAATATCTGCAGTCTCGCTTCTTACGTCGTTTGTTAAGCAAACTTTGACACACAATCCATGCAATTTATATGACCATATAAAATTCCCTTTCGAAGATAGATGCAGAAGCATCCATGTCTCAAGAAATACAAGGGTCAGCTTCGTCAAATCAATCACATGTCCATATGAGAGCAAATATATCGTGACACATAATATCTGCAGTCTCGCTTCTTACGTCGTTTGTTAAGCAAACTTTGACACACAATCTATGCAATTTATATGACAAATATCGAATTCCGTTTTGAAGGTAGATGCATCTAAGCCTCAAACAATACAAGGGTCAGCTTTGTCAAATCAATCACATGTCCATATGAGAGCAAATATATCGTGACCCAAAATATATACAGTCTCGCTTCTTACGTCGTTTGTTAAGCAAACTTCGACACACAATCCGTGCAATTTATATGACGATATCGAATTCCGTCTCGAAGATAGAAGCAGAAGCAACCATGTCTCATGAAATACAAGGGTTAGCTTTGTGAAATCAATCACATGCCCATACGAGAGCAAATATATCGTGACCCATAATGTCTGCAGTTTCTCATCTTACGTCGTTTGTTCAGCAAACTTTGACACACAATCCATGCAATTTATATGACGATATCGAATTCCGTCTCGAAGATAGAAGCAGAAGCAACCATGTCTCGAGAAATACAAGGGTCAGCTTTGTCAAACCAATCACATGTCCATATGAGAGCAAATATATCGTGACCCATAATATCTGCAGCATCGTTTGTTACCCCGTTTGTTAAGCAAACTTTGACACACAATCCATGCAATTTATATGACGATATCGAATTCCGTCTCGAAGATAGAAGCAGAAGCAACCATGTCTCAAAAAATACAAGGGTCAGCTTTGTCAAATCAATCACATGTCCATATGAGAGCAAATATATCGTGACCCATAATATCTGCAGCATCGTTTGTTACCCCGTTTGTTAAGCAAACTTTGACACACAATCCATGCAATTTATATGACGATATCGAATTCCGTCTCGAAGATAGAAGCAGAAGCATCCAAGTCTCAAGAAATAAAAGGGTCAGCTTCGTCAAATCAATCACATGTCCATATGATAGCAAATATATCGTGACGAATAATATCTGCAGTCTCGCTTCTTACGTCGTTTGTTAAGCAAACTTTGACACACAGTCCATGCAATTTATATGACGATATCGAATTCCGTCTCATCACAATCACATTTCCATATGATAGCAAATATATCGTTACCCATAATATCTGCAGTCTCGCTTTTTACGTCGTTTGTTAAGCATACTTTGACACACAATCAATGCAATTTATACGACGATATCGAATTCCGTCTCGAAGATAGATGCAGAAGCATCCATGTCTCAAGAAATACAAGGGTCAGCTTTGTCAAATCAATCACATTTCCATATGATAGCAAATATATCGTGACCCATAATATCTGCAGTCTCGCTTCTTACGTCGTTTAATAAGTAAACTTTGACACACAATCCATGCAATTTATATGACGATATCGAATTCCGTCTCGAAGATAGATGCAGAAGCATCCATGTCTCAAGAAATACAAGGGTCAGCTTTGTTAAATCAATCACATTTCCATATGATAGCAAATATATCGTGACCCATAATATCTGCAGTCTCGCTTCTTACGTAGTTTGTTAAGCAAATTTTGACACAGAATCAATGCAATTTATATGACGATATTGAATTCCGTCTCGAAGATAGATGCAGAAGCATCCAAGTCTCAAGAAATACAAGGGTCAGCTTCGTCAAATCAATCACATGTCCCTATGAGAGCAAATATATCGTGGCCCATAATATCTGCAGTCTCGCTTCTTACGTCGTTTGTTAAGCAAACTTTGACACACAATCCATGCAATTTATATGACGATATCAAATTCCCTTTCGAAGATAGATGCAGAAGCATCCATGTCTCAAGAAATACAAGGGTCAGCTTCGTCAAATCAATAACATGTCCATATGAGAGCAAATATATCGTGACACATAATATCTGCAGTCTCGCTTCTTACGTCGTTTGTTAAGCAAACTTTGACACACAATCTATGCAATTTATATGACAAATATCGAATTCCGTTTTGAAGGTAGATGCATCCAAGCCTCAAACAATACAAGGGTCAGCTTTGTCAAATCAATCACATGTCCATATGAGAGCAAATATATCGTGACCCAAAATATATACAGTCTCGCTTCTTACGTCGTTTGTTAAGCAAACTTTGACACACAATCCGTGCAATTTATATGACGATATCGAATTCCGTCTCGAAGATAGAAGCAGAAGCAACCATGTCTCATGAAATACAAGGGTTAGCTTTGTGAAATAAATCACATGCCCATACGAGAGCAAATATATCGTGACCCATAATATCTGCAGTTTCTCTTCTTACGTCGGTTGTTCAGCAAACTTTGACACACAATCCATGCAATTTATATGACGATATTGAATTCCGTCTCGAAGATAGGAGCAGAAGCAACCATGTCTCAAGAAATACAAGGGTCAGCTTTGTCAAATCAATCACATGTCCATATGAGAGCAAATATATCGTGACCCATAATATCTGCAGCATCGTTTGTTACCCCGTTTGTTAAGCAAACTTTGACACACAATCCATGCAATTTATATGACGATATCGAATTCCGTCTCGAAAATAGAAGCAGAAGCAACCATGTCTCAAGAAATACAAGGGTCAGCTTTGTCAAATCAATCACATGTCCATATGAGAGCAAATATATCGTGACCCATAATATCTGCAGTCTCGCTTTTTACGTCGTTTGTTAAGCAAATTTTGACACACAATCCATGCAATTTATATGACGATATCGAATTCCGTCTCGAAGATAGATGCAGAAGCATCCAAGTCTCAAGAAATAAAAGGGCAGGCTTCGTCAAATCAATCACATGTCCATATGAGAGCAAATATATCGTGACGAATAATATCTGCCGTCTCGCTTCTTACGTCGTTTGTTAAGCAAACCTTGACACACAATCCATGCAATTTATATGACGATATTGAATTCCCTTTCGAAGATAGATGCAGAAGCATCCAAGTCTCAAGAAATAAAAGGGTCAGCTTCGTCAAGTCAATCACATGTCCATATGAGAGCAAATATATCGTGACGAATAATATCTGCCGTCTCGCTTCTTACGTCGTTTGTTAAGCAAACCTTGACACACAATCCATGCAATTTATATGACGATATCGAATTCCGTCTCGAAGATAGAAGCAGAAGCAACCATGTCTCAAGAAATACAAGGGTCAGCTTTGTCAAATCAATCACATGTCCATATGAGAGCAAATATATCGTGACCCATAATATCTCCAGTCTTATTGCTTCCATCGTTTGTTAAGCATACTTTGACACATAATCCGTGCAATTTATATGACGATATCGAATTCCGTCTCGAAGATAGATGCAGAAGCATCCATGTCTCAAGAAATAAAAGGGTCAGCTTGTTCAAATCAATCACATGTCCATATGAGAGCAAATATATCGTGACGAATAATATCTGCCGTCTCGCTTCTTACGTCGTTTGTTAAGCAAACCTTGACACACAATCCATGCAATTTATATGACGATATTGAATTCCCTTTCGAAGATAGATGCAGAAGCATCCATGTCTCAAGAAATACAAGTGTCAGTTTTGTCAAATCAATCACATTTCCATATGTGAGCAAATATATCGTTACCCATAATATCTGCAGTCTCGGTTCTTACGTCGTTTGTTAAGCAAACTTTGACACACAATCCGTGCAATTTATATGACGATATCGAATTCCGTCTCGAAGATAGAAGCAGAAGCAACCATGTCTCATGAAATACAAGGGTTAGCTTTGTGAAATAAATCACATGCCCATACGAGAGCAAATATATCGTGACCCATAATATCTGCAGTTTCTCTTCTTACGTCGGTTGTTCAGCAAACTTTGACACACAATCCATGCAATTTATATGACGATATTGAATTCCGTCTCGAAGATAGGAGCAGAAGCAACCATGTCTCAAGAAATACAAGGGTCAGCTTTGTCAAATCAATCACATGTCCATATGAGAGCAAATATATCGTGACCCATAATATCTGCAGCATCGTTTGTTACCCCGTTTGTTAAGCAAACTTTGACACACAATCCATGCAATTTATATGACGATATCGAATTCCGTCTCGAAGATAGAAGCAGAAGCAACCATGTCTCAAGAAATACAAGGGTCAGCTTTGTCAAATCAATCACATGTCCATATGAGAGCAAATATATCGTGACCCATAATATCTGCAGTCTCGCTTTTTACGTCGTTTGTTAAGCAAATTTTGACACACAATCCATGCAATTTATATGACGATATCGAATTCCGTCTCGAAGATAGATGCAGAAGCATCCAAGTCTCAAGAAATAAAAGGGCAGGCTTCGTCAAATCAATCACATGTCCATATGAGAGCAAATATATCGTGACGAATAATATCTGCCGTCTCGCTTCTTACGTCGTTTGTTAAGCAAACCTTGACACACAATCCATGCAATTTATATGACGATATTGAATTCCCTTTCGAAGATAGATGCAGAAGCATCCAAGTCTCAAGAAATAAAAGGGTCAGCTTCGTCAAGTCAATCACATGTCCATATGAGAGCAAATATATCGTGACGAATAATATCTGCCGTCTCGCTTCTTACGTCGTTTGTTAAGCAAACCTTGACACACAATCCATGCAATTTATATGACGATATCGAATTCCGTCTCGAAGATAGAAGCAGAAGCAACCATGTCTCAAGAAATACAAGGGTCAGCTTTGTCAAATCAATCACATGTCCATATGAGAGCAAATATATCGTGACCCATAATATCTCCAGTCTTATTGCTTCCATCGTTTGTTAAGCATACTTTGACACATAATCCGTGCAATTTATATGACGATATCGAATTCCGTCTCGAAGATAGATGCAGAAGCATCCATGTCTCAAGAAATAAAAGGGTCAGCTTGTTCAAATCAATCACATGTCCATATGAGAGCAAATATATCGTGACGAATAATATCTGCCGTCTCGCTTCTTACGTCGTTTGTTATGCAAACCTTGACACACAATCCATGCAATTTATATGACGATATTGAATTCCCTTTCGAAGATAGATGCAGAAGCATCCATGTCTCAAGAAATACAAGTGTCAGTTTTGTCAAATCAATCACATTTCCATATGTGAGCAAATATATCGTTACCCATAATATCTGCAGTCTCGGTTCTTACGTCGTTTGGTAAGCAAATTTTGACACACAATCCATGCAATTTATATGACGATATCGAATTCCGTCTCGAAGATAGATGCAGAAGCATCCAAGTCTCAAGAAATAAAAGGGTCAGCATCGTCAAATCAATCACATGTCCATATGATAGCAAATATATCGTGACGAATAATATCTGCAGTTTCGCTTCTTACGTCGTTTGTTAAGCAAACTTTGACAAACAGTCCATGCAATTTATATGACGATATCGAATTCAGTCTCGAAGATAGATGCAGAAGCATCCAAGTCTCATGAAATACAAGGGTTAGCTTTGTCAAATCAATCACATGTCCATATGAGAGCAAATATATCGTGACCCATAATATATACAGTCTCGCTTCTTACGTCGTTTCCTAAGCAAACTTTGACACACAATCCATGCAATTTATATGACGATATCGAATTCCGTGTCGAAGATAGATTCAGAAGCATCCATGTCTCAAGAAATACAAGGGTCAGCTTTGTCAAATCAATCACATTTCCATATGATAGCAAATATATCGTTACCCATAATATCTGCAGTCTCGCTTTTTACGTCATTTGTTAAGCATACTTTGACACACAATCAATGCAATTTATATGGCGATATCGAATTCCGTCTCGAAGATAGATGCAGAAGCATCCATGTCTCAAGAAATACAAGGGTCAGCTTTGTCAAATCAATCACATTTCCATATGATAGCAAATATATCGTTACCCATAATATCTGCAGTCTCGCTTTTTACGTCGTTTGTTAAGCATACTTTGACACACAATCAATGCAATTTATACGACGATATCGAATTCCGTCTCGAAGATAGATGCAGAAGCATCCATGTCTCAAGAAATACAAGGGTCAAATCAATCACATTTCCATATGATAGCAAATATATCGTGACCCATAATATCTGCAGTCTCGCTTCTTACGTCGTTTGTTAAGTAAACTTTAACACACAATCCATGCAATTTATATGACGATATCGAATTCCGTCTCGAAGATAGATGCAGAAGCATCCATGTCTCAAGAAATACAAGGGTCAGCTTTATTAAATCAATCACATTTCCATATGATAGCAAATATATCGTGACCCATAATATCTGCAGTCTCGCTTCTTACGTCGTTTGTTAAGCAAATTTTGACACACAATCCATGCAATTTGTATGACGATATCAAATTCCCTTTCGAAGATAGATGCAGAAGCATCCATGTCTCAAGAAATACAAGGGTCAGCTTCGTCAAATCAATCACATGTCCATATGAGAGCAAATATATCGTGACACATAATATCTGCAGTCTCGCTTCTTACGTCGTTTGTTAAGCAAACTTTGACACACAATCTATGCAATTTATATGACAAATATCGAATTCCGTTTTGAAGGTAGATGCATCCAAGCCTCAAACAATACAAGGGTCAGCTTTGTCAAATCAATCACATGTCCATATGAGAGCAAATATATCGTGACCCAAAATATATACAGTCTCGCTTCTTACGTCGTTTGTTAAGCAAACTTTGACACACAATCCGTGCAATTCATATGACGATATCGAATTCCGTCTCGAAGATAGAAGCAGAAGCAACCATGTCTCATGAAATACAAGGGTTAGCTTTGTGAAATAAATCACATGCCCATACGAGAGCAAATATATCGTGACCCATAATATCTGCAGTTTCTCTTCTTACGTCGTTTGTTCAGCAAACTTTGACACACAATCCATGCAATTATATGACGATATCGAATTCCGTCTCGAAGATAGGAGAAGAAGCAACCATGTCTCAAGAAATACAAGGGTCAGCTTTGTCAAATCAATCACATGTGCATATGAGAGCAAATATATCGTGACCCATAATATCTGCAGCATCGTTTGTTACCCCGTTTGTTAAGCAAACTTTGACACACAATCCATGCAATTTATATGACGATATCGAATTCCGTCTCGAAGATAGAAGCAGAAGCAACCATGTCTCAAGAAATACAAGGGTCAGCTTTGTCAAATCAATCACATGTCCATATGAGAGCAAATATATCGTGACCCATAATATCTGCAGTCTCGCTTTTTACGTCGTTTGTTAAGCAAATTTTGACACACAATCCACGCAATTTATATGACGATATCGAATTCCGTCTCGAAGATAGATGCAGAAGCATCCAAGTCTCAAGAAATAAAAGGGTCAGCTTCGTCAAATCAATCACATGTCCATATGAGAGCAAATATATCGTGACGAATAATATCTGCCGTCTCGCTTCATTTGTCGTTTGTTAAGCAAACCTTGACACACAATCCATGCAATTTATATGACGATATTGAATTCCCTTTCGAAGATAGATGCAGAAGCATCCATGTCTCAAGAAATACAAGTGTCAGCTTTGTCAAATCAATCACATTTCCATATGTGAGCAAATATATCGTTACCCATAATATCTGCAGTCTCGGTTCTTACGTCGTTTGGTAAGCAAATTTTGACACACAATCCATGCAATTTATATGACGATATCGAATTCCGTCTCGAAGATAGATGCAGAAGCATCCAAGTCTCAAGAAATAAAAGGGTCAGCTTCGTCAAATCAATCACATGTCCATATGATAGCAAATATATCGTGACGAATAATATCTGCAGTTTCGCTTCTTACGTCGTTTGTTAAGCAAACTTTGACACACAGTCCATGCAATTTATATGACGATATAGAATTCCGTCTCGAAGATAGATGCAGAAGCATCCAAGTCTCATGAAATACAAAGGTTAGCTTTGTCAAATCAATCACATGTCCATATGAGAGCAAATATATCGTGACCCATAATATATACAGTCTCGCTTCTTACGTCGTTTCCTAAGCAAACTTTGACACACAATCCATGCAATTTATATGACGATATCGAATTCCGTGTCGAAGATAGATTCAGAAGCATCCATGTCTCAAGAAATACAAGGGTCAGCTTTGTCAAATCAATCACATTTCCATATGATAGCAAATATATCGTTACCCATAATATCCGCAGTCTCGCTTTTTACGTCGTCTGTTAAGCATACTTTGACACACAATCAATGCAATTTATATGGCGATATCGAATTCCGTCTCGAAGATAGATGCAGAAGCATCCATGTCTCAAGAAATACAAGTGTCAGCTTTGTCAAATCAATCACATTTCCATATGATAGCAAATATATCGTTACCCATAATATCTGCAGTCTCGCTTTTTACGTCGTTTGTTAAGCATACTTTGACACACAATCAATGCAATTTATACGACGATATCGAATTCCGTCTCGAAGATATATGCAGAAGCATCCATGTCTCAAGAAATACAAGGGTCAGCTTTGTCAAATCAATCACATTTCCATATGATAGCAAATATATCGTGACCCATAATATCTGCAGTCTCGTTTCTTACGTCGTTTGTTAAGTAAACTTTGACACACAATCCATGCAATTTATATGACGATATCGAATTCCGTCTCGAAGATAGATGCAGAAGCATCCATGTCTCAAGAAATACAAGGGTCAGCTTTGTTAAATCAATCACATTTCCATATGATAGCAAATATATCGTGACCCATAATATCTGCAGTCTCGCTTCTTACGTCGTTTGTTAAGCAAATTTTGACACAGAATCAATGCAATTTATATGACGATATTGAATTCCGTCTCGAAGATAGATGCAGAAGCATCCAAGTCTCAAGAAATACAAGGGTCAGCTTCGTCAAATCAATCACATGTCCCTATGAGAGCAAATATATCGTGGCCCATAATATCTGCAGTCTCGCTTCTTACGTCGTTTGTTAAGCAAACTTTGACACACAATCCATGCAATTTATATGACGATATCAAATTCCCTTTCGAAGATAGATGCAGAAGCATCCATGTCTCAAGAAATACAAGGGTCAGCTTCGTCAAACCAATCACATGTCCATATGAGAGCAAATATATCGTGACACATAATATCTGCAGTCTCGCTTCTTACGTCGTTTGTTAAGCAAACTTTGACACACAATCTATGCAATTTATATGACAAATATCGAATTCCGTTTTGAAGGTAGATGCATCCAAGCCTCAAACAATACAAGGGTCAGCTTTGTCAAATCAATCACATGTCCATATGAGAGCTAATATATCGTGACCCAAAATATATACAGTCTCGCTTCTTACGTCGTTTGCTAAGCAAACTTTGACACACAATCCGTGCAATTTATATGACGATATCGAATTCCGTCTCGAAGATAGAAGCAGAAGCAACCATGTCTCATGAAATACAAGGGTTAGCTTTGTGAAATAAATCACATGCCCATACGAGAGCAAATATATCGTGACCCATAATATCTGCAGTTTCTCTTCTTACGTCGTTTATTCACCAAACTTTGACACACAATCCATGCAATTTATATGACGATATCGAATTCCGTCTCGAAGATAGGAGCAGAAGCAACCATGTCTCAAGACATACAAGGGTCAGCTTTGTCAAATCAATCACATGTCCATATGAGAGCAAATATATCGTGACCCATAATATCTGCAGCATCGTTTGTTACCCCGTTTGTTAAGCAAACTTTGACACACAATCCATGCAATTTATATTACGATATCGAATTCCGTCTCGAAGATAGAAGCAGAAGCAACCATGTCTCAAGAAATACAAGGGTCAGCTTTGTCAAATCTATCACATGTCCATATGAGAGCAAATATATCGTGACCCATAATATCTGCAGCATCGTTTGTTACCCCGTTTGTTAAGCATATTTTGACACATAATCCGTGCAATTTATATGACGATATCGAATTCCGTCTCGAAGATAGATGCAGAAGCATCCATGTCTCAAGAAATAAAAGGGTCAGCTTGTTCAAATCAATCACATGTCCATATGAGAGCAAATATATCGTGACGAATAATATCTGCCGTCTCGCTTCTTACGTCGTTTGTTAAGCAAACCTTGACACACAATCCATGCAATTTATATGACGATATTGAATTCCCTTTCGAAGATAGATGCAGAAGCATCCATGTCTCAAGAAATACAAGTGTCAGTTTTGTCAAATCAATCACATTTCCATATGTGAGCAAATATATCGTTACCCATAATATCTGCAGTCTCGGTTCTTACGTCGTTTGGTAAGCAAATTTTGACACACAATCCATGCAATTTATATGACGATATCGAATTCCGTCTCGAAGATAGATGCAGAAGCATCCAAGTCTCAAGAAATAAAAGGGTCAGCATCGTCAAATCAATCACATGTCCATATGATAGCAAATATATCGTGACGAATAATATCTGCAGTTTCGCTTCTTACGTCGTTTGTTAAGCAAACTTTGACAAACAGTCCATGCAATTTATATGACGATATCGAATTCCGTCTCGAAGATAGATGCAGAAGCATCCAAGTCTCATGAAATACAAGGGTTAGCTTTGTCAAATCAATCACATGTCCATATGAGAGCAAATATATCGTGACCCATAATATATACAGTCTCGCTTCTTACGTCGTTTCCTAAGCAAACTTTGACACACAATCCATGCAATTTATATGACGATATCGAATTCCGTGTCGAAGATAGATTCAGAAGCATCCATGTCCCAAGAAATACAAGGGTCAGCTTTGTCAAATCAATCACATTTCCATATGATAGCAAATATATCGTTACCCATAATATCTGCAGTCTCGCTTTTTACGTCATTTGTTAAGCATACTTTGACACACAATCAATGCAATTTATATGGCGATATCGAATTCCGTCTCGAAGATAGATGCAGAAGCATCCATGTCTCAAGAAATACAAGGGTCAGCTTTGTCAAATCAATCACATTTCCATATGATAGCAAATATATCGTGACCCATAATATCTGCAGTCTCGCTTCTTACGTCGTTTGTTAAGTAAACTTTGACACACAATCCATGCAATTTATATGACGATATCGAATTCCGTCTCGAAGATAGATGCAGAAGCATCCATGTCTCAAGAAATACAAGGGTCAGCTTTATTAAATCAATCACATTTCCATATGATAGCAAATATATCGTGACCCATAATATCTGCAGTCTCGCTTCTTACGTCGTTTGTTAAGCAAATTTTGACACAGAATCAATGCAATTTATATGACGATATTGAATTCCGTCTCGAAGATAGATGCAGAAGCATCCAAGTCTCAAGAAATACAAGGGCCAGCTTCGTCAAATCAATCACATGTCCCTATGAGAGCAAATATATCGTGGCCCATAATATCTGCAGTCTCGCTTCTTACGTCGTTTGTTAAGCAAACTTTGACACACAATCCATGCAATTTATATGACGATATCAAATTCCCTTTCGAAGATAGATGCAGAAGCATCCATGTCTCAAGAAATACAAGGGTCAGCTTCGTCAAATCAATCACATGTCCATATGAGAGCAAATATATCGTGACACATAATATCTGCAGTCTCGCTTCTTACGTCGTTTGTTAAGCAAACTTTGACACACAATCTATGCAATTTATATGACAAATATCGAATTCCGTTTTGAAGGTAGATGCATCCAAGCCTCAAACAATACAAGGGTCAGCTTTGTCAAATCAATCACATGTCCATATGAGAGCAAATATATCGTGACCCAAAATATATACAGTCTCGCTTCTTACGTCGTTTGTTAAGCAAACTTTGACACACAATCCGTGCAATTCATATGACGATATCGAACTCCGTCTCGAAGATAGAAGCAGAAGCAACCATGTCTCATGAAATACAAGGGTTAGCTTTGTGAAATAAATCACATGCCCATACGAGAGCAAATATATCGTGACCCATAATATCTGCAGTTTCTCTTCTTACGTCGTTTGTTCAGCAAACTTTGACACACAATTCATGCAATTTATATGACGATATCGAATTCCGTCTCGAAGATAAGAGAAGAAGCAACCATGTCTCAAGAAATACAAGGGTCAGCTTTGTCAAATCAATCACATGTGCATATGAGAGCAAATATATCGTGACCCATAATATCTGCAGCATCGTTTGTTACCCCATTTGTTAAGCAAACTTTGACACACAATCCATGCAATTTATATGACGATATCGAATTCCGTCTCGAAGATAGAAGCAGAAGCAACCATGTCTCAAGAAATACAAGGGTCAGCTTTGTCAATCAATCACATGTCCATATGAGAGCAAATATATCGTGACCCATAATATCTGCAGTCTCGCTTTTTACGTCGTTTGTTAAGCAAATTTTGACACACAATCCACGCAATTTATATGACGATATCGAATTGCGTCTCGAAGATAGATGCAGAAGCATCCAAGTCTCAAGAAATAAAAGGGTCAGCTTCGTCAAATCAATCACATGTCCATATGAGAGCAAATATATCGTGACGAATAATATCTGCCGTCTCGCTTCATACGTCGTTTGTTAAGCAAACCTTGACACACAATCCATGCAATTTATATGACGATATTGAATTCCCTTTCGAAGATAGATGCAGAAGCATCCATGTCTCAAGAAATACAAGTGTCAGCTTTGTCAAATCAATCACATTTCCATATGTGAGCAAATATATCGTTACCCATAATATATGCAGTCTCGGTTCTTACGTCGTTTGGTAAGCAAATTTTGACACACAATCCATGCAATTTATATGACGATATCGAATTCCGTCTCGAAGATAGATGCAGAAGCATCCAAGTCTCAAGAAATAAAAGGGTCAGCTTCGTCAAATCAATCACATGTCCATATGATAGCAAATATATCGTGACGAATAATATCTGCAGTTTCGCTTCTTACGTCGTTTGTTAAGCAAACTTTGACACACAGTCCATGCAATTTATATGACGATATCGAATTCCGTCTCGAAGATAGATGCAGAAGCATCCAAGTCTCATGAAATACAAAGGTTAGCTTTGTCAAATCAATCACATGTCCATATGAGAGCAAATATATCGTGACCCATAATATATACAGTCTCGCTTCTTACGTCGTTTCCTAAGCAAACTTTGACACACAATCCATGCAATTTATATGACGATATCGAATTCCGTGTCGAAGATAGATTCAGAAGCATCCATGTCTCAAGAAATACAAGGGTCAGCTTTGTCAAATCAATCACATTTCCATATGATAGCAAATATATCGTTACCCATAATATCCGCAGTCTCGCTTTTTACGTCGTTTGTTAAGCATACTTTGACACACAATCAATGCAATTTATATGGCGATATCGAATTCCGTCTCGAAGATAGATGCAGAAGCATCCATGTCTCAAGAAATACAAGTGTCAGCTTTGTCAAATCAATCACATTTCCATATGATAGCAAATATATCGTTACCCATAATATCTGCAGTCTCGCTTTTTACGTCGTTTGTTAAGCATACTTTGACACACAATCAATGCAATTTATACGACGATATCGAATTCCGTCTCGAAGATAGATGCAGAAGCATCCATGTCTCAAGAAATACAAGGGTCAGCTTTGTCAAATCAATCACATTTCCATATGATAGCAAATATATCGTGACCCATAATATCTGCAGTCTCGTTTCTTACGTCGTTTGTTAAGTAAACTTTGACACACAATCCATGCAATTTATATGACGATATCGAATTCCGTCTCGAAGATAGATGCAGAAGCATCCATGTCTCAAGAAATACAAGGGTCAGCTTTGTTAAATCAATCACATTTCCATATGATAGCAAATATATCGTGACCCATAATATCTGCAGTCTCGCTTCTTACGTCGTTTGTTAAGCAAATTTTGACACAGAATCAATGCAATTTATATGACGATATTGAATTCCGTCTCGAAGATAGATGCAGAAGCATCCAAGTCTCAAGAAATACAAGGGTCAGCTTCGTCAAATCAATCACATGTCCCTATGAGAGCAAATATATCGTGGCCCATAATATCTGCAGTCTCGCTTCTTACGTCGTTTGTTAAGCAAACTTTGACACACTATCCATGCAATTTATATGACGATATCAAATTCCCTTTCGAAGATAGATGCAGAAGCATCCATGTCTCAAGAAATACAAGGGTCAGCTTCGTCAAACCAATCACATGTCCATATGAGAGCAAATATATCGTGACACATAATATCTGCAGTCTCGCTTCTTACGTCGTTTGTTAAGCAAACTTTGACACACAATCTATGCAATTTATATGACAAATATCGAATTCCGTTTTGAAGGTAGATGCATCCAAGCCTCAAACAATACAAGGGTCAGCTTTGTCAAATCAATCACATGTCCATATGAGAGCTAATATATCGTGACCCAAAATATATACAGTCTCGCTTCTTACGTCGTTTGCTAAGCAAACTTTGACACACAATCCGTGCAATTTATATGACGATATCGAATTCCGTCTCGAAGATAGAAGCAGAAGCAACCATGTCTCATGAAATACAAGGGTTAGCTTTGTGAAATAAATCACATGCCCATACGAGAGCAAATATATCGTGACCCATAATATCTGCAGTTTCTCTTCTTACGTCGTTTATTCAGCAAACTTTGACACACAATCCATGCAATTTATATGACGATATCGAATTCCGTCTCGAAGATAGGAGCAGAAGCAACCATGTCTCAAGACATACAAGGGTCAGCTTTGTCAAATCAATCACATGTCCATATGAGAGCAAATATATCGTGACCCATAATATCTGCAGCATCGTTTGTTACCCCGTTTGTTAAGCAAACTTTGACACACAATCCATGCAATTTATATGACGATATCGAATTCCGTCTCGAAGATAGAAGCAGAAGCAACCATGTCTCAAGAAATACAAGGGTCAGCTTTGTCAAATCTATCACATGTCCATATGAGAGCAAATATATCGTGACCCATAATATCTGCAGCATCGTTTGTTACCCCGTTTGTTAAGCAAACTTTGACACACAATCCATGCATTTTATATGACGATATCGAATTCCGTCTCGAAGGTAGATGCAGAAGCATCCAAGACTCAAGAAATAAAAGGGTCAGCTTCGTCAAATCAATCACATGTCCATATGATAGCAAATATATCGTGACGAATAATATCTGCAGTCTCGCTTCTTACGTCGTTTGATAAGCAAACTTTGACACACAGTCCATGCAATTTATATGACGATATCGAATTCCGTCTCGAAGATAGAAGCAGAAGCAACCATGTGTCATGAAATACTAGGGTTAGCTTTGTGAAATCAATCACATGCACATACAAGAGCAAATATATCGTGACCTATAATATCTGCAGTTTCTCTTCTTACGTCGTTTGTTCAGCAAACTTTGACACACAATCCATGCAATTTATATGACGATATCGAATTCCCTTTCCAAGATAGAAGCAGAATTGGATGCTTCTGCTTCTATCTTGGAAAGGGAATTCGATATCGTCATATAAATTGCATGGATTGTGTGTCAAAGTTTGCTGAACAAACGACATGAAATACAAATGTCAGCTTTGTCAAATCAATCACATGTCCATATGAGATCAAATATATCGTGACCCATAATATCTGCAGTCTCGCTTTTTACGTCCTTTGTTAAGCATACTTTGACACACAATCAATGCAATTTATACGACGATATCGAATTCCGTTTCGAAGATAGATGCAGAAGCATCCATGTCTCAATAAATACAAGGGTCAGCTTTGTCAAATCAATCACATTTCCATATGATAGCAAATATATCGTGAGCCATAACATATACAGTCTCGTTTCTTACGTCGTTTGTTAAGCAAATTTTGACACAGAATCAATGCAATTTATATGACGATATTGAATTCCGTCACGAAGATAGATGCAGAAGCATCCATGTCTCAAGAAATACAAGGGTCAGCTTCGTCAAATCAATCACATGTCCATATGAGAGCAAATATATCGTGACCCATAATATCTGCAGTCTCGCTTCTTACGTCGTTTGTTCCGTCTCGAAGATAGAAGCAGAAGCAACCATGTCTCAAGAAATACAAGGGTCAGCTTTGTGAAATCAATCACATGTCCATATGAGAGCAAATATATCGTGACCCATAATATCTGCAGCATCGTTTTTTACCCCGTTTGTTAAGCAAACTTTGGCACACAATCCATGCATTTTATATGACGATATCGAATTCCCTTTCCAAGATAGAAGCAGAAGCATCCAAGTCTCATGAAATACAAAGGTCAGCTTTGTCAAATCAATCACATGCCCATATGAGATCAAATATATCGTGACCCATAATATCTGCAGTCTCGCTTTTTACGTCGTTTGCTAAGCATACTTTGACACACAATCCATGCATTTTATATGACGATATCGAATTCCCTTTCCAATATAGATGCAGAAGCATCCAAGCCTCAAACAATACAAGGGTCAGCTTTGTCAAATCAATCACATGTCCATATGAGAGCAAATATATCGTGACCCAAAATATATACAGTCTCGCTTCTTACGTCGTTTGTTAAGCAAACTTTGACACACAATCCGTGCAATTTATATGACGATATCGAATTCCGTCTCGAAGATAGAAGCAGAAGCAACCATGTCTCATGAAATACAAGGGTTAGCTTTGTGAAATCAATCATATGCCCATACAAGAGCAATGTGAGAAGATATATGCAGAAGCATCCATGTCTCAAGAAATACAAGGGTCAGCTTCGTTAAATCAATCACATGTCCATATTAGAGCAAATATATCGTGACCCATAATATCTGCAGTCTCGCTTCTTACGTCGTTTGTTAAGCAAACTTTGACACACAATCTATGCAATTTATATGACGATATCAAATTCCCTTTCGAAGATAGATGCAGAAGCATCCATGTCTCAAAAAAATACAAGGGTCAGCTTTGTCAAATCAATCACATGTATATATGAGATCAAATATATCGTGACCCATAATATCTGCAGTCTCGCTTCTTACGTCGTTTGTTAAGCAAATTTTGACACACAATCCATGCAATTTATATGACGATATCGAATTCCGTTTTGAAGGTAGATGCATCCAAGCCTCAAACAATACAGGGGTCAGCTTTTTCAAATCAATCACATGTCCATATGAGAGCAAATATATCGTGACCCAAAATATATACAGTCTCGCTTCTTACGTCGTTTGTTAAGCAAACTTTGACACACAATCCGTGCAATTTATATGACGATATCGAATTCCGTCTCGAAGATAGAAGAAGAAGCAACCATGTCTCATGAAATACAAGGGTTAGCTTTGTGAAATCAATCACATGCCCATACGAGAGCAAATATATCGTGACCCATAATATCTGCAGTTTCTCTTCTTACGTCGTTTGTTCAGCAAACTTTGACACACAATCCATGCAATTTATATGACGATATCGAATTCCGTCTCGAAGATAGAAGCAGAAGCAACCATGTCTCAAGAAATACAAGGGTCAGCTTTGTCAAATCAATCACATGTCCATATGAGAGCAAATATATCGTGACCCATGATATCTGCAGCATCGTTTGTTACCCCGTTTGTTAAGCAAACTTTGACACACAATCCATGCATTTTATATGACAATATCGAATTCCGTCTCGAAGATAGAAGCAGAAGCAACCATGTCTCAAGAAATACAAGGGTCAGCTTTGTCAAATCAATCACATGTCCATATGAGAGCAAATATATCGTGACCCATAAAATCTGCAGCATCGTTTGTTATCCCGTTTGTTAAGCAAACTTTGACACACAATCCATGCATTTTATATGACGATATCGAATTCCGTCTCGAAGATAGATGCAGAAGCATCCAAGTCTCAAGAAATAAAAGGGTCAGCTTCGTCAAATCAATCACATGTCCATATGATAGCAAATATATCCTGACGAATAATATCTGCAGTCTCGCTTCTTACGTCGTTTGTTAAGCAAACTTTGAAACACAGTCCATGCAATTTATATGACGATATCGAATTCCGTCTCGAAGATAGAAGCAGAAGCTACCATGTCTCATGAAATACAAGGGTTAGCTTTGTGAAATCAATCACATGCCCATACGAGAGCAAATATATCGTGACCCATAATATCTGCAGTTTCTCTTCTTACGTCGTTTGTTCAGCAAACTTTGACACACAAACCATGCAATTTATATGACGATATCGAATTCCGTCTCGAAGATAGAAGCAGAAGCAACCATGTCTCAAGAAATACAAGGGTCAGCTTTGCCAAATCAATCACATGTCCATATGAGAGCAAATATATCGTGACCCATAATATCTGCAGTCTCGCTTCTTACGTCGTTTGTTAAGCAAACTTTGACACACAATCCATGCATTTTATATGACGATATCGAATTCCCTTTCCAAGATAGAAGCAGAAGCATCCAAGTCTCATTAAATACAAAGGTCAGCTTTGTCAAATCAATCACATGTCCATATGAGATCAAATATATCGTGACCCATAATATCTGCAGTCTCGCTTTTTACGTCCTTTGTTAAGCATACTTTGACACACAATCAATGCAATTTATACGACGATATCGAATTTCGTCTCGAAGATAGATGCAGAAGCATCCATGTCTCAAGAAATACAAGGGTCAGCTTTGTCAAATCAATCACATTTCCATATGATAGCAAATATATCGTGACCCATAATTTCTGCAGTCTTGCTTCTTACGTCGTTTGTTAAGCAAACTTTGACACACAATCCATGCAATTTATATGACGATATCGAAATCCGTCTCGAAGATAGATGCAGAAGCATCCAAGTCTCAAGAAATACAAGGATCAGCTTTGTGAAATCAATCACATGTCCATATGAGAGCAAATATATCGTGACCCATAACATATACAGTCTCGTGTCTTACGTCGTTTGTTAAGCAAACTTTGACACAAAATCAATGCAATTTATATGACGATATTGAATTCCGTCTCGAAGATAGATGCAGAAGCATCCAAGTCTCATGAAATACAAAGGTCAACTTCGTCAAATCAATCACAAGTCCATATGAGAGCAAATATATCGTAACCCATAATATCTGCAGTCTCGCTTCTTACGTCATTTGTAAAGCAAACTTTAACACAAAATCCATGCAATTTATATGACGATATTGAATTCCCTTTCGAAGATAGATGCAGAAGCATCCAAGTCTCATGAAATACAAGGGTCAGCTTCCTCAAATCAATCACATGTCCATATGAGAGCAAATATATCGTGACCCATAATATCTGCAGTCTCGCTTCTTACGTCGTTTGTTAAGCAAACTTTGACACACAATCTATGCAATTTATATGACGATATCAAATTCCGTCTCGAAGATAGATGCAGAAGCATCCATATCTCAAGAAATACAAGGGTCAGCTTCGCCAAATCAATCACATGTCCATATGAGAGCAAATATATCGTGACCCATAATATCTGCAGTCTCGCTTCTTACGTCGTTTGTTAAGCAAACTTTGACACACAATCCATGCATTTTATATGACGATATCGAATTCCCTTTCCAAGATAGAAGCAGAAGCATCCAAGTCTCATGAAATACAAAGGTCAGCTTTGTCAAATCAATCACATGTCCATATGAGATCAAATATATCGTGACCCATAATATCTGCAGTCTCGCTTTTTACGTCCTTTGTTAAGCATACTTTGACACACAATCAATGCAATTTATACGACGATATCGAATTCCGTCTCGAAGATAGAAGCAGAAGCAACCATGTCTCATGAAATACAAGGGTTAGCTTTGTGAAATCAATCACATGCCCATACGAGAGCAAATATATCGTGACCCATAATATCTGCAGTTTCTCTTCTTACGTCGTTTGTTCAGCAAACTTTGACACACAATCCATGCAATTTATATGACGATATCGAATTCCGTCTCGAAGATAGAAGCAGAAGCAACCATGTCTCAAGAAACACGCCGTCTCCAAATCCGTTGAATTTAAGAGTATTTACCCCAAAACGTGCTATTTTCGCTGCTGATACATCTACTGATGATATAAGTTCATATATAATGGCCAAATTAAAAACTAACCTTGACATTACAGTCGTTAAATTTAAATACGCTGAAAGACGACGCACGACTTCATTCCAAATCATAGTTCCTGTATATGAAACAATTGTTAACCCATCATTCTGGCCCGAAAAAGCAATCATACACGAATATATTTACAGAGAAGCTCCTGAAACAGATATTGTACGTCTACCAAAAAACCCATCAAAAAATTAAATGTCTTACCCTCTATTAACAAATTGTCTTTAACATACCAAAATGTCAGAGGTTTGAATTCAAAGTTATCCACATTATTCAATGATAGTTTCGATTTAGATTATGATATCATTGCTTTTACTGAAACATGGCTAAACAGCAACATCTATGATAATGAAGTTTTTTGTCAAAATTATCAAGTTTTCAGACATGATCGCGATAGTAAAGTGAAAAGTAGAGGCGGTGGAGTTTTGATAGCTGTATCGTCAACATTTCCTTGCGATGAAATTTCTTTTCAATCACCGGTCGACATTGAAATAGTCGCTGTAAGAATTCGTCTGTCCCACTTGTCAATATTTATTACATGCTCATACATTCCTCCTTGCTCGGATATAGACTTATATATTAAACATGTAGAACTAATTCTTTATGCCTTTCAAACTGCAAAATCCAATGATATCTTAGTTGTTCTAGGAGATTTTAATCTACCTAATTTAAAATGGACTGAAAATTCTGAAAATGACCTTTTACCCACAACAACATGTGAAGTAAGTAGTAAATGCGTAACCCCTTTAATAAGTGTTGGCCTGTCCCAAATAAATAAAATCTTAAATTCTCTAGACAGACTACTTGATTTGATCTTTGTAAACCATCCTAATGATATTGTAATCTCTCAGTGCGAGCCAATTGTTCGCCCTGAAGACAAATACCATCCCACTATAAACATCCAAATTCCATTACACAGCACTAATATTAATCGAAATAAGAATAATATTTGTAAATACAGTTTTTCGAAAACAAATTATGTTCAATTGAACTCACTTTTAAGCTCCTTTGACTGGAACAAGCTCTATTCATTAAAAACCCTGGATGAAATGTTAGACATTTTTTATCAAACTTTAGATAATTTTATATCACAAGCAGTTCCAAAAACAGTTCTCTTCAATAACACTGGTCCTCCATGGAATAATTCTGCTTTGTCGAGGTTAAAGAATCGCAAAAACAAACTATATAAAAAATTTAAAAAAAGTAGCACAAAAACTAACTATGCTTCTTACACTATTGCTAGATCAGAATATACTATCTTAAACAAACGACTCTACCAGAACTACATCTGTAATGCAAAGAAAGAAGTAAGAAGTAATCCTAAAAATTTCTATCGATTTATTAATACCAAGCGCCGAAAAAAACTTATCCAAAAATTCTAAAGTATGGAACTTTGGTTGCCGACGACGATGTGGGCATCGCAAACATTTTTGCTTCCTTCTTCAAAACAACATATTCCAATAACTCATATGATGACACATCCCAATATCCCTACAATATTTCAGAGTACACATCTATACATGTACATAATATTGATACTTATTCTGTGCTAACCGGCCTAAAAAGCCTGAAAAGTGTAACTACGCCTGGTCCAGATGGAGTCCCTGCCTGTATTTTAAAGCACTGCGCAGAGAACCTAGCTCTTCCATTACCTATAATGTTTAACAAATCGCTTACCTTGGGCTATTTTCCAGAAAAATGGAAAGAATCGTATATTATCCCTCTTTTTAAATCGGGAAATAGAAACGATGTCTGTAATTATAGAGGTATTGCTAAACTAAATAGTATCCCAAAATTGTTTGAAAAAATAGTCACTGACTTGGTATCATTTCAAGTATCGTCTGTATTATCGAAATTCCAACATGGATTTCGAAAACGCCATTCCACTGTAACAAATCTTTTGGAACTAACAACTTTAGTTAATGATGGTTTTCGAAATAAGTATCAAACTGATTGTATCTATACCGATTTCAGCAAAGCTTTCGATAAAGTTAATATAAAATTACTGTTAGAAAAACTGAATAAAATTGGATTTAGTCAATCATTGCTGCATTGGCTAACATCATATTTAACTGGCAGAGTACAAAGGGTCAAGTTTGAATCAGCTATTTCCAATAAAATCTCCATTCCTTCTGGAGTTCCTCAGGGAAGCCATCTAGGCCCAGTGCTATTTACCTTATTCATTAATGATTTACCGAACGTGATATGTTATTCTAAAGTTTTAATGTATGCAGATGACGTGAAGATATTTTACTCATTACGCAATCCAATAGATCAACTCAAATTGCAATCAGACCTAGACATTTTTTATCAATGGTGTAAAGTTAACTTGTTGGAGCTAAATATCTTGAAATGTAAACACATGTCATTTTTTAGATTACAGAAGATCGACACAAACTACTACCTTAATGAACGACCAGTTGAATCTGTAAATTCCATTAATGACCTTGGAATCCTTTTAGATCACAGGCTAGACTTTAGAGATCACATTTCATTTACTACTAACAAAGCATATAAAACTTTGGGTTTTATAAAAAGATGGAGTAAAGAATTTTCTGATCCACTTATAACTAAACAACTATACATATCATTTGTGCGTTGCATATTAGAATATGGTTCAATTATTTGGAATCCAGTATATAACATCCACTCTAACTCAATAGAATCGGTACAAAAACAATTTTTATTGTTCTGTCTCCGACATAGAGGCTGGAGTATACAGTCACTGCCGTCTTATGAGTCCAGATTAGGTTTAATTAAACTGCCTACCCTAAAAAGCAGACGATCTATGCTTAATGTGACCTTTCTCTTAAATATCATACAAGGAAAAATTGTATCTGATTTTGTATTAGAACGAATTTGTATAAATGTTCCAGTTAGATTAACGCGCAATTACCAGATGCTTCACATTGAGTACTTCAATAGAAACTACGCCAATAACAATCCACTACGCCGACTACTAATTGAATTCAACAAACTATACCATCTGATTGATCTGTCTGAAAACCGTGATGTATTGAAGAGAAAAATAATATTATACTTAAATGGATCACAATGAATATAATCCCTTGGCACTCCTAATATTTGTAAATATATATATATAATTAACATAGTCTGTAAGGATCTTGTATCTATAGACATAAGTAAATAAAAAAAAAAAAAAAAAAAAAAAATACAAGGGTCAGCTTTGTGAAATCAATCACATGTCCATATGAGAGCAAATATATCGTGACCCATAATATCTGCAGCATCGTTTGTTACCCCGTTTCTTAAGCAAACTTTGGCACACAATCCATGCATTTTATATGACGATATCGAATTCCCTTTCCAAGATAGAAGCAGAAGCATCCAAGTCTCATGAAATACAAAGGTCAGCTTTGTCAAATCAATCACATGCCCATATGAGATCAAATATATCGTGACCCATAATATCTGCAGTCTCGCTTTTTACGTCGTTTGCTAAGCATACTTTGACACACAATCCATGCATTTTATATGACGATATCGAATTCCCTTTCCAATATAGATGCAGAAGCATCCAAGCCTCAAACAATACAAGGGTCAGCTTTGTCAAATCAATCACATGTCAATATGAGAGCAAATATATCGTGACCCAAAATATATACAGTCTCGCTTCTTACGTCGTTTGTTAAGCAAACTTTGACACACAATCCGTGCAATTTATATGACGATATCGAATTCCGTCTCGAAGATAGAAGCAGAAGCAACCATGTCTCATGAAATACAAGGGTTAGCTTTGTGAAATCAATCATATGCCCATACAAGAGCAATGTGAGAAGATATATGCAGAAGCATCCATGTCTCAAGAAATACAAGGGTCAGCTTCGTTTAATCAATCACATGTCCATATTAGAGCAAATATATCGTGACCCATAATATCTGCAGTCTCGCTTCTTACGTCGTTTGTTAAGCAAACGTTGACACACAATCTATGCAATTTATATGACGATATCAAATTCCCTTTCGAAGATAGATGCAGAAGCATCCATGTCTCAAAAAAATACAAGGGTCAGCTTTGTCAAATCAATCACATGTATATATGAGATCAAATATATCGTGACCCATAATATCTGCAGTCTCGCTTCTTACGTCGTTTGTTAAGCAAATTTTGACACACAATCCATGCAATTTATATGACGATATCGAATTCCGTTTTGAAGGTAGATGCATCCAAGCCTCAAACAATACAAGGGTCAGCTTTTTCAAACCAATCACATGTCCATATGAGAGCAAATATATCGTGACCCAAAATATATACAGTCTCGCTTCTTACGTCGTTTGTTAAGCAAACTTTGACACACAATCCGTGCTATTTATATGACGATATCGAATTCCGTCTCGAAGATAGAAGCAGAAGCAACCATGTCTCATGAAATACAAGGGTTAGCTTTGTGAAATTAATCACATGCCCATACGAGAGCAAATATTTCGTGACCCATAATATCTGCAGTTTCTCTTCTTACGTCGTTTGTTCAGCAAACTTTGACACACAATCCATGCAGTTTATATGACGATATCGAATTCCGTCTCGAAGATAGAAGCAGAAGCAACCATGTCTCAAGAAATACAAGGGTCAGCTTTGTCAAATCAATCACATGTCCATATGAGAGCAAATATATCGCGACCCATAATATCTGGAGCATCGTTTGTTACCCCGTTTGTATCGTGACCCATAATATCTGCAGTCTCGCTTCTTACGTCGTTTGTTAAGCAAACTTTGACACACAATCCATGCAATTTATATGACGATATCGAATTCCCTTTCCAAGATAGAAGCAGAAGCATCCAAGTCTCATGAAATACAAAGGTCAGCTTTGTCAAATCAATCACATGTCCATATGAGATCAAATATATCGTGACCCATAATATCTGCAGTCTCGCTTTTTACGTCCTTTGTTAAGCATACTTTGACACACAATCAATGCAATTTATACGACGATATCGAATTCCGTCTCGAAGATAGAAGCAGAAGCAACCATGTCTCATGAAATACAAGGGTTAGCTTTGTGAAATCAATCACATGCCCATACGAGAG
This sequence comes from Musca autumnalis, assembly GCF_047663935.1. NCBI lineage: Eukaryota > Metazoa > Arthropoda > Insecta > Diptera > Muscidae > Musca > Musca autumnalis. Next base: position 201,039 of record NW_027411650.1, on the reverse strand, counting down.
CAAATATATCGTGACCCATAATATCTGCAGTTTCTCTTCTTACGTCGTTTGTTCAGCAAACTTTGACACACAATCCATGCAATTTATATGACGATATCGAATTCCGTCTCGAAGATAGAAGCAGAAGCAACCATGTCTCAAGAAATACAAGGGTCAGCTTTGTGAAATCAATCACATGTCCATATGAGAGCAAATATATCGTGACCCATAATATCTGCAGCATCGTTTGTTACTCCGTTTGTTAAGCAAACTTTGGCACACAATCCATGCATTTTATATGACGATATCGAATTCCCTTTCCAAGATAGAAGCAGAAGCATCCAAGTCTCATGAAATACAAAGGTCAGCTTTGTCAAATCAATCACATGCCCATATGAGATCAAATATATCGTGACCAATAATATCTGCAGTCTCGCTTTTTACGTCGTTTGCTAAGCATACTTTGACACACAATCCATGCATTTTATATGACGATATCGAATTCCCTTTCCAATATAGATGCAGAAGCATCCAAGCCTCAAACAATACAAGGGTCAGCTTTGTCAAATCAATCACATGTCCATATGAGAGCAAATATATCGTGACCCAAAATATATACAGTCTCGCTTCTTACGTCGTTTGTTAAGCAAACTTTGACACACAATCCGTGCAATTTATATGACGATATCGAATTCCGTCTCGAAGATAGAAGCAGAAGCAACCATGTCTCATGAAATACAAGGGTTAGCTTTGTGAAATCAATCATATGCCCATACAAGAGCAATGTGAGAAGATATATGCAGAAGCATCCATGTCTCAAGAAATACAAGGGTCAGCTTCGTTTAATCAATCACATATCCATATTAGAGCAAATATATCGTGACCCATAATATCTGCAGTCTCGCTTCTTACGTCGTTTGTTAAGCAAACTTTGACACACAATCTATGCAATTTATATGACGATATCAAATTCCCTTTCGAAGATAGATGCAGAAGCATCCATGTCTCAAAAAAATACAAGGGTCAGCTTTGTCAAATCAATCACATGTATATATGAGATCAAATATATCGTGACCCATAATATCTGCAGTCTCGCTTCTTACGTCGTTTGTTAAGCAAATTTTGACACACAATCCATGCAATTTATATGACGATATCGAATTCCGTTTTGAAGGTAGATGCATCCAAGCCTCAAACAATACAAGGGTCAGCTTTTTCAAACCAATCACATGTCCATATGAGAGCAAATATATCGTGACCCATTATATCTGGAGCATCGTTTGTTACCCCGTTTGTTAAGCAAACTTTGACACACAATCCATGCAATTTATATGACGATATCGAATTCCGTCTCGAAGATAGAAGCAGAAGCAACCATGTCTCAAAAAAATACAAGGGTCAGCTTTGTCAAATCAATCACATGTATATATGAGATCAAATATATCGTGACCCATAATATATACAGTCTCGCTTCTTACGTCGTTTGTTAAGCAAACTTTGACACACAATCTATGCAATTTATATGACGATATCAAATTCCCTTTCGAAGATAGATGCAGAAGCATCCATGTCTCAAAAAAATACAAGGGTCAGCTTTGTCAAATCAATCACATGTATATATGAGATCAAATATATCGTGACCCATAATATATACAGTCTCGCTTCTTACGTCGTTTGTTAAGTAAACTTTGACACACAATCCGTGCAATTTATATGACGATATCGAATTCCGTCTCGAAGATAGAAGCAGAAGCAACCATGTCTCATGAAATACAAGGGTTAGCTTTGAGAAATTAATCACATGCCCATTCGAGAGCAAATATTTCGTGACCCATAATATCTGCAGTTTCTCTTCTTACGTCGTTTGTTCAGCAAACTTTGACACACAATCCATGCAATTTATATGACGATATCGAATTCCGTCTCGAAGATAGAAGCAGAAGCAACCATGTCTCAAGAAATACAAGGGTCAGCTTTGTCAAATCAATCACATGTCCATATGAGAGCAAATATATCGTGACCCATAATATCTGGAGCATCGTTTGTTACCCCGTTTGTTAAGCAAACTTTGACACACAATCCATGCAATTTATATGACGATATCGAATTCCGTCTCGAAGATAGAAGCAGAAGCAACCATGTCTCAAGAAATACAAAGGTTCAGCTTTGTCAAATCAATCACATGTCCATATGAGAGCAAATATATCGTGACCCATAATATCTGCAGCATCGTTTGTTACCCCGTTTGTTAAGCAAAGTTTGACACACAATCCATGCATTTTATATGACGATATCGAATTCCGTCTCGAAGATAGATGCAGAAGCATCCAAGTCTCAAGAAATAAAAGGGTCAGCTTCGTCAAATCAATCACATGTCCATATGATAGCAAATATATCCTGACGGATAATATCTGCAGTCTCGCTTCTTACGTCGTTTGTTAAGCAAACTTTGACACACAGTCCATGCAATTTATATGACGATATCGAATTCCGTCTCGAAGATAGAAGCAGAAGCAACCATGTCTCATGAAATACAAGGGTTAGCTTTGTGAAATCAATCACATGCCCATACGAGAGCAAATATATCGTGACCCATAATATCTGCAGTTTCTCTTCTTACGTCGTTTGTTCAGCAAACTTTGACACACAATCCATGCAATTTATATGACGATGTCGAATTCCGTCTCGAAGATAGAAGCAGAAGCAACCATGTCTCAAGAAATACAAGGGTCAGCTTTGTCAAATCAATCACATGTCCATATGAGAGCAAATATATCGTGACCCATAATATCTGCAGTCTCGCTTCCTACGTCGTGTGTTAAGCAAACTTTGACACACAATCCATGCATTTTATATGACGATATCGAATTCCCTTTCCAAGATAGAAGCAGAAGCATCCAAGTCTCATGAAATACAAAGGTCAGCTTTGTCAAATCAATCACATGTCCATATGAGATCAAATATATCGTGACCCATAATATCTGCAGTCTCGCTTTTTACGTCCTTTGTTAAGCATACTTTGACACACAATCAATGCAATTTATACGACGATATCGAATTTCGTCTCGAAGATAGATGCAGAAGCATCCATGTCTCAAGAAATACAAGGGTCAGCTTTGTCAAATCAATCACATTTCCATATGATAGCAAATATATCGTGACCCATAATATCTGCAGTCTTGCTTCTTACGTCGTTTGTTAAGCAAACTTTGACACACAAACCATGCAATTTATATGACGATATCGAAATCCGTCTCGAAGATAGATGCAGAAGCATCCAAGTCTCAAGAAATACAAGGGTCAGCTTTGTGAAATCAATCACATGTCCATATGAGAGCAAATATATCGTGACCCATAACATATACAGTCTCGTTTCTTACGTCGTTTGTTAATCAAACTTTGACACAAAATCAATGCAATTTATATGACGATATTGAATTCCGTCTCGAAGATAGATGCAGAAGCATCCAAGTCTCATGAAATACAAAGGTCAACTTCGTCAAATCAATCACAAGTCCATATGAGAGCAAATATATCGTGACCCATAATATCTGCAGTCTCGCTTCTTACGTCATTTGTTAAGCAAACTTTAACACAAAATCCATGCAATTTATATGACGATATTGAATTCCCTTTCGAAGATAGATGCAGAAGCATCCAAGTCTCATGAAATACAAGGGGCAGCTTCGTCAAATCAATCACATGTCCATATGAGAGCAAATATATCGTGACCCATAATATCTGCAGTCTCGCTTCTTACGTCGTTTGTTAAGCAAACTTTGACACACAATCTATGCAATTTATATGACGATATCGAATTCCGTCTCGAAGATAGATGCAGAAGCATCCATATCTCAAGAAATACAAGGGTCAGCTTCGCCAAATCAATCACATGTCCATATGAGAGCAAATATATCGTGACCCATAATATCTGCAGTCTCGCTTCTTACGTAATTTTTAAGCAAACTTTGACACAAAATCCATGCAATTTATATGACGATATTGAATTCCCTTTCGAAGATAGATGCAGAAGCATCCAAGTCTCATGAAATATAAGGGTCAGCTTCGTCAAATCAATCACATGTCCATATGAGAGCAAATATATCGTGACCCATAATATCTGCAGTCTCGCTTCTTACGTCGTTTGTTAAGCAAATTTTGACACACAATCCATGCAATTTATATGACGATATCGAATTCCGTCTCGAAGATAGAAGCAGAAGCAACCATGTCTCATGAAATACAAGGGTTAGCTTTGTGAAATCAATCACATGCCCATACGAGAGCAAATATATCGTGACCCATAATATCTGCAGTTTCTCTTCTTATGTCGTTTGTTCAGCAAACTTTGACACACAATCCATGCAATTTATATGACGATATCGAATTCCGTCTCGAAGATAGAAGCAGAAGCAACCATTTCTCAAGAAATACAAGGGTCAGCTTTGTCAAATCAATCACATGTCCATATGAGATCAAATATATCGTGACCCATAATATCTGCAGTCTCGCTTCTTACGTCGTTTGTTAAGCAAACTTTGACACACAATCCCTGCAATTTATATGACGATATCGAATTCCGTCTCGAAGATAGAAGCAGAAGCAACCATGTATCAAGAAATACAAGGGTCAGCTTTGTGAAATCAATCACATGTCCATATGAGAGCAAATATATCGTGACCCATAATATCTGCAGTCTCGCTTCTTACGTCGTTTGTTAAGCAAACTTTGACACAAAATCCATGCAATTTATATGACGATACCGAATTCCGTCTCGAAGATAGATGCAGAAGCATCCAAGTCTCAAACAATACAAGGGTCAACTTCGTCATAATATAAGATTTTATGTCAAAATCCATGCAATTTATATGACGATATTGAATTCCCTTTCGAAGATAGATGCAGAAGCATCCAATTCTCATGAAATACAAGGGTCAACTTCGTCATAATATCTGCAGTCTCGCTTCTTACGTCGTTTGTTAAGCAAACTTTGACACACAGTCCATGCGCTTTATATGACGATATCGAATTCCGTCTCGAAGAAGCATCCATGTCTCAAGAAATACAAGGGTCAGTTTCGTCAAATCAATCACATGTCCATATGAGAGCAAATGTATCGTGACCCATAATATCTGCAGTCTCGTTCCTTACGTCGTTTGTTAAGCAAATTTTGACACACAATCCATGCAATTTATATGACGATATCGAATTCCGTCTCGAAGATAGATGCAGAAGCATCCATGTCTCAAGAAATACAAGGGTCAGCTTTGTCAAATCAATCACTTTTCCATATGATAGCAAATATATCGTGACCCATAATATCTGCAGTCTCGCTTCTTACGTCGTTTGTTAAGCAAACTTTGACACACAGTCCATGCAATTTATATGACGATATCGAATTCCGTCTCGAAAAAAGAAGCAGAAGCAACCATGTCTCAAGAAATACAAGGGTCAGCTTTGTCAAATCAATCACATGTCCATATGAGATCAAATATATCGTGACCATAATATCTGCAGTCTCGCTTCTTACGTCGTTTGTTAAGCAAACTTTGACACACAATCCATGCAATTTATATGACGATATCGAATTCCGTCTCGAAGATAGAAGCAGAAGCAACCATGTCTCAAGAAATACAAGGGTCAGCTTTGTCAAATCAATCACATGTCCATATGAGATCAAATATATCGTGACCCATAATATCTGCAGTCTAGCTTCTTACGTCGTTTGTTAAGCAAACTTTGACACACAATCCATGCAATTTATATGACGATATCGAATTCCGTCTCGAAGATAAATGCAGAAGCATCCATGTCTCAAGAAATACAAGGGTCAGTTTCGTCAAATCAATCACATGTCCATATGAGAGCAAATATATCGTGACCCATATTATATACAGTCTCGTTTCTTACGTTGTTTGTTAAGCAAACTTTGACACACAATCCATGCAATTTATATGACGATATCGAATTCCGTCTCGACGATAGATGCAGAAGCATCCAAGTCTCAAACAATACAAGAGTCAGCCGAATTCCGTCTCGAAGATAGATGCAGAAGCATCCAAGTCTCAAACAATACAAGGGTCAGCTTTGTGAAATAAATCACATGTCCATATGAGAGCAAATATATCGTGACCCATAATATCTGCAGTCTTGCTTCTTACGTCGTTTGTTAAGCAAACTTTGACACAAAATCCATGCAATTTATATGACGATATCGAATTCCGTCTCGAAGATAGATGCAGAAGCATCCAAGTCTCATGAAATACATGGGTCAGCTTTGTCAAATCAATCACAAGTCCGTATGAGAGCAAATATATCGTGACCCATAATATCTGCAGTCTCGGTTCTTACGTCGTTTGTTAAGCAAACTTTGACACACAATCTATGCAATTTATATGACGATATCAAATTCCGTTTCGAAGATAGATGCAGAAGCTTCCATGTCTCATGAAATACAAAGGTCAACTTCGTCAAATCAATCACAAGTCCATATGAGAGCAAATATATCGTGACCCATAATATCTGCAGTCTCGCTTCTTACGTCATTTGTTAAGCAAACTTTGACACAAAATCTATGCAATTTATATGACGATATTGAATTCCCTTTCGAAGATAGATGCAGAAGCATCCAAGTCTCATGAAATACAAGGGTCAACTTCGTCAAATCAATCACAAGTCCGTATGAGAGCAAATATATCGTGACCCATAATATCTGCAGTCTCGCTTCTACGTCGTTTGCTAAGCAAACTTTGACACACAGTCCATGCAATTTATATGACGATATCGAATTCCGTCTCGAAGATAGATGCAGAAGCATCCATGTCTCAAGAAATACAAGGGTCAGTTTCGTCAAATCAATCACATGTCCATATGAGAGCAAATATATCGTGACCCATAATATATACAGTCTCGTTTCTTACGTCGTTTGTTAAGCAAATTTTGACACACAATCCATGCAATTTATATGACGATATCGAATTCCGTCTCGAAGATAGATGCAGAAGCATCCATGTCTCAAGAAATACAAGGGTCAGCTTTGTCAAATCAATCACATGTCCATATGAGATCAAATATATCGTGACCCATAATATCTGCAGTCTCGCTTCTTACGTCGTTTGTTAAGCAAACTTTGACACACAATCCATGCAATTTATATGACGATATCGAATTCCGTCTCGAAGATAGATGCAGAAGCATCCAAGTTTCATGAAATACAAGGGTCAGCTTCGTCAAATCAATCACATGTCCATACGAGAGCAAATATATCGTGACCCATAATATCTGCAGTCTCGCATTTAGTCGTTTGTTAAGCATACTTTGACACACAATCCATGCAATTTATATGACGATATCGAATTTCGTCTCGAAGATAGATGCAGAAGCATCCAAGTCTCATGAAATACAAGGGTCAGCTTTGTCAAATCAATCACATGTCCATATGAGAGCAAATATATCGTGGCCCATAATATCTGCCGTCTCGCTTCTTACGTCGTTTGTTAAGAAAACTTTGACACAAAATCCATGCAATTTATATGACGATATTGAATTCACTTTCGAAGATAGATGCAGAAGCATCCAAGTCTCAAGAAATACAAGGGTCAGCTTTGTGAAATCAATCACATGTCTATATGAGAGCAAATATTTCGTGACCCATAATATCTCCAGTCTTATCTCTTCCATCGTTTGTTAAGCATACTTTGACACACAATACATGCAATTTATATGACCATATCGAATTCCGTCTCGAAGATAGATGCAGAAGCATCCAAGTCTTACGAAATACAAGGGTCAGCTTTGTCAAATCAATCACATGTCCATATGAGAGCAAATATATCGTGACCTATAGAATCTACAGTCTCGTTTCTTACGAAGTTTGTTAAGCAAACTTTGACACACAATCCATGCAATTTATATTATGATATCGAGTTCCGTATCGAAATTAGATGCAGAAGCATCCAAATCTCACGAAATACAAGGGTCAGCTTTGTCAAATCAATCACATGTCCATATGAGAGCAAATATATCGTCAGCTAAAGAATCTACAGTCTTGTTTCTTACGTCGTTTGTTAAGCAAACTTTGACACACAATCCATGCAATTTATATGATGATATCGAGTTCCGTATCGAAATTAGATGCAGAAGCATCCAAGTCTCACGAAATACAAGGGTCAGCTTTGTCAAATCAATCACATGTCCATATGAGAGCAAATATATCGTCAGCTAAAGAATCTACAGTCTCGTTTCTTACGACGTTTGTTAAGCAAACTTTGACACACAATCCATGCAATTTATATGATGATATCGAGTTCCGTATCGAAATTAGATGCAAAAGCATCCAAGTCTCACGAAATACAAGGGTCAGCTTTGTCAAATCAATCACATGTCCATATGAGAGCAAATATATCGTCACCTATAGAATCTACAGTCTCGATTCTTACGTCGTTTGTTAAGCAAACTTTGACACACAATCCATGCAATTTATATGATGATATCGAGTTCCGTATCGAAATTAGATGCAGAAGCATCCAAGTCTTAGTAAATACAAGGGTCAGCTTTGTCAAATCAAACACATGTCCATATGAGAGCAAGTATATCGTCAGCTATAGAATCTACAGTCTCGTTTCTTACGTCGTTTGTTAAGAAACTTTGACACACAATCCATGCAATTTATATGATGATATCGAGTTCCGTATCGAAATTAGATGCAGAAGCATCCAAGTCTCACGAAATACAAGGGTCAGCTTTGTCAAATCAATCACATGTCCATATGAGAGCAAATATATCGTGACCTATAATATCTACAGTCTCGTTTCTTACGTAGTTTGTTAAGCAATCTTTGACACACTATCCATGCAATTTATATGATGATATCGAGTTCCGTATCGAAATTAGATGCAGAAGCATCCAAGTCTCACGAAATACAAGGGTCAGCTTTGTCAAATCAATCACATGTCCATATGAGAGCAAATATATCGTCAGCTAAAGAATCTACAGTCTCGTTTCTTACGTCGTTTGTTAAGCAAACTTTGACACACAATCCATGCAATTTATATGATGATATCGAGTTCCGTATCGAAATTAGATGCAGAAGCATCCAAGTCTTACGAGATACATGGGTCAGCTTTGTCAAATCAAACACATGTCCATATGAGAGCAAATATATCGTGACCTATAGAATCTACAGTCTCGTTGCTTACGACGTTTGTTAAGCAAACTTTGACACACAATCCATGCAATTTATATGATGATATCGAGTTCCGTTTCGAAGATAGATGCAGAAGCATCCAAGTCTTACGAAATACAAGGGTCAGCTTTGTCAAATCAATCACATGTCCATATGAGAGCAAATATATCGTCAGCTAAAGAATCTACAGTCTCGTTTCTTACGTCGTTTGTTAAGCAAACTTTGACACACAATCCATGCAATTTATATGATGATATCGAGTTCCGTATCGAAATTAGACGCAGAAGCATCCAAGTCTTACGAAATACAAGGGTCAGCTTTGTCAAATCAAACACATGTCCATATGAGAGCAAATATATCGTGACCTATAGAATCTACAGTCTCGTTTCTTACGACGTTTGTTAAGCAAACTTTGACACACAATCCATGCAATTTATATGATGATATCGAGTTCCGTATCGAAATTAGATGCAGAAGCATCCAAGTCTAACGAAATACAGGGGTCAGCTTTGTCAAATCAATCACATGTCCATATGAGAGAATATATATCGTGACCTATAGAATCTACAGTCTCGTTTCTTACGTCGTTTGTTAAGCAAACTTTGACACACAATCCATGCAATTTATATGATGATGTCGAGTTCCGTATCGAAATTAGATGCAGAAGCATCCAAGTCTTACGAAATACAAGGGTCAGTTTGTCAAATCAATCACATGTCCATATGAGAGCAAATGTATCGTCACCTATAGAATCTACAGTCTTGTTCCTTACGTCGTTTGTTAAGCAAACTTTGACACACATTCCATGCAATTTATATGATGGTGTCGAGTTCCGTATCGAAATTAGATGCAGAAGCATCCAAGTCTCACGAAATACAAGGGTCAGCTTTGTCAAATCAATCACATGTCCATATGAGAGCAAATATATCGTCAGCTAAAGAATCTACAGTCTCGTTTCTTACGTCGTTTGTTAAGCAAACTTTGACACACAATCCATGCAATTTATATGATGATGTCGAGTTCCGTTTCGAAGATAGATGCAGAAGCATCCAAGTCTCACGAAATACAAGGGTCAGCTTTGTCAAATCAATCACATGTCCATATGAGAGCAAATATATCGTCACCTATAGAATCTAGAGTCTCGTTTCTTACGTCGTTTGTTAAGCAAACTTTGACACACAATCCATGCAATTTATATGATGATATCGTGTTCCGTATCGAAATTAGATGCAGAAGCATCCAAGTCTCACGAAATACAAGGGTCAGCTTTGTCAAATCAATCACATGTCCATATGAGAGCAAATATATCGTGACCTATAATATCTACAGTCTCGTTTCTTACGACGTTTGTTAAGCAAACTTTGACACACAATCCATGCAATTTATATGATGATATCGAGTTCCGTGTCGAAATTAGATGCAGAAGCATTCAAGTCTCACGAAATACAAGGGTCAGCTTTGTCAAATCAATCACATGTCCATATGAGAGCAAATATATCGTGACCTATAATATCTACAGTCTCGTTTCTTACGTCGTTTGTTAAGCAAACTTTGACACACAATCCATGCAATTTATATGATGATATCGTGTTCCGTATCGAAATTAGATGCAGAAGCATCCAAGTCTCACGAAATACAAGGGTCAGCTTTGTCAAATCAAACACATGTCCATATGAGAGCAAATATATCGTGACCTATAGAATCTACAGTCTCGTTTCTTAGGTCGTTTGTTAAGCAAACTTTTACACACAATCCATGCAATTTATATGATGATATCGTGTTCCGTATCGAAATTAGATGCATAAGCATCCAAGTCTTACGAAATACAAGGTTCAGCTTTGTCAAATCAATCACATGTACATATGAGACCAAATATATCGTGACCTATAGAATCTACAGTCTCGTTTCTTACGTCGTTTGGTAAGCAAACTTTGACACACAATCCATGCAATTTATATGATGATATTGAGTTCCGTTTCGAAGATAGACGCAGAAGCATCCAAGTCTCACGAAATACAAGGGACAGCTTTGTCAAATCAATCACATGTCCATATGAGAGCAAATATATCGTCAGCTATAGAATCTACAGTCTCGTTTCTTACGTCGTTTGTTAAGCAAACTTTGGCACACAATCCATGCAATTTATATGATGATATCGTGTTCCGTATCGAAATTAGATGCAGAAGCATCCAAGTCTCACGAAATACAAGGGTCAGCTTTGTCAAATCAATCACATGTCCATATGAGAGCAAATATATCGTGACCTATAGAATCTACAGTCTCGTTTCTTACGTCCTTTGTTAAGCAAACTTTGATACACAATCCATGCAATTTATATGATGATATCGAGTTCCGTATCGAAATTAGATGCAGAAGCATCCAAGTCTCACGAAATACAAGGGTCAGCTTTGTCAAATCAATCACATGTCCATATGAGAGCAAATATATCGTGACCTATAGAATCTACAGTCTCGTTTCTTACGTCGTTTGTTAAGCAAACTTTGACACACAATCCATGCAATTTATACGATGATATCGAGTTCCGTATCGAAATTAGATGCAGAAGCATCCAAGTCTCACGAAATACAAGGGTCAGCTTTGTCAAATCAATCACATGTCCATATGAGAGCAAATATATCGTGACCTATAGAATCTACAGTCTCGTTCCTTACGTCGTTTGTTAAGCAAACTTTGACACACAATCCATGCAATTTATATGATGATGTCGAGTTCCGTATCGAAATTAGATGCAGAAGCATCCAAGTCTCACGAAATACAAGGGTCAGCTTTGTCAAATCAATCACATGTCCATATGAGAGCAAATATATCGTGACCTATAGAATCTGCAGTCTCGCTTCTTACGACGTTTGTTAAGCAAACTTTGACACACAATCCATGCAATTTATATGATGATATCGAGTTCCGTATCGAAATTAGATGCAGAAGCATCCAAGTCTTACGAAATACAAGGGTCAGCTTTGTCAAATCAATCACATGTCCATATGAGAGCAAATATATCGTGATCTATAATATCTACAGTCTCGTTTCTTACGTCGTTTGTTAAGCAAACTTTGACACACAATCCATGCAATTTATATGATGATATCGAGTTCCGTATCGAAATTAGATGCAGAAGCATCCAAGTCTTACGAAATACAAGGGTCAGCTTTGTCAAATCAAACACATGTCCATATGAGAGCAAATATATCGTGACCTATAATATCTACAGTCTCGTTTCTTACGTCGTTTGTTAAGCAAACTTTGACACACAATCCATGCAATTTATATGATGATATCGAGTTCCGTATCGAAATTAGATGCAGAAGCATCCAAGTCTTACGAAATACAAGGGTCAGCTTTGTCAAATCAATCACATGTCCATATGAGAGCAAGTATATCGTCAGCTATAGAATCTACAGTCTCGTTTCTTACGTCGTTTGTTAAGCAAACTTTGACACACAATCCATGCAATTTATATGATGATATCGAGTTCCGTATCGAAATTAGATGCAGAAAGCATCCAAGTCTAACGAAATACAAGGGTCAGCTTTGTCAAATCAAACACATGTCCATATGAGAGCAAATATATCGTGACCTATAGAATCTACAGTCTCGTTTCTTACGTCGTTTGTTAAGCAAACTTTGACACACAATCCATGCAATTTATATGATGATATCGTGTTCCGTATCGAAATTAGATGCAGAAGCATCCAAGTCTTACAAAATACAAGGGTCAGCTTTGTCAAATCAATCACATGTCCATATGAGAGCAAATATATCGTGACCTATAGAATCTACAGTCTCCAAGTCTTACGAAATACAAGGGTCAGATTTGTCAAATCAAACACATGTCCATATGAGAGCAAATATATCGTGACCTATAATATCTACAGTCTCGTTTCTTACGTCGTTTGTTAAGCAAACTTTGACACACAATCCATGCAATTTATATGATGATATCGAGTTCCGTATCGAAATTAGATGCAGAAGCATCCAAGTCTTACGAAATACAAGGGTCAGCTTTGTCAAATCAATCACATGTCCATATGAGAGCAAGTATATCGTCAGCTATAGAATCTACAGTCTCGTTTCTTACGTCGTTTGTTAAGCAAACTTTGACACACAATCCATGCAATTTATATGATGATATCGAGTTCCGTATCGAAATTAGATGCAGAAGCATCCAAGTCTAACGAAATACAAGGGTCAGCTTTGTCAAATCAAACACATGTCCATATGAGAGCAAATATATCGTGACCTATAGAATCTACAGTCTCGTTTTTTACGTCGTTTGTTAAGCAAACTTTGACACACAATCCATGCAATTTATATGATGATATCGTGTTCCGTATCGAAATTAGATGCAGAAGCATCCAAGTCTTACGAAATACAAGGGTCAGCTTTGTCAAATCAATCACATGTCCATATGAGAGCAAATATATCGTGACCTATAGAATCTGCAGTCTCGTTTCTTACGTCGTTTGTTAAGCAAACTTTGACACACAATCCATGCAATTTATATGATGATATCGAGTTCCGTATCGAAATTAGATGCAGAAGCATCCAAGTCTCCCGAAATACAAGGGTCAGCATTGTCAAATCAAACACATGTCCATATGAGAGCAAATATATCGTCACCTATAGAATCTACAGTCTCGTTTCTTACGTCGTTCGGTAAGCAAACTTTGACACACAATCCATGCAATTTATATGATGATATCGAGTTCCGTATCGAAGATAGATGCAGAAGCATCCAAGTCTTAGGAAATACAAGGGTCAGCTTTGTCACATCAATCACATGTCCATATGAGAGCAAATATATCGTGACCTATTATATCTACAGTCTCGTTTCTTACGACGTTTGTTAAGCAAACTTTGACACACAATCCATGCAATTTATATGATGATATCGAGTTCCGTATCGAAATTAGATGCAGAAGCATCCAAGTCTCACGAATACAAGGGTCAGCTTTGTCAAATCAAACACATGTCCATATGAGAGCAAATATATCGTGACCTATTGAATCTACAGTCTCGTTCCTTACGTCGTTTGTTAAGCAAACTTTGACACACAATCCATGCAATTTATATGATGATATCGAGTTCCGTATCGAAATTAGATGCAGAAGCATCCAAGTCTCACGAAATACAAGGGTCAGCTTTGTCAAATCAATCACATGTCCATATGAGAGTAAATATATCGTGACCTATAGAATCTACAGTCCCGTTTCTTACGTCGTTTGTTAAGCAAACTTTGACACACAATCCATGCAATTTATATGATGATGTCGAGTTCCGTATCGAAATTAGATGCAGAAGCATCCAAGTCTCACGAAATACAAGGGTCAGCTTTGTCAAATCAATCACATGTCCATATGAGAGCAAATATATCGTCAGCTAAAGAATCTACAGTCTCGTTCCTTACGTCGTTTGTTAAGCAAACTTTGACACACAATCCATGCAATTTATATGATGATGTCGAGTTCCGTATCGAAATTAGATGCAGAAGCATCCAAGTCTCACGAAATACAAGGGTCAGCTTTGTCAAATCAATCACATGTCCATATGAGAGCAAATATATCGTGACCTATAATATCTACAGTCTCGTTTCTTACGTCGTTTGTTAAGCAAACTTTGACACACAATCCATGCAATTTATATGATGATGTCGAGTTCCGTATCGAAATTAGGTGCAGAAGCATCCAAGTCTCCCGAAATACAAGGGCCAGCATTGTCAAATCAATCACATGTCCATATGAGAGCAAGTATATCGTCAGCTAAAGAATCTACAGTCTCGTTTCTTACGTCGTTTGTTAAGCAAACTTTGACACACAATCCATGCAATTTATATGATGATATCGAGTTCCGTATCGAAATTAGATGCAGAAGCATCCAAGTCTTACGAAATACAAGGGTCAGCTTTGTCAAATCAATCACATGTCCATATGAGAGCAAATATATCGTGACCTATAGAATCTACAGTCTCGTTTCTTACGTCGTTTGTTAAGCAAACTTTGACACACAATCCATGCAATTTATATGATGATGTCGAGTTCCGTTTCGAAGATAGATGCAGAAGCATCCAAGTCTCACGAAATACAAGGGTCAGTTTTGTCAAATCAATCACATGTCCATATGAGAGCAAATATATCGTGACCTATAATATCTACAGTCTCGTTTCTTACGTCGTTTGTTAAGCAAACTTTGACACACAATCCATGCAATTTATACGATGATATCGAGTTCCGTTTCGAAATTAGATGCAGAAGCATCCAAGTCTCACGAAATACAAGGGTCAGCTTTGTCAAATCAATCACATGTCCATATGAGAGCACATATATCGTGACCTATAGAATCTACAGTCTCGTTTCTTACGTCGTTTGTTAAGCAAACTTTGACACACAATCCATGCAATTTATATGATGATATTGAGTTCCGTATCGAAATTAGATGCAGAAGCATCCAAATCTCACGAAATACAAGGGTCAGCTTTGTCAAATCAATCACATGTCCATATGAGAGCAAATATATCGTGACCTATAGAATCTACAGTCTCGTTTCTTACGTCGTTTGTTAAGCAAACTTTGACACACAATCCATGCAATTTATATGATGATATCGAGTTCCGTATCGAAATTAGATGCAGAAGCATCCAAGTCTCACGAAATACAAGGGTCAGCTTTGTCAAATCAATCACATGTCCATATGAGAGCAAATATATCGTGACCCATAGAATCTACAGTCTCGTTTCTTACGTCGTTTGTTAAGCAAACTTTGACACACAATCCATGCAATTTATATGATGATATCGAGTTCCGTATCGAAATTAGATGCAGAAGCATCCAAGTCTCCCGAAATACAAGGGTCAGCTTTGTCAAACCAATCACATGTCCACATGAGAGCAAATATATCGTGACTTATAGAATCTACAGTCTCGTTTCTTACGTCGTTTGTTAAGCAAACTTTGACACACAATCCATGCAATTTATATGATGATATCGAGTTCCGTATCGAAATTAGATGCAGAAGCATCCAAGTCTCCCGAAATACAAGGGTCAGCATTGTCAAATCAAACACATGTCCATATGAGAGCAAATATATCGTCACCTATAGAATCTACAGTCTCGTTTCTTACGTCGTTCGGTAAGCAAACTTTGACACACAATCCATGCAATTTATATGATGATATCGAGTTCCGTATCGAAGATAGATGCAGAAGCATCCAAGTCTTAGGAAATACAAGGGTCAGCTTTGTCACATCAATCACATGTCCATATGAGAGCAAATATATCGTGACCTATTATATCTACAGTCTCGTTTCTTACGACGTTTGTTAAGCAAACTTTGACACACAATCCATGCAATTTATATGATGATATCGAGTTCCGTATCGAAATTAGATGCAGAAGCATCCAAGTCTCACGAAATACAAGGGTCAGCTTTGTCAAATCAAACACATGTCCATATGAGAGCAAATATATCGTGACCTATTGAATCTACAGTCTCGTTCCTTACGTCGTTTGTTAAGCAAACTTTGACACACAATCCATGCAATTTATATGATGATATCGAGTTCCGTATCGAAATTAGATGCAGAAGCATCCAAGTCTCACGAAATACAAGGGTCAGCTTTGTCAAATCAATCACATGTCCATATGAGAGTAAATATATCGTGACCTATAGAATCTACAGTCTCGTTTCTTACGTCGTTTGTTAAGCAAACTTTGACACACAATCCATGCAATTTATATGATGATGTCGAGTTCCGTATCGAAATTAGATGCAGAAGCATCCAAGTCTCACGAAATACAAGGGTCAGCTTTGTCAAATCAATCACATGTCCATATGAGAGCAAATATATCGTCAGCTAAAGAATCTACAGTCTCGTTCCTTACGTCGTTTGTTAAGCAAACTTTGACACACAATCCATGCAATTTATATGATGATGTCGAGTTCCGTATCGAAATTAGATGCAGAAGCATCCAAGTCTCACGAAATACAAGGGTCAGCTTTGTCAAATCAATCACATGTCCATATGAGAGCAAATATATCGTGACCTATAATATCTACAGTCTCGTTTCTTACGTCGTTTGTTAAGCAAACTTTGACACACAATCCATGCAATTTATATGATGATGTCGAGTTCCGTATCGAAATTAGGTGCAGAAGCATCCAAGTCTCCCGAAATACAAGGGCCAGCATTGTCAAATCAATCACATGTCCATATGAGAGCAAGTATATCGTCAGCTAAAGAATCTACAGTCTCGTTTCTTACGTCGTTTGTTAAGCAAACTTTGACACACAATCCATGCAATTTATATGATGATATCGAGTTCCGTATCGAAATTAGATGCAGAAGCATCCAAGTCTTACGAAATACAAGGGTCAGCTTTGTCAAATCAATCACATGTCCATATGAGAGCAAATATATCGTGACCTATAGAATCTACAGTCTCGTTTCTTACGTCGTTTGTTAAGCAAACTTTGACACACAATCCATGCAATTTATATGATGATGTCGAGTTCCGTTTCGAAGATAGATGCAGAAGCATCCAAGTCTCACGAAATACAAGGGTCAGTTTTGTCAAATCAATCACATGTCCATATGAGAGCAAATATATCGTGACCTATAATATCTACAGTCTCGTTTCTTACGTCGTTTGTTAAGCAAACTTTGACACACAATCCATGCAATTTATATGATGATATCGAGTTCCGTATCGAAATTAGATGCAGAAGCATCCAAATCTCACGAAATACAAGGGTCAGCTTTGTCAAATCAATCACATGTCCATATGAGAGCAAATATATCGTGACCTATAGAATCTACAGTCTCGTTTCTTACGTCGTTTGTTAAGCAAACTTTGACACACAGTCCATGCAATTTATATGATGATGTCGAGTTCCGTATCGAAATTAGATGCAGAAGCATCCAAGTCTCTCGAAATACAAGGGTCAGCTTTGTCAAATCAAACACATGTCCGTATGAGAGCAAATATATCGTGACCTATACTATCTACAGTCTCGTTTCTTACGTCGTTTGTTAAGCAAACTTTGACACACAATCCATGCAATTTATATGATGATGTCGTGTTCCGTATCGAAATTAGATGCAGAAGCATCCAAGTCTTACGAAATACAAGGGTCAGCTTTGTCAAATCAAACACATGTCCATATGAGAGCAAATATATCGTCAGCTAAAGAATCTACAGTCTCGTTTCTTACGTCGTTTGTTAAGCAAACTTTGACACACAATCCATGCAATTTATACGATGATATCGAGTTCCGTTTCGAAATTAGATGCTGAAGCATCCAAGTCTCACGAAATACAAGGGTCAGCTTTGTCAAATCAATCACATGTCCATATGAGAGCACATATATCGTGACCTATAGAATCTACAGTCTCGTTTCTTACGTCGTTTGTTAAGCAAACTTTGACACACAATCCATGCAATTTATATGATGATATTGAGTTCCGTATCGAAATTACATGCAGAAGCATCCAAATCTCACGAAATACAAGGGTCAGCTTTGTCAAATCAATCACATGTCCATATGAGAGCAAATATATCGTGACCTATAGAATCTACAGTCTCGTTTCTTACGTCGTTTGTTAAGCAAACTTTGACACACAATCCATGCAATTTATATGATGATATCGAGTTCCGTATCGAAATTAGATGCAGAAGCATCCAAGTCTCACGAAATACAAGGGTCAGCTTTGTCAAATCAATCACATGTCCATATGAGAGCAAATATATCGTGACCCATAGAATCTACAGTCTCGTTTCTTACGTCGTTTGTTAAGCAAACTTTGACACACAATCCATGCAATTTATATGATGATATCGAGTTCCGTATCGAAATTAGATGCAGAAGCATCCAAGTCTCCCGAAATACAAGGGTCAGCTTTGTCAAAGCAATCACATGTCCACATGAGAGCAAATATATCGTGACTTATAGAATCTACAGTCTCGTTTCTTACGTCGTTTGTTAAGCAAACTTTGACACACAATCCATGCAATTTATATGATGATGTCGAGTTCCGTATCGAAATTAGATGCAGAAGCATCCAAGTCTTACGAAATACAAGGGTCAGCTTTGTCAAATCAATCACATGTCCATATGAGAGCAAATATATCGTGACCTATAATATCTACAGTCTCGTTTCTTACGACGTTTGTTAAGCAAACTTTGACACACAATCCATGCAATTTATATGATGATATCGAGTTCCGTATCGAAATCAGATGCAGAAGCATCCAAGTCTCACGAAATACAAGGGTCAGCTTTGTCAAATCAATCACATGTCCATATGAGAGCAAATATATCGTGACCTATAGAATCTACAGTCTCGTTTCTTACGTCGTTTGTTAAGCAAACTTTGACACACAATCCATGCAATTTATATGATGATATTGAGTTCCGTATCGAAATTAGATGCAGAAGCATCCAAGTCTCACGAAATACAAGGGTCAGCTTTGTCAAATCAAACACATGTCCATATGAGAGTAAATATATCGTGACCTATAGAATCTACAGTCTCGTTTCTTACGACGTTTGTTAAGCAAACTTTGACACACAATCCATGCAATTTATATGATGATATCGAGTTCCGTATCGAAATCAGATGCAGAAGCATTCAAGTCTCACGAAATACAAGGGTCAGCTTTGTCAAATCAATCACATGTCCATATGAGAGCAAATATATCGTGACCTATAGAATCTACAGTCTCGTTTCTTACGTCGTTTGTTAAGCAAACTTTGACACACAATCCATGCAATTTATATGATGATATTGAGTTCCGTATCGAAATTAGATGCAGAAGCATCCAAGTCTCACGAAATACAAGGGTCAGCTTTGTCAAATCAAACACATGTCCATATGAGAGTAAATATATCGTGACCTATAGAATCTACAGTCTCGTTTCTTACGACGTTTGTTAAGCAAACTTTGACACACAATCCATGCAATTTATATGATGATATCGAGTTCCGTATCGAAATCAGATGCAGAAGCATCCAAGTCTCACGAAATACAAGGGTCAGCTTTGTCAAATCAATCACATGTCCATATGAGAGCAAATATATCGTGACCTATAGAATCTATAGTCTCGTTTCTTACGTCGTTTGTTAAGCAAACTTTGACACACAATCCATGCAATTTATATGATGATATTGAGTTCCGTATCGAAATTAGATGCAGAAGCATCCAAGTCTCACGAAATACAAGGGTCAGCTTTGTCAAATCAAACACATGTCCATATGAGAGTAAATATATCGTGACCTATAGAATCTACAGTCTCGTTTCTTACGTCGTTTGTTAAGCAAACTTTGACACACAATCCATGCAATTTATATGATGATGTCGAGTTCCGTATCGAAATTAGATGCAGAAGCATCCAAGTCTCACGAAATACAAGGGTCAGCTTTGTCAAATCAATCACATGTCCATATGAGAGCTAATATATCGTGACCTATAGAATCTACAGTCTCGTTTCTTACGTCGTTTGTAAAGCAAACTTTGACACACAATCCATGCAATTTATATGATGATATTGAGTTCCGTATCGAAATTAGATGCAGAAGCATCCAAATCTCACGAAATACAAGGGTCAGCTTTGTCAAATCAATCACATGTCCATATGAGAGCAAATATATCGTGACCTATAGAATCTACAGTCTCGTTTCTTACGTCGTTTGTTAAGCAAACTTTGACACACAATCCATGCAATTTATATGATGATGTCGAGTTCCGTATCGAAATTAGGTGCAGAAGCATCCAAGTCTCCCGAAATACAAGGGCCAGCATTGTCAAATCAATCACATGTCCATATGAGAGCAAGTATATCGTCAGCTAAAGAATCTACAGTCTCGTTTCTTACGTCGTTTGTTAAGCAAACTTTGACACACAATCCATGCAATTTATATGATGATATCGAGTTCCGTATCGAAATTAGATGCAGAAGCATCCAAGTCTTACGAAATACAAGGGTCAGCTTTGTCAAATCAATCACATGTCCATATGAGAGCAAATATATCGTGACCTATAGAATCTACAGTCTCGTTTCTTACGTCGTTTGTTAAGCAATCTTTGACACACAATCCATGCAATTTATATGATGATGTCGAGTTCCGTATCGAAATTAGATGCAGAAGCATCCAAGTCTCACGAAATACAAGGGTCAGCTTTGTCAAATCAATCACATGTCCATATGAGAGCTAATATATCGTGACCTAAAGAATCTACAGTCTCGTTTCTTACGTCGTTTGTAAAGCAAACTTTGACACACAATCCATGCAATTTATATGATGATATTGAGTTCCGTATCGAAATTAGATGCAGAAGCATCCAAATCTCACGAAATACAAGGGTCAGCTTTGTCAAATCAATCACATGTCCATATGAGAGCAAATATATCGTGACCTATAGAATCTACAGTCTCGTTTCTTACGTCGTTTGTTAAGCAAACTTTGACACACAATCCATGCAATTTATATGATGATGTCGAGTTCCGTATCGAAATTAGGTGCAGAAGCATCCAAGTCTCCCGAAATACAAGGGCCAGCATTGTCAAATCAATGACATGTCCATATGAGAGCAAGTATATCGTCAGCTAAAGAATCTACAGTCTCGTTTCTTACGTCGTTTGTTAAGCAAACTTTGACACACAATCCATGCAATTTATATGATGATATCGAGTTCCGTATCGAAATTAGATGCAGAAGCATCCAAGTCTTACGAAATACAAGGGTCAGCTTTGTCAAATCAATCACATGTCCATATGAGAGCAAATATATCGTGACCTATAGAATCTACAGTCTCGTTTCTTACGTCGTTTGTTAAGCAAACTTTGACACACAATCCATGCAATTTATATGATGATGTCGAGTTCCGTTTCGAAGATAGATGCAGAAGCATCCAAGTCTCACGAATTACAAGGGTCAGCTTTGTCAAATCAATCACATGTCCATATGAGAGCAAATATATCATGACCTATAATATCTACAGTCTCGTTTCTTACGTCGTTTGTTAAGCAAACTTTGACACACAATCCATGCAATTTATATGATGATATCGAGTTCCGTATCGAAATTAGATGCAGAAGCATCCAAGTCTTACGAAATACAAGGGTCAGCTTTGTCAAATCAATCACATGTCCATATGAGAGCAAATATATCGTGACCTATAGAATCTACAGTCTCGTTTCTTACGTATCCGTATCGAAATTAGATGCAGAAGCATCCAAGTCTCCCGAAATACAAGGGTCAGCTTTGTCAAATCAAACACATGTCCATATGAGAGCAAATATATCGTGACCTATACTATCTACAGTCTCGTTTCTTACGTCGTTTGTAAAGCAAACTTTGACACACAATCCATGCAATTTATATGATGATGTCGTGTTCCGTATCGAAATTAGATGCAGAAGCATCCAAGTCTTACGAAATACAAGGGTCAGCTTTGTCAAATCAAACACATGTCCATATGAGAGCAAATATATCGTCAGCTAAAGAATCTACAGTCTCGTTTCTTACGTCGTTTGTTAAGCAAACTTTGACACACAATCCATGCAATTTATACGATGATTAGCTGATGGCCGTTGCAGCCAATGCTATGTCTTATTAACATTGTATTTACTACAAGTTAATATAATAATAAATAAATAAATAATATACGATGATATCGAGTTCCGTTTCGAAGATAGATGCAGAAGCATCCAAGTCTCACGAAATACAAGGTCAGCTTTGTCAAATCAATTACATGTCCATATGAGAGCAAATATATCGTGACCTATAGAATCTACAGTCTCGTTCCTTACGTCGTTTGTTAAGCAAACTTTGACACACAATCCATGCAATTTATATTATGATGTCGAGTTCCGTATCGAAATTAGATGCAGAAGCATCCAAGTCTTACGAAATACAAGGGTCAGCTTTTTCAAATCAATCACATGTCCATATGAGAGCAAATATATCGTGACCTATAGAATCTACAGTCTCGTTTCTTACGTCGTTTGTTAAGCAAACTTTGACACACAATCCATGCAATTTATATGATGATATCGAGTTCCGTTTCGAAATTAGATGCAGAAGCATCCAAGTCTCACGAAATACAAGGGTCAGCTTTGTCAAATCAATCACATGTCCATATGAGAGCAAATATATCGTGACCTATAGAATCTACAGTCTCGTTTCTTACGTCGTTTGTTAAGCAAACTTTGACACACAATCCATGCGATTTATATGATGATATTGAGTTCCGTATCGAAATTAGATGCAGAAGCATCCAAATCTCACGAAATACAGGGGTCAGCTTTGTCAAATCAATCACATGTCCATATGAGAGCAAATATATCGTGACCTATAGAATCTACAGTCTCGTTTCTTACGTCGTTTGTTAAGCAAACTTTGACACACAATCCATGCAATTTATATGATGATATCGAGTTCCGTATCGAAATTAGATGCAGAAGCATCCAAGTCTCACGAAATACAAGGGTCAGCTTTGTCAAATCAAACACATGTCCATATGAGAGTAAATATATCGTGACCTATAGAATCTACAGTCTCGTTTCTTGCGTCGTTTGTTAAGCAAACTTTGACACACAATCCATGCAATTTATATGATGATGTCGTGTTCCGTATCGAAATTAGATGCAGAAGCATCCAAGTCTTACGAAATACAAAGGTCAGCTTTGTCAAATCAATCACATGTCCATATGAGAGCAAATATATCGTGACCTATAGAATCTACAGTCTCGTTTCTTACGTCGTTTGTTAAGCAAACTTTGACACACAATCCATGCAATTTATATGATGATATCGAGTTCCGTATCGAAACTAGATGCAGAAGCATCCAAGTCTCCCGAAATACAAGGGTCAGCTTTGTCAAATCAATCACATGTCCACATGAGAGCAAATATATCGTGACCTATAGAATCTACAGTCTCGTTTCTTACGTCGTTTGTTAAGCAAACTTTGACACACAATCCATGCAATTTATATGATGATGTCGAGTTCCGTATCGAAATTAGATGCAGAAGCATCCAAGTCTTACGAAATACAAGCGTCAGCTTTGTCAAATCAATCACATGTCCATATGAGAGCAAATATATCGTGACCTATAATATCTACAGTCTCGTTTCTTACGACGTTTGTTAAGCAAACTTTGACACACAATCCATGCAATTTATATGATGATATCGAGTTCCGTATCGAAATTAGATGCAGAAGCATCCAAGTCTCACGAAATACAAGTGTCAGCTTTGTCAAATAAATCACATGTCCATATGAGAGCAAATATATCGTGACCTATAGAATCTACAGTCTCGTTTCTTACGTCGTTTGTAAAGCAAACTTTGACACACAATCCATGCAATTTATATGATGATATTGAGTTCCGTATCGAAATTAGATGCAGAAGCATCCAAATCTCACGAAATACAAGGGTCAGCTTTGTCAAATCAATCACATGTCCATATGAGAGCTAATATATCGTGACCTATAGAATCTACAGTCTCGTTTCTTACGTCGTTTGTTAAGCAAACTTTGACACACAATCCATGCAATTTATATGATGATATCGAGTTCCGTATTGAAATTAGATGCAGAAGCATCCAAGTCTAACGAAATACAAGGGTCAGCTTTGTCAAATCAATCACATGTCCATATGAGAGTAAATATATCGTGACCTATAGAATCTACAGTCTCGTTTCTTACGTCGTTTGTTAAGCAAACTTTGACACACAATCCATGCAATTTATATGATGATGTCGTGTTCCGTATCGAAATTAGATGCAGAAGCATCCAAGTCTCACGAAATACAAGGGTCAGCTTTTTCAAATCAATCACATGTCCATATGAGAGCAAATATATCGTGACCTATAGAATCTACAGTCTCGTTTCTTACGTCGTTTGTTAAGCAAACTTTGACACACAATCCATGCAATTTATATGATGATATCGAGTTCCGTATCGAAATTAGATGCAGAAGCATCCAAATCTCACGAAATACAAGGTTCAGCTTTGTCACATCAATCACATGTCCATATGAGAGCAAATATATCGTCAGCTAAATAGTCTACAGTCTCGTTTCTTACGTCGTTTGTTAAGCAAACTTTGACACACAATCCATGCAATTTATATGATGATATCGAGTTCCGTATCGAAATTAGATGCAGAAGCATCCAAGTCTTACGAAATACAAGGGTCAGCTTTGTCAAATCAATCACATGTCCATATGAGAGCAAATATATCGTGACCTATAGAAACTACAGTCTCGTTTCTTACGTCGTTTGTTAAGCAAACTTTGAATCTACAGTCTCGTTTCTTACGTCGTTTGTTAAGCAAACTTTGACACACAATCCATGCAATTTATATGATGATATCGAGTTCCGTATCGAAACTAGATGCAGAAGCATCCAAGTCTCCCGAAATACAAGGGTCAGCTTTGTCAAATCAATCACATGTCCACATGAGAGCAAATATATCGTGACCTATAGAATCTACAGTCTCGTTTCTTACGTCGTTTGTTAAGCAAACTTTGACACACAATCCATGCAATTTATATGATGATGTCGAGTTCCGTATCGAAATTAGATGCAGAAGCATCCAAGTCTTACGAAATACAAGCGTCAGCTTTGTCAAATCAATCACATGTCCATATGAGAGCAAATATATCGTGACCTATAATATCTACAGTCTCGTTTCTTACGACGTTTGTTAAGCAAACTTTGACACACAATCCATGCAATTTATATGATGATATCGAGTTCCGTATCGAAATTAGATGCAGAAGCATCCAAGTCTCACGAAATACAAGTGTCAGCTTTGTCAAATAAATCACATGTCCATATGAGAGCAAATATATCGTGACCTATAGAATCTACAGTCTCGTTTCTTACGTCGTTTGTAAAGCAAACTTTGACACACAATCCATGCAATTTATATGATGATATTGAGTTCCGTATCGAAATTAGATGCAGAAGCATCCAAATCTCACGAAATACAAGGGTCAGCTTTGTCAAATCAATCACATGTCCATATGAGAGCTAATATATCGTGACCTATAGAATCTACAGTCTCGTTTCTTACGTCGTTTGTTAAGCAAACTTTGACACACAATCCATGCAATTTATATGATGATATCGAGTTCCGTATTGAAATTAGATGCAGAAGCATCCAAGTCTAACGAAATACAAGGGTCAGCTTTGTCAAATCAATCACATGTCCATATGAGAGTAAATATATCGTGACCTATAGAATCTACAGTCTCGTTTCTTACGTCGTTTGTTAAGCAAACTTTGACACACAATCCATGCAATTTATATGATGATGTCGTGTTCCGTATCGAAATTAGATGCAGAAGCATCCAAGTCTCACGAAATACAAGGGTCAGCTTTTTCAAATCAATCACATGTCCATATGAGAGCAAATATATCGTGACCTATAGAATCTACAGTCTCGTTTCTTACGTCGTTTGTTAAGCAAACTTTGACACACAATCCATGCAATTTATATGATGATATCGAGTTCCGTATCGAAATTAGATGCAGAAGCATCCAAATCTCACGAAATACAAGGTTCAGCTTTGTCACATCAATCACATGTCCATATGAGAGCAAATATATCGTCAGCTAAATAATCTACAGTCTCGTTTCTTACGTCGTTTGTTAAGCAAACTTTGACACACAATCCATGCAATTTATATGATGATATCGAGTTCCGTATCGAAATTAGATGCAGAAGCATCCAAGTCTTACGAAATACAAGGGTCAGCTTTGTCAAATCAATCACATGTCCATATGAGAGCAAATATATCGTGACCTATAGAAACTACAGTCTCGTTTCTTACGTCGTTTGTTAAGCAAACTTTGAATCTATAGTCTCGTTTCTTACGTCGTTTGTTAAGCAAACTTTGACACACAATCCATGCAATTTATATGATGATGTCGAGTTCCGTATCGAAATTAGATGCAGAAGCATCCAAGTCTCACGAAATACAAGGGTCAGCTTTGTCAAATCAATCACATGTCCATATGAGAGCAAATATATCGTGACCTATAGAATCAACAGTCTCGTTTCTTACGTCGTTTGTTAAGCAAACTTTGACACACAATCCATGCAATTTATATGATGATATCGAGTTCCGTATCGAAATTAGATGCAGAAGCATCCAAATCTCACGAAATACAAGGTTCAGCTTTGTCAAATCAATCACATGTCCATATGAGAGCAAATATATCGTCAGCTAAATAATCTACAGTCTCGTTTCTTACGTCGTTTGTTAAGCAAACTTTGACACACAATCCATGCAATTTATATGATGATATCGAGTTCCGTATCGAAATTAGATGCAGAAGCATCCAAGTCTTACGAAATACAAGGGTCAGCTTTGTCAAATCAATCACATGTCCATATGAGAGCAAATATATCGTCAGCTAAAGAATCTACAGTCTCGTTTCTTACGTCGTTTGTTAAGCAAACTTTGACACACAATCCATGCAATTTATATGATGATATCGAGTTCCGTATCGAAATTAGATGCAGAAGCATCCAAATCTCACGAAATACAAGGTTCAGCTTTGTCACATCAATCACATGTCCATATGAGAGCAAATATATCGTCAGCTAAATAATCTACAGTCTCGTTTCTTACGTCGTTTGTTAAGCAAACTTTGACACACAATCCATGCAATTTATATGATGATATCGAGTTCCGTATCGAAATTAGATGCAGAAGCATCCAAGTCTTACGAAATACAAGGGTCAGCTTTGTCAAATCAATCACATGTCCATATGAGAGCAAATATATCGTGACCTATAGAAACTACAGTCTCGTTTCTTACGTCGTTTGTTAAGCAAACTTTGAATCTACAGTCTCGTTTCTTACGTCGTTTGTTAAGCAAACTTTGACACACAATCCATGCAATTTATATGATGATGTCGAGTTCCGTATCGAAATTAGATGCAGAAGCATCCAAGTCTCACGAAATACAAGGGTCAGCTTTGTCAAATCAATCACATGTCCATATGAGAGCAAATATATCGTGACCTATAGAATCTACAGTCTCGTTTCTTACGTCGTTTGTTAAGCAAACTTTGACACACAATCCATGCAATTTATATGATGATATCGAGTTCCGTATCGAAATTAGGTGCAGAAGCATCCAAATCTCACGAAATACAAGGTTCAGCTTTGTCAAATCAATCACATGTCCATATGAGAGCAAATATATCGTCAGCTAAATAATCTACAGTCTCGTTTCTTACGTCGTTTGTTAAGCAAACTTTGACACACAATCCATGCAATTTATATGATGATATCGAGTTCCGTATCGAAATTAGATGCAGAAGCATCCAAGTCTTACGAAATACAAGGGTCAGCTTTGTCAAATCAATCACATGTCCATATGAGAGCAAATATATCGTCAGCTAAAGAATCTACAGTCTCGTTTCTTACGTCGTTTGTTAAGCAAACTTTGACACACAATCCATGCAATTTATATGATGATATCGTGTTTCGTATCGAAATTAGATGCAGAAGCATCCAAGTCTCACGAAATACAAGGGTCAGCTTTGTCAAATCAATCACATGTCCATATGAGAGTAAATATATCGTGACCTATAGAATCTACAGTCTCGTTCCTTACGTCGTTTGTTAAGCAAACTTTGACACACAATCCATGCAATTTATATGATGATATCGTGTTCCGTATCGAAATTATATGCAGAAGCATCCAAGTCTTACGAAATACAAGGGTCAGCTTTGTCAAATCAATCACATGTCCATATGAGAGCAAATATATCGTGACCTATAGAATCTACAGTATCGTCCCTTACGTCGTTTGTTAAGCAAACTTTGACACACAATCCATGCAATTTATATGATGATGTCGAGTTCCGTATCGAAATTAGATGCAGAAGCATCCAAGTCTCACGAAATACAAGGGTCAGCTTTGTCAAATCAATCACATGTCCATATGAGAGCAAATATATCGTGACCTATAGAATCTACAGTCTCGTTTCTTACGTCGTTTGTTAAGCAAACTTTGACACACAATCCATGCAATTTATATGATGATGTCGAGTTCCGTATCGAAATTAGATGCAGAAGCATCCAAGTCTCACGAAATACAAGGGTCAGCTTTGTCAAATCAATCACATGTCCATATGAGAGCAAATATATCGTGACCTATAGAATCTACAGTCTCGTTTCTTACGTCGTTTGTTAAGCAAACTTTGACACACAATCCATGCAATTTATATGATGATATCGAGTTCCGTATCGAAATTAGATGCAGAAGCATCCAAGTCTTACGAAACACAAGGGTCAGCTTTGTCAAATCAATCACATGTCCATATGAGAGCAAATATATCGTGACCTATAGAATCTACAGTCTCGTTTCTTACGTCGTTTGTTAAGCAAACTTTGACACACAATCCATGCAATTTATATGATGATATCGAGTTCCGTATCGAAATTAGATGCAGATGCATCCAAGTCTCACGAAATACAAGGGTCAGCTTTGTCAAATCAATCACATGTCCATATGAGAGCAAATATATCGTCAGCTAAAGAATCTACAGTCTCGTTTCTTACGTCGTTTCTTAAGCAAACTTTGACACACAATCCATGCAATTTATATGATGATATCGTGTTCCGTATCGAAATTATATGCAGAAGCATCCAAGTCTTACGAAATACAAGGGTCAGCTTTGTCAAATCAATCACATGTCCATATGAGAGCAAATATATCGTGACCTATAGAATCTACAGTCTCGTCCCTTACGTCGTTTGTTAAGCAAACTTTGACACACAATCCATGCAATTTATATGATGATGTCGAGTTCCGTATCGAAATTAGATGCAGAAGCATCCAAGTCTCACGAAATACAAGGGTCAGCTTTGTCAAATCAATCACATGTCCATATGAGAGCAAATATATCGTGACCTATAGAATCCACGGTCTCGTTTCTTACGTCGTTTGTTAAGCAAACTTTGACACACAATCCATGCAATTTATATGATGATATCGAGTTCCGTATCGAAATTAGATGCAGAAGCATCCAAGGGTCAGCTTTGTCAAATCAATCACATGTCCATATGAGAGCAAATATATCGTGACCTATAGAATCTACAGTCTCGTTTCTTACGTCGTTTGTTAAGCAAACTTTGACACACAATCAATGCAATTTATATGATGATATCGAGTTCCGTATCGAAATTAGATGCAGAAGCATCCAAGTCTCACGAAATACAAGGGTCAGCTTTGTCAAATCAATCACATGTCCATATGAGAGCAAATATATCGTGACCTATAGAATCTACAGTCTCGTTTCTTACGTCGTTTGTTAAGCAAACTTTGACACACAATCCATGCAATTTATATGATGATGTCGAGTTCCGTATCGAAATTAGATGCAGAAGCATCCAAGTCTCACGAAATACAACGGTCAGCTTTGTCAAATCAATCACATAACCATATGAGAGCAAATATATCGTGACCTATAGAATCTACAGTCTCGTTTCTTACGTCGTTTGTTAAGCAAACTTTGACACACAATCCATGCAATTTATATGATGATGTCGAGTTCCGTATCGAAATTAGATGCAGAAGCATCCAAGTCTCACGAAATACAAGGGTCAGCTTTGTCAAATCAATCACATGTCCATATGAGAGCAAATATATAAATATATAGTGACCTATAGAATCTACAGTCTCGTTTCTTACGTCGTTTGTTAAGCAAACTTTGACACACAATCCATGCAATTTATATGATGATATCGAGTTCCGTATCGAAATTAGATGCAGATGCATCCAAGTCTCACGAAATACAAGGGTCAGCATTGTCAAATCAATCACATGTCCATATGAGAGCAAATATATCGTGACCTATAATATCTACAGTATCGTTTCTTACGTCGTTTGTTAAGCAAACTTTGACACACAATCCATGCAATTTATATGATGATATCGAGTTCCGTATCGAAGATAGATGCAGAAGCATTCAAGTCTCACGAAATACAAGGGTCAGCTTTGTCAAATCAATCACATGTCCATATGAGAGCAAATATATCGTGACCTATAGAATCTACAGTCTCGTTTCTTACGTCGTTTGTTAAGCAAACTTTGACACACAATCCATGCAATTTATATGATGATATCGAGTTCCGTATCGAAGATAGATGCAGAAGCATCCAAGTCTCACGAAATACAAGGGTCAGCTTTGTCAAATCAATCACATGTCCATATGAGAGCAAATATATCGTGACCTATAGAATCTACAGTCTCGTTTCTTACGTCGTTTGTTAAGCAAACTTTGACACACAATCCATGCAATTTATATGATGATATCGTGTTCCGTATCGAAATTAGATGCAGAAGCATCCAAGTCTCACGAAATACAAGGGTCAGCTTTGTCAAATCAATCACATGTCCATATGAGAGCAAATATATCGTGACCTATAGAATCTACAGTCTCGTTTCTTACGTCGTTTGTTAAGCAAACTTTGACACACAATCCATGCAATTTATATGATGATATCGTGTTCCGTATCGAAATTAGATGCAGAAGCATCCAAGTCTCACGAAATACAAGGGTCAGCTTTGTCAAATCAATCACATGTCCATATGAGAGCAAATATATCGTGACCTATAGAATCTACAGTCTCGTTTCTTACGTCGTTTGGTAAGCAAACTTTGACACACAATCCATGCAATTTATATGATGATATCGAGTTCCGTTTCGAAGATAGATGCAGAAGCATCCAAGTCTTACGAAATACAAGGGTCAGCTTTGTCAAATCAATCACATGTCCATATGAGAGCAAATATATCGTCAGCTAAAGAATCTACAGTCTCGTTTCTTACGTCGTTTGTTAAGCAAACTTTGACACACAATCCATGCAATTTATATGATGATATCGAGTTCCGTATCGAAATTAGATGCAGAAGCATCCAAGTCTTACGAAATACAAGGGTCAGCTTTGTCAAATCAATCACATGTCCATATGAGAGCAAATATATCGTGACCTATAGAATCTACAGTCTCGTTTCTTACGTCGTTTGTTAAGCAAACTTTGACACACAATCCATGCAATTTATATGATGATATCGTGTTCCGTATCGAAATTAGATGCAGAAGCATCCAAGTCTCACGAAATACAAGGGTCAGCTTTGTCAAATCAATCACATGTCCATATGAGAGCAAATATATCGTGACCTATAGAATCTACAGTCTCGTTTCTTACGTCGTTTGTTAAGCAAACTTTGACACACAATCCATGCAATTTATATGATGATATCGTGTTCCGTATCGAAATTAGATGCAGAAGCATCCAAGTCTTACGAAATACAAGGGTCAGCTTTGTCAAATCAATCACATGTCCATATGAGAGCAAATATATCGTGACCTATAGAATCTACAGTCTCGTCCCTTACGTCGTTTGTTAAGCAAACTTTGACACACAATCCATGCAATTTATATGATGATGTCGAGTTCCGTATCGAAATTAGATGCAGAAGCATCCAAGTCTCACGAAATACAAGGGTCAGCTTTGTCAAATCAATCACATGTCCATATGAGAGCAAATATATCGTGACCTATAGAATCCACGGTCTCGTTTCTTACGTCGTTTGTTAAGCAAACTTTGACACACAATCCATGCAATTTATATGATGATATCGAGTTCCGTATCGAAATTAGATGCAGAAGCATCCAAGGGTCAGCTTTGTCAAATCAATCACATGTCCATATGAGAGCAAATATATCGTGACCTATAGAATCTACAGTCTCGTTTCTTACGTCGTTTGTTAAGCAAACTTTGACACACAATCAATGCAATTTATATGATGATATCGAGTTCCGTATCGAAATTAGATGCAGAAGCATCCAAGTCTCACGAAATACAAGGGTCAGCTTTGTCAAATCAATCACATGTCCATATGAGAGCAAATATATCGTGACCTATAGAATCTACAGTCTCGTTTCTTACGTCGTTTGTTAAGCAAACTTTGACACACAATCCATGCAATTTATATGATGATGTCGAGTTCCGTATCGAAATTAGATGCAGAAGCATCCAAGTCTCACGAAATACAACGGTCAGCTTTGTCAAATCAATCACATAACCATATGAGAGCAAATATATCGTGACCTATAGAATCTACAGTCTCGTTTCTTACGTCGTTTGTTAAGCAAACTTTGACACACAATCCATGCAATTTATATGATGATGTCGAGTTCCGTATCGAAATTAGATGCAGAAGCATCCAAGTCTCACGAAATACAAGGGTCAGCTTTGTCAAATCAATCACATGTCCATATGAGAGCAAATATATAAATATATAGTGACCTATAGAATCTACAGTCTCGTTTCTTACGTCGTTTGTTAAGCAAACTTTGACACACAATCCATGCAATTTATATGATGATATCGAGTTCCGTATCGAAATTAGATGCAGATGCATCCAAGTCTCACGAAATACAAGGGTCAGCATTGTCAAATCAATCACATGTCCATATGAGAGCAAATATATCGTGACCTATAATATCTACAGTATCGTTTCTTACGTCGTTTGTTAAGCAAACTTTGACACACAATCCATGCAATTTATATGATGATATCGAGTTCCGTATCGAAGATAGATGCAGAAGCATTCAAGTCTCACGAAATACAAGGGTCAGCTTTGTCAAATCAATCACATGTCCATATGAGAGCAAATATATCGTGACCTATAGAATCTACAGTCTCGTTTCTTACGTCGTTTGTTAAGCAAACTTTGACACACAATCCATGCAATTTATATGATGATATCGAGTTCCGTATCGAAGATAGATGCAGAAGCATCCAAGTCTCACGAAATACAAGGGTCAGCTTTGTCAAATCAATCACATGTCCATATGAGAGCAAATATATCGTGACCTATAGAATCTACAGTCTCGTTTCTTACGTCGTTTGTTAAGCAAACTTTGACACACAATCCATGCAATTTATATGATGATATCGTGTTCCGTATCGAAATTAGATGCAGAAGCATCCAAGTCTCACGAAATACAAGGGTCAGCTTTGTCAAATCAATCACATGTCCATATGAGAGCAAATATATCGTGACCTATAGAATCTACAGTCTCGTTTCTTACGTCGTTTGTTAAGCAAACTTTGACACACAATCCATGCAATTTATATGATGATATCGTGTTCCGTATCGAAATTAGATGCAGAAGCATCCAAGTCTCACGAAATACAAGGGTCAGCTTTGTCAAATCAATCACATGTCCATATGAGAGCAAATATATCGTGACCTATAGAATCTACAGTCTCGTTTCTTACGTCGTTTGGTAAGCAAACTTTGACACACAATCCATGCAATTTATATGATGATATCGAGTTCCGTTTCGAAGATAGATGCAGAAGCATCCAAGTCTTACGAAATACAAGGGTCAGCTTTGTCAAATCAATCACATGTCCATATGAGAGCAAATATATCGTCAGCTAAAGAATCTACAGTCTCGTTTCTTACGTCGTTTGTTAAGCAAACTTTGACACACAATCCATGCAATTTATATGATGATATCGAGTTCCGTATCGAAATTAGATGCAGAAGCATCCAAGTCTTACGAAATACAAGGGTCAGCTTTGTCAAATCAATCACATGTCCATATGAGAGCAAATATATCGTGACCTTTAGAATCTACAGTCTCGTTCCTTACGTCGTTTGTTAGGCAAACTTTGACACACAATCCATGCAATTTATATGATGATATCGAGTTCCGTATCGAAATTAGATGCAGAAGCATCCAAGTCTCACGAAATACAAGGGTCAGCTTTGTCAAATCAATCACATGTCCATATGAGAGCAAATATATCGTGACCTATAATATCTACAGTCTCGTTTCTTACGTCGTTTGTTAAGCAAACTTTGACACACAATCCATGCAATTTATATGATGATATCGTGTTCCGTATCGAAATTAGATGCAGAAGCATCCAAGTCTTACGAAATACAAGGGTCAGCTTTGTCAAATCAATCACATGTCCATATGAGAGCAAATATATCGTCAGCTAAAGAATCTACAGTCTCGTTTCTTACGTCGTTTGTTAAGCAAACTTTGACACACAATCCATGCAATTTATATGATGATATCGAGTTCCGTATCGAAATTAGATGCAGAAGCATCCAAGTCTCCCGAAATACAAGGGTCAGCTTTGTCAAATCAATCACATGTCCATATGAGAGCAAATATATCGTGACCTATAAAATCTACAGTCTCGTTTCTTACGTCGTTTGTTAAGCAAACTTTGACACACAATCCATGCAATTTATATGATGATATCGAGTTCCGTATCGAAATTAGATGCAGAACATCCAAGTCTCCCGAAATACAAGGGTCAGCTTTGTCAAATCAATCACATGTCCATATGAGAGCAAATATATCGTGACCTATAAAATCTACAGTCTCGTTTCTTACGTCGTTTGTTAAGCAAACTTTGACACACAATCCATGCAATTTATATGATGATATCGAGTTCCGTATCGAAATTAGATGCAGAACATCCAAGTCTCCCGAAATACAAGGGTCAGCTTTGTCAAATCAATCACATGTCCATATGAGAGCAAATATATCGTCAGCTAAAGAATCTACAGTCTCGTTTCTTACGTCGTTTGTTAAGCAAACTTTGACACACAATCCATGCAATTTATATGATGATGTCGAGTTCCGTATCGAAATTAGATGCAGAAGCATCCAAATCTCACGAAATACAAGGGTCAGCTTTGTCAAATCAATCACATGTCCATATGAGAGCAAATATATCGTGACCTATAGAATCTACAGTCTCGTTCCTTACGTCGTTTGTTAAGCAAACTTTGACACACAATCCATGCAATTTATATGATGATGTCGTGTTCCGTATCGAAATTAGATGCAGAAGCATCCAAGTCTCACGAAATACAAGGGTCAGCTTTGTCAAATCAATCACATGTCCATATGAGAGCAAATATATCGTGACCTATAGAATCTACAGTCTTGTTCCTTACGTAGTTTGTTAAGCAAACTTTGACACACAATCCATGCAATTTATATGATGATGTCGTGTTCCGTATCGAAATTAGACGCAGAAGCATCCAAGTCTCACGAAATACAAGGGTCAGCTTTGTCAAATCAATCACATGTCCATATGAGAGCAAATATATCGTGACCTATAGAATCTACAGTCTCGTTTCTTACGACGTTTGTTAAGCAAACTTTGACACACAATCCATGCAATTTATATGATGATATCGAGTTCCGTATCGAAATTAGATGCAGAAGCATCCAAGTCTCACGAAATACAAGGGTCAGCTTTGTCAAATCAATCACATGTCCATATGAGAGCAAATATATCGTGACCTATAAAATCTACAGTCTCGTTTCTTACGTCGTTTGTTAAGCAAACTTTGACACACAATCCATGCAATTTATATGATGATATCGAGTTCCGTATCGAAATTAGATGCAGAACATCCAAGTCTCCCGAAATACAAGGGTCAGCTTTGTCAAATCAATCACATGTCCATATGAGAGCAAATATATCGTCAGCTAAAGAATCTACAGTCTCGTTTCTTACGTCGTTTGTTAAGCAAACTTTGACACACAATCCATGCAATTTATATGATGATGTCGAGTTCCGTATCGAAATTAGATGCAGAAGCATCCAAATCTCACGAAATACAAGGGTCAGCTTTGTCAAATCAATCACATGTCCATATGAGAGCAAATATATCGTGACCTATAGAATCTACAGTCTCGTTCCTTACGTCGTTTGTTAAGCAAACTTTGACACACAATCCATGCAATTTATATGATGATGTCGTGTTCCGTATCGAAATTAGATGCAGAAGCATCCAAGTCTCACGAAATACAAGGGTCAGCATTGTCAAATCAATCACATGTCCATATGAGAGCAAATATATCGTGACCTATAGAATCTACAGTCTTGTTCCTTACGTAGTTTGTTAAGCAAACTTTGACACACAATCCATGCAATTTATATGATGATGTCGTGTTCCGTATCGAAATTAGACGCAGAAGCATCCAAGTCTCACGAAATACAAGGGTCAGCTTTGTCAAATCAATCACATGTCCATATGAGAGCAAATATATCGTGACCTATAGAATCTACAGTCTCGTTTCTTACGACGTTTGTTAAGCAAACTTTGACACACAATCCATGCAATTTATATGATGATATCGAGTTCCGTATCGAAATTAGATGCAGAAGCATCCAAGTCTCACGAAATACAAGGGTCAGCTTTGTCAAATCAATCACATGTCCATATGAGAGCAAATATATCGTGACCTATAGAATCTACAGTCTCGTTTCTTACGTCGTTTGTTAAGCAAACTTTGACACACAATCCATGCAATTTATATGATGATATCGAGTTCCTTATCGAAGATAGATGCAGAAGCATCCAAGTCTCACAAAATACAAGGGTCAGCTTTGTCAAATCAATCACATGTCCATATGAGAGCAAAGATATCGTGACCTATTGAATCTACAGTCTCGTTTCTTACGTCGTTTGTTAAGCAAACTTTGACACACAATCCATGCAATTTATATGATGATGTCGTGTTCCGTATCGAAATTAGATGCAGAAGCATCCAAGTCTCACGAAATACAAGGGTCAGCTTTGTCAAATCAATCACATGTCCATATGGGAGCAAATATATCGTGACCTATAGAATCTACAGTCTCGTTTCTTACGTCGTTTGTTAAGCAAACTTTGACACACAATCCATGCAATTTATATGATGATATCGAGTTCCGTATCGAAATTAGATGCAGAAGCATCCAAGTCTCACGAAATACAAGGGTCAGCTTTGTCAAATCAATCACATGTCCATATGAGAGCAAATATATCGTGACCTATAGAATCTACAGTCTCGTTCCTTACGTCGTTTGTTAAGCAAACTTTGACACACAATCCATGCAATTTATATGATGATGTCGAGTTCCGTATCGAAATTAGATGCAGAAGCATCCAAGTCTTACGAAATACAAGGGTCAGCTTTGTCACATCAATCACATGTCCATTTGAGAGCAAATATATCGTGACCTATAGAATCTACAGTCTCGTTTCTTACGTCGTTTGTTAAGCAAACTTTGACACACAATCCATGCAATTTATATGATGATGTCGAGTTCCGTATCGAAATTAGATGCAGAAGCATCCAAGTCTCACGAAATACAAGGGTCAGCTTTGTCAAATCAATCACATGTCCATATGAGAGCAAATATATCGTGACCTATAGAATCTACAGTCTCGTTTCTTACGTCGTTTGTTAAGCAAACTTTGACACACAATCCATGCAATTTATATGATGATATCGTGTTCCGTATCGAAATTAGATGCAGAAGCATCCAAGTCTCACGAAATACAAGGGTCAGCTTTGTCAAATCAATCACATGTCCATATGAGAGCAAATATATCGTGACCTATAGAATCTACAGTCTCGTTTCTTACGACGTTTGCTAAGCAAACTTTGACACACAATCCATGCAATTTATATGATGATATCGAGTTCCGTATCGAAATTAGATGCAGAAGCATCCAAGTCTCACGAAATACAAGGGTCAGCTTTGTCAAATCAATCACATGTCCATATGAGAGCAAATATATCGTGACCTATAGAATCTACAGTCTCGTTCCTTACTTCGTTTGTTAAGCAAACTTTGACACACAATCCATGCAATTTATATGATGATATCGAGTTCCGTATCGAAATTAGATGCAGAAGCATCCAAGTCTCACGAAATACAAGGGTCAGCTTTGTCAAATCAATCACATGTCCATATGAGAGCAAATATATCGTGACCTATAGAATCTACAGTCTCGTTCCTTACGTCGTTTGTTAAGCAAACTTTGACACACAATCCATGCAATTTATATGATGATATCGAGTTCCGTATCGAAATTAGATGCAGAAGCATCCAAGTCTAACGAAATACAAGGGTCAGCTTTGTCAAATCAATCACATGTCCATATGAGAGTAAATATATCGTGACCTATAGAATCTACAGTCTCGTTTCTTACGTCGTTTGGTAAGCAAACTTTGACACCCAATCCATGCAATTTATATGATGATATCGTGTTCCGTATCGAAATTAGATGCAGAAGCATCCAAGTCTCACGAAATACAAGGGTCAGCATTGTCAAATCAATCACATGTCCATATGAGAGCAAATATATCGTGACCTAAAGAATCTACAGTCTCGTTTCTTACGTCGTTTGTTAAGCAAACTTTGACACACAATCCATGCAATTTATATGATGATGTCGAGTTCCGTATCGAAATTAGATGCAGAAGCATCCAAGTCTCACGAAATACAAGGGTCAGCTTTGTCAAATCAATCACATGTCCATATGAGAGCAAATATATCGTGACCTATAATATCTACAGTCTTGTTTCTTACGTCGTTTGTTAAGCAAACTTTGACACACAATCCATGCAATTTATATGATGATATCGAGTTCCGTATCGAAGATAGATGCAGAAGCATCCAAGTCTTACGAAATACAAGGGTCAGCTTTGTCAAATCAATCACATGTCCATAAGAGAGCAAATATATCGTGACCTATAGAATCTACAGTCTCGTTTCTTACGTCGTTTGGTAAGCAAACTTTGACACACAATCCATGCAATTTATATGATGATGTCGAGTTCCGTATCGAAATTAGATGCAGAAGCATCCAAGTCTCACGAAATACAAGGGTCAGCTTTGTCAAATCAATCACATGTCCATATGAGAGCAAATATATCGTGACCTATAGAATCTACAGTCTCGTTTCTTACGTCGTTTGTTAAGCAAACTTTGACACACAATCCATGCAATTTATATGATGATGTCGTGTTCCGTATCGAAATTAGATGCAGAAGCATCCAAGTCTCACGAAATACAAGGGCCAGCTTTGTCAAATCAATCACATGTCCATATGAGAGCAAATATATCGTGACCTATAGAATCTACAGTCTCGTTTCTTACGTCGTTTGTTAAGCAAACTTTGACACACAATCCATGCAATTTATATGATGATGTCGAGTTCCGTATCGAAATTAGATGCAGAAGCATCCAAGTCTCACGAAATACAAGGGTCAGCTTTGTCAAATCAATCACATGTCCATTTGAGAGCAAATATATCGTGACCTATAGAATCTACAGTCTCGTTTCTTACGTCGTTTGTTAAGCAAACTTTGACACACAATCCATGCAATTTATATGATGATGTCGAGTTCCGTATCGAAATTAGATGCAGAAGCATCCAAGTCTCACGAAATACAAGGGTCAGCTTTGTCAAATCAATCACATGTCCATATGAGAGCAAATATATCGTGACCTATAGAATCTACAGTCTCGTTTCTTACGTCGTTTGTTAAGCAAACTTTGACACACAATCCATGCAATTTATATGATGATATCGTGTTCCGTATCGAAATTAGATGCAGAAGCATCCAAGTCTCACGAAATACAAGGGTCAGCTTTGTCAAATCAATCACATGTCCATATGAGAGCAAATATATCGTGACCTATAGAATCTACAGTCTCGTTTCTTACGTCGTTTGTAAAGCAAACGTTGACACACAATCCGTGCAATTTATATGATGATGTCGAGTTCCGTATCGAAATTGGATGCAGAAGCATCCAAGTCTAACGAAATACAAGGGTCAGCTTTGTCAAATCAATCACATGTCCATATGAGAGCAAATATATCGTCAGCTAAAGAATCTACAGTCTCGTTTCTTACGTCGTTTGTTAAGCAAACTTTGACACACAATCCATGCAATTTATATGATGATGTCGTGTTCCGTATCGAAATTAGATGCAGAAGCATCCAAGTCTCACGAAATACAAGGGTCAACTTTGTCAAATCAATCACATGTCCATATGAGAGCAAATATATCATGACCTATAGAATCTACAGTCTCGTTTCTTACGTCGTTTGTTAAGCAAACTTTGACACACAATCCATGCAATTTATATGATGATGTCGAGTTCCGTTTCGAAGATAGATGCAGAAGCATCCAAGTCTCACGAAATACAAGGGTCAGCTTTGTCAAATCAATCACATGTCCATATGAGAGCAAATATATCGTCAGCTAAAGAATCTACAGTCTCGTTTCTTACGTCGTTTGTTAAGCAAACTTTGACACACAATCCATGCAATTTATATGATGATATCGAGTTCCGCATCGAAATTAGATGCAAAAGCATCCAAGTCTCACGAAATACAAGGGTCAGCTTTGTCAAATCAATCACATGTCCATATGAGAGCAAATATATCGTGACCTATAGAATCTACAGTCTCGTTTCTTACGTCGTTTGTTAAGCAAACTTTGACACACAATCCATGCAATTTATATGATGATATCGAGTTCCGTATCGAAATTAGATGCAAAAGCATCCAAGTCTCACGAAATACAAGGGTCAGCTTTGTCAAATCAATCACATGTCCATATGAGAGCAAATATATCGTGACCTATAATATCTACAGTCTCGTTTCTTACGTCGTTTGTTAAGCAAACTTTGACACACAATCCATGCAATTTATATGATGATATCGAGTTCCGTATCGAAGATAGATGCAGAAGCATCCAAGTCTTACGAAATACAAGGGTCAGCTTTGTCAAATCAATCACATGTCCATAAGAGAGCAAATATATCGTGACCTATAGAATCTACAGTCTCGTTTCTTACGTCGTTTGGTAAGCAAACTTTGACACACAATCCATGCAATTTATATGATGATGTCGAGTTCCGTATCGAAATTAGATGCAGAAGCATCCAAGTCTCACGAAATACAAGGGTCAGCTTTGTCAAATCAATCACATGTCCATATGAGAGCAAATATATCGTGACCTATAGAATCTACAGTCTCGTTTCTTACGTCGTTTGTTAAGCAAACTTTGACACACAATCCATGCAATTTATATGATGATGTCGTGTTCCGTATCGAAATTAGATGCAGAAGCATCCAAGTCTCACGAAATACAAGGGTCAGCTTTGTCAAATCAATCACATGTCCATATGAGAGCAAATATATCGTGACCTATAGAATCTACAGTCTCGTTTCTTACGTCGTTTGTTAAGCAAACTTTGACACACAATCCATGCAATTTATATGATGATGTCGTGTTCCGTATCGAAATTAGATGCAGAAGCATCCAAGTCTCACGAAATACAAGCGTCAGCTTTGTCAAATCAATCACATGTCCATATGAGAGCAAATATATCGTGACCTATAGAATCTACAGTCTCGTTTCTTACGTAGTTTGTTAAGCAAACTTTGACACACAATCCATGCAATTTATATGATGATATCGTGTTCCGTATCGAAATTAGATGCAGAAGCATCCAAGTCTCACGAAATACAATCGTCAGCTTTGTCAAATCAATCACATGTCCATATGAGAGCAAATATATCGTGACCTATAGAATCTACAGTCTCGTTTCTTACGTCGTTTGTTAAGCAAACTTTGACACACAATCCATGCAATTTATATGATGATATCGTGTTCCGTATCGAAATTAGATGCAGAAGCATCCAAGTCTCACGAAATACAAGGGTCAGCTTTGTCAAATCAATCACATGTCCATATGAGAGCAAATATATCGTGACCTATAGAATCTACAGTCTCGTTTCTTACGTCGTTTGTAAAGCAAACGTTGACACACAATCCATGCAATTTATATGATGATGTCGAGTTCCGTATCGAAATTAGATGCAGAAGCATCCAAGTCTAACGAAATACTAGGGTCAGCTTTGTCAAATCAATCACATGTCCATATGAGAGCAAATATATCGCCAGCTAAAGAATCTACAGTCTCGTTTCTTACGTCGTTTGTTAAGCAAACTTTGACACACAATCCATGCAATTTATATGATGATGTCGTGTTCCGTATCGAAATTAGATGCAGAAGCATCCAAGTCTCACGAAATACAAGGGTCAACTTTGTCAAATCAATCACATGTCCATATGAGAGCAAATATATCGTGACCTATAGAATCTACAGTCTCGTTTCTTACGTCGTTTGTTAAGCAAACTTTTACACACAATCCAT
Organism: Musca autumnalis; assembly: GCF_047663935.1. Classification (NCBI taxonomy): domain Eukaryota; kingdom Metazoa; phylum Arthropoda; class Insecta; order Diptera; family Muscidae; genus Musca; species Musca autumnalis. Next base: position 157,765 of record NW_027411650.1, on the reverse strand, counting down.
GCAATTTATATGATGATGTCGTGTTCCGTATCGAAATTAGATGCAGAAGCATCCAAGTCTCACGAAATACAAGCGTCAGCTTTGTCAAATCAATCACATGTCCATATGAGAGCAAATATATCGTGACCTATAGAATCTACAGTCTCGTTTCTTACGTCGTTTGTTAAGCAAACTTTGACACACAATCCATGCAATTTATATGATGATATCGTGTTCCGTATCGAAATTAGATGCAGAAGCATCCAAGTCTCACGAAATACAAGCGTCAGCTTTGTCAAATCAATCACATGTCCATATGAGAGCAAATATATCGTGACCTATAGAATCTACAGTCTCGTTTCTTACGTCGTTTGTTAAGCAAACTTTGACACACAATCCATGCAATTTATATGATGATATCGTGTTCCGTATCGAAATTAGATGCAGAAGCATCCAAGTCTCACGAAATACAAGGGTCAGCTTTGTCAAATCAATCACATGTCCATATGAGAGCAAATATATCGTGACCTATAGAATCTACAGTCTCGTTTCTTACGTCGTTTGTAAAGCAAACGTTGACACACAATCCATGCAATTTATATGATGATGTCGAGTTCCGTATCGAAATTAGATGCAGAAGCATCCAAGTCTAACGAAATACAAGGGTCAGCTTTGTCAATTCAATCACATGTCCATATGAGAGCAAATATGTCGTCAGCTAAAGAATCTACAGTCTCGTTTCTTACGTCGTTTGTTAAGCAAACTTTGACACGCAATCCATGCAATTTATATGATGATGTCGTGTTCCGTATCGAAATTAGATGCAGAAGCATCCAAGTCTCACGAAATACAAGGGTCAGCTTTGTCAAATCAATCACATGTCCATATGAGAGCAAATATATCGTGACCTATAGAATCTACAGTCTCGTTTCTTACGTCGTTTGTTAAGCAAACTTTGACACACAATCCATGCAATTTATACGATGATATCGAGTTCCGTTTCGAAGATAGATGCAGAAGCATCCAAGTCTCACGAAATACAAGGGTCAGCTTTGTCAAATCAATCACATGTCCATATGAGAGCAAATATATCGTGACCTATAGAATCTACAGTCTCGTTTCTTACGTCGTTTGTTAAGCAAACTTTGACACACAATCCATGCAATTTATATGATGATATCGAGTTCCGTTTCGAAGATAGATGCAGAAGCATCCAAGTCTCACGAAATACAAGGGTCAGCTTTGTCAAATCAATCACATGTCCATATGAGAGCAAATATATCGTGACCTATAGAATCTACAGTCTCGTTTCTTACGTCGTTTGTTAAGCAAACTTTGACACACAATCCATGCAATTTATATGATGATGTCGAGTTCCGTATCGAAATTAGATGCAGAAGCATCCAAATCTCACGAAATACAAGGGTCAGCTTTGTCAAATCAATCACATGTCCATATGAGAGCAAATATATCGTGACCTATAGAATCTAGTCTCGTTCCTTACGTCGTTTGTTAAGCAAACTTTGACACACAATCCATGCAATTTATATGATGATGTCGTGTTCCGTATCGAACTTAGATGCAGAAGCATCCAAGTCTCACGAAATACAAGGGTCAGCTTTGTCAAATCAATCACATGTCCATATGAAAGCAAATATATCGTGACCTATAGAATCTACAGTCTCGTTCCTTACGTCGTTTGTTAAGCAAACTTTGACACACAATCCATGCAATTTATATGATGATGTCGAGTTCCGTTTCGAAATTAGATGCAGAAGCATCCAAGTCTCACGAAATACAAGGGTCAGCTTTGTCAAATCAATCACATGTCCATATGAGAGCAAATATATCGTGACCTATAGAATCTACAGTCTCGTTCCTTACGTCGTTTGTTAAGCAAACTTTGACACACAATCCATGCAATTTATATGATGATGTCGAGTTCCGTTTCGAAGATAGATGCAGAAGCATCCAAGTCTCACGAAATACAAGGGTCAGCTTTGTCAAATCAATCACATGTCCATATGAGAGCAAATATATCGTGACCTATAGAATCTACAGTCTCGTTTCTTACGTCGTTTGGTAAGCAAACTTTGACACACAATCCATGCAATTTATATGATGATATCGAGTTCCGTATCGAAATTAGATGCAGAAGCATCCAAGTCTTACGAAATACAAGGGTCAGCTTTGTCAAATCAAACACATGTTCATATGAGAGCAAATATATCGTGACCTATTGAATCTACAGTCTCGTTTCTTACGTCGTTTGTTAAGCAAACTTTGACACACAATCCATGCAATTTATATGATGATATCGAGTTCCGTATCGAAATTAGATGCAGAAGCATCCAAGTCTCACGAAATACAAGGGTCAGCTTTGTCAAATCAATCACATGTCCATATGAGAGCAAATATATCGTCAGCTAAAGAATCTACAGTCTCGTTCCTTACGTCGTTTGTTAAGCAAACTTTGACACACAATCCATGCAATTTATATGATGATGTCGAGTTCCGTATCGAAATTAGATGCAGAAGCATCCAAGTCTCCCGAAATACAAGGGTCAGCTTTGTCAAATCAATCACATGTCCATATGAGAGCAAATATATCGTGACCTATATAATCTACATTCTCGTTTCTTACGTCGTTTGTTAAGCAAACTTTGACACACAATCCATGCAATTTATATGATGATATTGAGTTCCGTATCGAAATTAGATGCAGAAGCATCCAAATCTCACGAAATACAAGGGTCAGCTTTGTCAAATCAATCACATGTCCATATGACAGCAAATATATCGTGACCTATAGAATCTACAGTCTCGTTCCTTACGTCGTTTGTTAAGCAAACTTTGACACACAATCCATGCAATTTATATGATGATATTGAGTTCCGTATCGAAATTAGATGCAGAAGCATCCAAGTCTCCCGAAATACAAGGGTCAGCTTTGTCAAATCAATCACATGTCCATATGAGAGCAAATATATCGTGACCTATAGAATCTACAGTCTCGTTTCTTACGTCGTTTGTTAAGCAAACTTTGACACACAATCCATGCAATTGATATGATGATATCGAGTTCCGTATCGAAATTAGATGCAGAAGCATCCAAGTCTTACGAAATACAAGGGTCAGCTTTGTCAAATCAATCACATGTCCATATGAGAGCAAATATATCGTGACCTAAAGAATCTACAGTCTCGTTTCTTACGTCGTTTGTTAAGCAAACTTTGACACACAATCCATGCAATTTATATGATGATATCGAGTTCCGTATCGAAATTAGATGCAGAAGCATCCAAGTCTCACGAAATACAAGGGTCAGCTTTGTCAAATTAATCACATGTCCATATGAGAGCAAATATATCGTGACCTATAGAATTTACAGTCTCGTTTCTTACGTCGTTTGTAAAGCAAACTTTGACACACAATGCATGCAATTTATATGATGATATTGAGTTCCGTATCGAAATTAGATGCAGAAGCATCCAAATCTCACGAAATACAAGGGTCAGCTTTGTCAAATCAAACACATGTCCATATGAGAGCAAATATATCGTGACCTATAGAATCTACAGTCTCGTTTCTTACGTCGTTTGTTAAGCAAACTTTGACACACAATCCATGCAATTTATATGATGATATTGAGTTCCGTATCGAAATTAGATGCAGAAGCATCCAAGTCTCCCGAAATACAAGTGTCAGCTTTGTCAAATCAATCACATGTCCATATGAGAGCAAATATATCGTGACATATAGAATCTACAGTCTTGTTTCTTACGTCGTTTGTTAAGCAAACTTTGACACACAATCCATGCAATTTATATGATGATGTCGAGTTCCGTATCGAAATTAGATGCAGAAGCATCCAAGTCTTACGAAATACAAGGGTCAGCATTGTCAAATCAATCACATGTCCATATGAGAGCAAATATATCGTGACCTATAGAATCTACAGTCTCGTTTCTTACGTCGTTTGTTAAGCAAACTTTGACACACAATCCATGCAATTTATATGTGGGAACTGGGTATAATATACTTATTACATATAGTGGTATAACATTAAAATACAACTCTACATGTAAAATATTAAATGTAAGCCCACCATCTATATTTTAATATTAACAATTTGGAAGCTTTTGTATTTTTATTTGTCATTGTGAATTAATATTGTGATTGATCTTAAAATTTAAACTTTAACTGACGAAATGCAACACTGTAAAATATATTTAATACTACTAGTTTAAGCAACTGTAAAGTACTAATTAAAACATATAGTTCTAGAGGATTCTCATGAGTTGTACCTAAATAGAGTGAATCTCAAATTTAATCACTTTGCAATCGGCAGTCGAGCCACTTGTAGTCTCGTCAATTCTTGTAAAATACATTTTTGGCAGCTACAATGGTTTCCATTGTTGAACAAGCAAAGCAAGGAACATCAATTCCGAAAACTAATTGTTAGGATTTTATAATAAATAAAGCAATGTTTAAATAATTCACTAAAATTATTACATGTGTTTTAATAAAATCCTACATTTTGGGGGCTCGTACCGGAGCTAAGCCACTGGAGAAAAGTGTTTGTGAGAAAATGTGAACTGTGAATAGAGAATATTCTTGAAAAATACCTGAGTGGTACGAGAAAAAAGATCATTGGAGAATGGTCATAAACTAGAAATATACCTGAGTGGTACGAGAAAAAAATCATTGGAGAATGGTCATGAACTAGAAAATACCTGAGTGGCACGAAAAATAATGATAATTAGAGAATGTTCATAAAAATAACCTGAGTGGTTAAGAGAAAATAAACTGTTTAAGAGATAACCTGAGTGGTTGAAAATAAAACGGTGTTGCAAAAAACTGGGGAAAACTGTCAAAAAAGCCAATTTGTGTGTGAGACAAAAAAAAAACTGTGTTACAAAATTTAGTGAAAAAGTCTGAAAGACCAGAACAAAAAACTGAGCAGAAAATAAAAAGTGCAAAATAAATTGTGTTAAAAGCTATATAAAGACGCTGTGTATCAAAGCTTTTCGAAAGAAAAATAAAGACAGCATAACAACACAAACTTCAGTGCACAAAGACAATTATTATTGTGAGTGATAAAAAAAACCACATGAGAAAGTGTAACACACATACAAACAATAAAAAATAAGAATTCGTTGTCAAGTGCCTAAACAACGATAACTACATCCAGTTGCCAAGTGGATAAAACAACAACAAGCTATTGTGTGGAAACAACCCTTATTTTATGCCGAGAGAGAACCTGTGTGTGGCGGAGAAGGAGATAGAGAGAAATTGTGTGTACGAGATCAAATTACGGAGTAAAGGCAGATGTGTTGCAGTACTTTAAGCTAAGTAGAAAAGTTTTATTAAATGTAAAAGCTTTTAGGTTTGGAAAAGGATCAAGCTTTTTAAATTTGAAAACTCGCTAAAGTTTGAAAATTTAAAAGTTCCGGTCAATGATAAACAATCTTTAAAAGTTTAGTGCAGACAAGAACCAATGTTAATGTTACAGTTTGAGAGTTTTAATTAATTTAAAAGTACAGTTTGATAGCAAAAACAATTTGAGGAAAATAAAGTTTGGGAATACGAGTTAGTTTATGTTATTGACGTATTTGTGTGTATGTATTTAATATTTTAACCAACTTAAACAAAAATACTATTTCATATTAAATTTAAGCAAATTTAAATAACTAAAAACAAAATGGATTTAATGAAAGTGTTAGAATTGACAGTGGATGATTTAAAAAAGGAGTTAGAGTCAGTTGGTTTAGAGACAAATGGCCAAAAACCGGATTTACAAAAAAGAGTATTAGAGCATTATAGACTTGTGCATGATAATTCAGAATCCGACTACGATGATGCAGCTTCAAGTAATGTACCAAAGCCAATACAGTACAGAAGTCTTTTTACATTGAGGGATGTAGAAGATTCGTTTACACCATTTACGGGAACAGATGGTAATAATATCTACAACTGGTTAGAGGACTTTGAGGATAATGCAGAAACATTAGGTTGGAACGAATTGCAAAAGTTAATATACTGTAAGCAATTGCTTAAGGGTGCAGCTCGAATGTTTATTCGAAGTCGGACGGGTATAAAAAGTTGGGTGAATATTAAAGAGGCTTTGTCAAATGAATTCGGAACCACATTGTCGAGTATTGAGGTTCATAAGTTATTGAGAAACCGGAAAAAGAAAAATGACGAGAGTTTCCGGGAATATTTGTATGCGCTCATGGAAATTGGAAATCCAATTTCTATAGATGATCAGAGTATCATACAATATTTCATCGAGGGTATTCCGGATTCTAAATTGGGAAAGAGTATCTTATATCAAGCCAAGAATATTAGTGACTTAAAAGAGAAGATGCACATTTATGAGCAAATGCGGGGTTCATCTTACCGGGCACCAACCTTCAAGTCTACCCCTATGTTGGGAAAGGAAAACATTTATAGTGATGTCAGAAATGATAAAAAATGTTTCAAATGCGGTGATGTAGGTCATTTAGCTAATGTTTGTACGTCTAATTCCATAAAATGCTTTAAATGCGGCGGATTAGATCATAAGGCAAATTCGTGCAGAAAAAAAGAAGTGTTTATAAAATCCGAGCAAGAAAATTCATGTATCTTAAAGAATGTAGGAATTAAAAACCTTGATTTGCCGATGCACAATCGAAAATTTGAGGAAATCAAAATTAATGACACTCATGTTTCAGCTATTATTGATACGGGTAGCGATGTATCTATAATTCGCACAGACATTTTTCGAACACTTGGTATTAAGCAAATTACTGAGAAAAGGTGTAATTTTACAACTGCAGGGGATTCTACTCTCGTAACAAGAGGCTATTTTAATGCGAATGTGGTGATAGATAGCATAGTCCTTAATGTACAATTCTTCATAGCTGACAATTTTGTCTATCCCGCAGCCCTTGGCAATGACATTTTGAGAGATGTTGACATTGTTTTGTCGTCAGAGGGGACAACAATAGCAAGGAAAGGGAGCTATTTTGAGGAACGAAAATCACAAATTACACGAACATCAGAAAAGTGCCCGATAAAAGTTTCAATGCATGGACAAAAGGGAAGCATAGTGGAGAAGAAGAGCAAACACATGTGTCTTGTAGTGAAGATGGACAATTCTAGTATAAATGAGTTACAAATGAGCAAGAATGAAAAGATAAGTGCAAGGGAAGTAAATGTTGTAAAGGTTGTTCAGGAAAAGAAATATGCAAAAGTTGATCAGAAACGAGACAAGGAGAGGAACGGTTCTTGCGAGAATAGGGATAGAACCCAAAATAAGAGTAAAGAAAGAGAATACTTCGGTAGCACAACTAAAGTCAAGAAGAGAGGAAAATATTTGTTCAGAGAAAAGCCGGAAGTGCCTAAACCGGGTGAATTTGTCGCCATTAAGCATACACAGTTTCGACCAGGTTTTGAAAGGCATGGGACAGAAAGGTTACGTAAACGTGGAGCAAAAAGTGTTGTCAAAATAAAAATAAGTAAATATAAACTAGGTGGACTGGACGCCATTAAGCGTTTTAAGTACCAACCAGGGTTAGGTTTTAAACAAAAGCATAAAAAAATTAAAAAGTTCAGAGAATTAAATCGTGAGAGATATGAACTAGAGATGATAGGTGAATGTGAGGGGCCAGGGAAGCGCAACACTGAGGCTGAGTACTTGAAGTGGTGGAGCACGTCATTCGGGTCGAATGAATTATCAGGATGGCCGAATGTGGGAACTGGGTATAATATACTTATTACACATAGTGGTATAACATTAAAATACAACTCTACATGTAAAATATTAAATGTAAGCCCACCATCTATATTTTAATATTAACAATTTGGAAGCTTTTGTATTTTTATTTGTCATTGTGAATTAATATTGTGATTGATCTTAAAATTTAAACTTTAACTGACGAAATGCAACACTGTAAAATATATTTAATACTACTAGTTTAAGCAACTGTAAAGTACTAATTAAAACATATAGTTCTAGAGGATTCTCATGAGTTGTACCTAAATAGAGTGAATCTCAAATTTAATCACTTTGCAATCGGCAGTCGAGCCACTTGTAGTCTCGTCCATTCTTGTAAAATACATTTTTGGCAGCTACAATGGTTTCCATTGTTGAACAAGCAAAGCAAGGAACATCAATTCCGAAAACTAATTGTTAGGATTTTATAATAAATAAAGCAATGTTTAAATAATTCACTAAAATTATTACATGTGTTTTAATAAAATCCTACATATATGATGATGTCGTGTTCCGTATCGAAATTAGATGCAGAAGCATCCAAGTCTTACGAAATACAAGGGTCAGCTTTGTCAAATCAATCACATGTCAATATGAGAGCAAATATATCGTGGCCTATAATATCTACAGTCTCGTTTCTTACGACGTTTGTTAAGCAAACTTTGACACACAATCCATGCAATTTATATGATGATATCGAGTTCCGTATCGAAATTAGATGCAGAAGCATCCAAGTCTCACGAAATACAAGGGTCAGCTTTGTCAAATCAATCACATGTCCATATGAGAGCAAATATATCGTGACCTATAGAATCTACAGTCTCGTTTCTTACGTCGTTTGTTAAGCAAACTTTGACACACAATCCATGCAATTTATATGATGATATTGAGTTCCGTATCGAAATTAGATGCAGAAGCATCCAAATCTCACGAAATACAAGGGTCAGCTTTGTCAAATCAATCACATGTCCATATGAGAGCAAATATATCGTGACCTATAGAATCTACAGTCTCGTTTCTTACGTCGTTTGTTAAGCAAACTTTGACACACAATCCATGCAATTTATATGATGATGTCGAGTTCCGTATCGAAATTAGATGCAGAAGCATCCAAGTCTCACGAAATACAAGGGTCAGCTTTGTCAAATCAATCACATGTCCATATGAGAGCAAATATATCGTGACCTATAGAATCTACAGTCTCGTTTCTTACGTCGTTTGTAAAGCAAACTTTGACACACAATCCATGCAATTTATATGATGATGTCGAGTTCCGTTTCGAAGATAGATGCAGAAGCATCCAAGTCTCAAGAAATACAAGGGTCAGCTTTGTCAAATCAATCACATGTCCATATGAGAGCAAATATATCGTGACCTATAATATCTACAGTCTCGTTTCTTACGTCGTTTGTTAAGCAAACTTTGACACACAATCCATGCAATTGATATGATGATATCGAGTTCCGTATCGAAATTAGATGCAGAAGCATCCAAGTCTTACGAAATACAAGGGTCAGCATTGTCAAATCAATCACATATCCATATGAGAGCAAATATATCGTGACCTATAGAATCTACAGTCTCGTTTCTTACGTCGTTTGTTAAGCAAACTTTGACACACAATCCATGCAATTTATATGATGATATCGAGTTCCGTATCGAAATTAGATGCAGAAGCATCCAAGTCTAACGAAATACAAGGGTCAGCTTTGTCAAATCAATCACATGTCCATATGAGAGCAAATATATCGTGACCTATAATATCTACAGTCTCGTTTCTTACGTCGTTTGTTAAGCAAACTTTGACACACAATCCATGCAATTTATATGATGATATCGAGTTCGGTATCGAAATTAGATGCAGAAGCATCCAAGTCTCACGAAATACAAGGGTCAGCTTTGTCAAATCAATCACATGTCCAAATGAGAGTAAATATATCGTGACCTATAGAATCTACAGTCTCGTTTCTTACGTCGTTTGTTAAGCAAACTTTGACACACAATCCATGCAATTTATATGATGATATCGAGTTCCGTTTCGAAGATAGATGCAGAAGCATCTAAGTCTCCCGAAATACAAGGGTCAGCTTTGTCAAATCAATCACATGTCCATATGAGAGCAAATATATCGTGACCTATAGAATCTACAGTCTCGTTTCTTACGTCGTTTGTTAAGCAAACTTTGACACACAATCCATGCAATTTATATGATGATGTCGAGGTCCGTATCGAAATTAGATGCAGAAGCATCCAAGTCTCACTAAATACAAGGGTCAGCTTTGTCAAATCAATCACATGTCCATATGAGAGCAAATATATCGTGACCTATAGAATCTACAGTCTCGTTTCTTACGTCGTTTGTTAAGCAAACTTTGACACACAATCCATGCAATTTATATGATGATGTCGTGTTCCGTATCGAAATTAGATGCAGAAGCATACAAGTCTCACGAAATACAAGGGTCAGCTTTGTCAAATCAATCACATGTCCATATGAGAGCAAATATACCGTGACCTATAGAATCTACAGTCTCGTTTCTTACGTCGTTTGTTAAGCAAACTTTGACACACAATCCATGCAATTTATATGATGATGTCGTGTTCCGTATCGAAATTAGATGCAGAAGCATCCAAGTCTTACGAAATACAAGGGTCAGCTTTGTCAAATCAATCACATGTCCATATGAGAGCAAATATATCGTGACCTATAATATCTACAGTCTCGTTTCTTACGACGTTTGTTAAGCAAACTTTGACACACAATCCATGCAATTTATATGATGATATCGAGTTCCGTATCGAAATTAGATGCAGTAGCATCCAAGTCTCACGAAATACAAGGGTCAGTTTTGTCAAATCAATCACATGTCCATATGAGAGCAAATATATCGTGACCTATAGAATCTACAGTCTCGTTTCTTACGTCGTTTGTTAAGCAAACTTTGATACACAATCCATGCAATTTATATGATGATGTCGAGTTCCGTTTCGAAGATAGATGCAGAAGCATCCAAATCTCACGAAATACAAGGGTCAGCTTTGTCAAATCAATCACATGTCCATATGAGAGTAAATATATCGTGACCTATAGAATCTACAGTCTCGTTCCTTACATAGTTTGTTAAGCAAACTTTGACACACAATCCATGCAATTTATATGATGATATCGAGTTCCGTATCGAAATTAGATGCAGAAGCATCCAAATCTCACGAAATACAAGGGTCAGCTTTGTCAAATCAATCACATGTCCATATGAGAGCAAATATATCGTCAGCTAAAGAATCTACAGTCTCGTTTCTTACTACGTTTGTTAAGCAAACTTTGACACACAATCCATGCAATTTATATGATGATGTCGTGTTCCGTATCGAAATTAGATGCAGAAGCATCCAAGTCTCACGAAATACAAGGGTCAGCTTTGTCAAATCAATCACATGTCCATATGAGAGCAAATATATCGTGACCTATAGAATCTACAGTCTCGTTTCTTACGTCGTTTGTTAAGCAAACTTTGACACACAATCCATGCAATTTATATGATGATGTCGTGTTCCGTATCGAAATTAGATGCAGAAGCATCCAAGTCTCACGAAATACAAGGGTCAGCTTTGTCAAATCAATCACATGTCCATACGAGAGCAAATATATCGTCAGCTAAAGAATCTACAGTCTCGTTTCTTACGTTGTTTGGTAAGCAAACTTTGACACACAATCCATGCAATTTATATGATGATATCGAGTTCCGTATCGAAATTAGATGCAGAAGCATCCAAGTCTCACGAAATACAAGGGTCAGCTTTGTCAAATCAATCACATGTCCATATGAGAGCAAATATATCGTGACCTATAGAATCTACAGTCTCGTTTCTTACGTCGTTTGTTAAGCAAATTTTGACACACAATCCATGCAGTTTATATGATGATGTCGAGTTCCGTATCGAAATTAGATGCAGAAGCATCCAAGTCTCACGAAATACAAGGGTCAGCTTTGTCAAATCAATCACATGTCCATATGAGAGCAAATATATCGTCAGCTAAAGAATCTACAGTCTCGTTTCTTACGACGTTTGTTAAGCAAACTTTGACACACAATCCATGCAATTTATATGATGATATCGAGTTCCGTATCGAAATTAGATGCAGAAGCATCCAAGTCTCACGAAATACAAGGGTCAGCTTTGTCAAATCAATCACATGTCCATATGAGAGCAAATATATCGTGACCTATAGAATCTACAGTCTCGTTTCTTACGACGTTTGTTAAGCAAACTTTGACACACAATCCATGCAATTTATATGATGATGTCGTGTTCCGTATCGAAATTAGATGCAGAAGCATCCAAGTCTCCCGAAATACAAGGGCCAGCTTTGTCAAATCAATCACATGTCCATATGAGAGCAAATATATCGTGACCTATAGAATCTACAGTCTCGTTCCTTACGTCGTTTGTTAAGCAAACTTTGACACACAATCCATGCAATTTATATGATGATATCGTGTTCCGTATCGAAATTAGATGCAGAAGCATCCAAGTCTCACGAAATACAAGGGTCAGCTTTGTCAAATCAATCACATGTCCATATGAGAGCAAATATATCGTGACCTATAGAATCTACAGTCTCGTTCCTTACGTCGTTTGTTACGCAAACTTTGACACACAATCCATGCAATTTATATGATGATGTCGAGTTCCGTATCGAAATTAGATGCAGAAGCATCCAAGTCTCCCGAAATACAAGGGTCAGCATTGTCAAATCAATCACATGTCCATATGAGAGCAAATATATCGTGACCTATAGAATCTACAGTCTCGTTTCTTACGTCGTTCGTTAAGCAAACTTTGACACACAATACATGCAATTTATATGATGACGTCGAGTTCCGTATCGAAATTAGATGCAGAAGCATCCAAGTCTCACGAAATACAAGAGTCAGCTTTGTCAAATCAATCACATGTCCATATGAGAGCAAATATATCGTGACCTATAGAATCTACAGTCTCGTTTCATACGTCGTTTGTTAAGCAAACTTTGACACACAATCCATGCAATTTATATGATGATATCGAGTTCCGTATCGAAATTAGATGCAGAAGCATCCAAGTCTTACGAAATACAAGGGTCAGCTTTGTCAAATCAATCACATGTCCATATGAGAGCAAATATATCGTCAGCTAAAGAATCTACAGTCTCGTTTCTTACGTCGTTTGTTAAGCAAACTTTGACACACAATCCATGCAATTTATATGATGATATCGAGTTCCGTATCGAAATTAGATGCAGAAGCATCCAAGTCTCACGAAATACAAGGGTCAGCTTTGTCAAATCAATCACATGTCCATATGAGAGCAAATATATCGTGACCTATAGAATCTACAGTCTCGTTTCTTACGTCGTTTGTTAAGCAAACTTTGACACACAATCCATGCAATTTATATGATGATATCGTGTTCCGTATCGAAATTAGATGCAGAAGCATCCTAGTCTCACGAAATACAAGGGTCAGCTTTGTCAAATCAATCACATGTCCATATGAGAGCAAATATATCGTCAGCTGAAGAATCTACAGTCTCGTTTCTTACGTCGTTTGTTAAGCAAACTTTGACACACAATCCATGCAATTTATATGATGATATCGAGTTCCGTATCGAAATTAGATGCAGAAGCATCCAAGTCTCACGAAATACAAGGGTCAGCTTTGTCAAATCAATCACATGTCCATATGAGAGCAAATATATCGTGACCTATAGAATCTACAGTCTCGTTCCTTACGTCGTTTGTTAAGCAAACTTTGACACACAATCCATGCAATTTATATGATGATGTCGAGTTCCGTATCGAAATTAGATGCAGAAGCATCCAAGTCTCACGAAATATATGGGTCAGCTTTGTCAAGTCAATCACATGTCCATATGAGAGCAAATATATCGTGACCTATAGAATCTACAGTCTCGTTCCTTACGTCGTTTGTTAAGCAAACTTTGACACACAATCCATGCAATTTATATGATGATGTCGTGTTCCGTATCGAAATTAGATGCAGAAGCATCCAAGTCTCACGAAATACAAGGGTCAGCTTTGTCAAATCAATCACATGTCCATATGAGAGCAAATATATCGTGACCTATAATATCTACAGTCTCGTTTCTTACGTCGTTTTTCAAGCAAACTTTGACACACAATCCATGCAATTTATATGATGATATCGAGTTCCGTATCGAAATTAGATGCAGAAGCATCCAAGTCTCACGAAATACAAGGGTCAGCTTTGTCAAATCAATCACATATCCATATGAGAGCAAATATGTCGTGACCTATTGAATCTACAGTCTCGTTTCTTACGTCGTTTGTTAAGCAAACTTTGACACACAATCCATGCAATTTATATGATGATGTCGTGTTCCGTATCGAAATTAGATGCAGAAGCATCCAAGTCTCACGAAATACAAGGGTCAGCTTTGTCAAACCAATCACATGTCCATATGAGAGCAAATATATCGTGACCTATAGAATCTACAGTCTCGTTTCTTACGTCGTTTGTTAAGCAAACTTTGACACACAATCCATGCAATTTATATGATGATGTCGTGTTCCGTATCGAAATTAGATGCAGAAGCATCCAAGTCTCACGAAATACAAGGGTCAGCTTTGTCAAATCAATCACATGTCCATATGAGAGCAAATATATCGTGACCTATAGAATCTACAGTCTCGTTTCTTACGTCGTTTGTTAAGCAAACTTTGACACACAACCCATGCAATTTATATGATGATGTCGTGTTCCGTATCGAAATTAGATGCAGAAGCATCCAAGTCTTACGAAATACAAGGGTCAGCTTTGTCAAATCAATCACATGTCCATATGAGAGCAAATATATCGTGACCTATAATATCTACAGTCTCGTTTCTTACGACGTTTGTTAAGCAAACTTTGACACACAATCCATGCAATTTATATGATGATATCGAGTTCCGTATCGAAATTAGATGCAGTAGCATCCAAGTCTCACGAAATACAAGGGTCAGTTTTGTCAAATCAATCACATGTCCATATGAGAGCAAATATATCGTGACCTATAGAATCTACAGTCTCGTTTCTTACGTCGTTTGTTAAGCAAACTTTGATACACAATCCATGCAATTTATATGATGATGTCGAGTTCCGTTTCGAAGATAGATGCAGAAGCATCCAAATCTCACGAAATACTAGGGTCAGCTTTGTCAAATCAATCACATGTCCATATGAGAGTAAATATATCGTGACCTATAGAATCTACAGTCTCGTTCCTTACATCGTTTGTTAAGCAAACTTTGACACACAATCCATGCAATTTATATGATGATATCGAGTTCCGTATCGAAATTAGATGCAGAAGCATCCAAATCTCACGAAATACAAGGGTCAGCTTTGTCAAATCAATCACATGTCCATATGAGAGCAAATATATCGTCAGCTAAAGAATCTACAGTCTCGCTTCTTACTACGTTTGTTAAGCAAACTTTGACACACAATCCATGCAATTTATATGATGATGTCGTGTTCCGTATCGAAATTAGATGCAGAAGCATCCAAGTCTCACGAAATACAAGGGTCAGCTTTGTCAAATCAATCACATGTCCATATGAGAGCAAATATATCGTGACCTATAGAATCTACAGTCTCGTTTCTTACGTCGTTTGTTAAGCAAACTTTGACACACAATCCATGCAATTTATATGATGATGTCGTGTTCCGTATCGAAATTAGATGCAGAAGCATCCAAGTCTCACGAAATACAAGGGTCAGCTTTGTCAAATCAATCACATGTCCATATGAGAGCAAATATATCGTCAGCTAAAGAATCTACAGTCTCGTTTCTTACGTTGTTTGGTAAGCAAACTTTGACACACAATCCATGCAATTTATATGATGATATCGAGTTCCGTATCGAAATTAGATGCAGAAGCATCCAAGTCTCACGAAATACAAGGGTCAGCTTTGTCAAATCAATCACATGTCCATATGAGAGCAAATATATCGTGACCTATAGAATCTACAGTCTCGTTTCTTACGTCGTTTGTTAAGCAAATTTTGACACACAATCCATGCAATTTATATGATGATTTCGAGTTCCGTATCGAAATTAGATGCAGAAGCATCCAAGTCTCACGAAATACAAGGGTCAGCTTTGTCAAATCAATCACATGTCCATATGAGAGCAAATATATCGTCAGCTAAAGAATCTACAGTCTCGTTTCTTACGACGTTTGTTAAGCAAACTTTGACACACAATCCATGCAATTTATATGATGAGATCGAGTTCCGTATCGAAATTAGATGCAGAAGCATCCAAGTCTCACGAAATACAAGGGTCAGCTTTGTCAAATCAATCACATGTCCATATGAGAGCAAATATATCGTGACCTATAGAATCTACAGTCTCGTTTCTTACGACGTTTGTTAAGCAAACTTTGACACACAATCCATGCAATTTATATGATGATGTCGTGTTCCGTATCGAAATTAGATGCAGAAGCATCCAAGTCTCCCGAAATACAAGGGTCAGCTTTGTCAAATCAATCACATGTCCATATGAGAGCAAATATATCGTGACCTATAGAATCTACAGTCTCGTTTCTTACGACGTTTGTTAAGCAAACTTTGACACACAATCCATGCAATTTATATGATGATGTCGTGTTCCGTATCGAAATTAGATGCAGAAGCATCCAAGTCTCCCGAAATACAAGGGTCAGCTTTGTCAAATCAATCACATGTCCATATGAGAGCAAATATATCGTGACCTATAGAATCTACAGTCTCGTTCCTTACGTCGTTTGTTAAGCAAACTTGGCACACAATCCATGCAATTTATATGATGATATCGTGTTCCGTATCGAAATTAGATGCAGAAGCATCCAAGTCTCACGAAATACAAGGGTCAGCTTTGTCAAATCAATCACATGTCCATATGAGAGCAAATATATCGTGACCTATAGAATCTACAGTCTCGTTCCTTACGTCGTTTGTTAAGCAAACTTTGACACACAATCCATGCAATTTATATGATGATGTCGTGTTCCGTATCGAAATTAGATGCAGAAGCATCCAAGTCTCCCGAAATACAAGGGTCAGCTTTGTCAAATCAATCACATGTCCATATGAGAGCAAATATATCGTGACCTATAGAATCAACAGTCTCGTTCCTTACGTCGTTTGTTAAGCAAACTTTGACACACAATCCATGGAATTTATATGATGATATCGTGTTCCGTATCGAAATTAGATGCAGAAGCATCCAAGTCTCACGAAATACAAGGGTCAGCTTTGTCAAATCAATCACATGTCCATATGAGAGCAAATATATCGTGACCTATAGAATCTACAGTCTCGTTCCTTACGTCGTTTGTTAAGCAAACTTTGACACACAATCCATGCAATTTATATGACGATGTCGAGTTTCGTATCGAAATTAGATGCAGAAGCATCCAAGTCTCCCGAAATACAAGGGTCAGCATTGTCAAATCAATCACATGTCCATATGAGAGCAAATATATCGTGACCTATAGAATCTACAGTCTCGTTTCTTACGTCGTTTGTTAAGCAAACTTTGACACACAATACATGCAATTTATATGATGACGTCGAGTTCCGTATCGAAATTAGATGCAGAAGCATCCAAGTCTCACGAAATACAAGGGTCAGCTTTGTCAAATCAATCACATGTCCATATGAGAGCAAATATATCGTGACCTATAGAATCTACAGTCTCGTTTCTTACGTCGTTTGTAAAGCAAACGTTGACACACAATCCATGCAATTTATATGATGACGTCGAGTTCCGTATCGAAATTAGATGCAGAAGCATCCAAGTCTCACGAAATACAAGGGTCAGCTTTGTCAAATCAATCACATGTCCATATGAGAGCAAATATATCGTGACCTATAGAATCTACAGTCTCGTTTCTTACGTCGTTTGTTAAGCAAACTTTGACACACAATCCATGCAATTTATATGATGATATCGAGTTCCGTATCGAAATTAGATGCAGAAGCATCCAAGTCTTACGAAATACAAGGGTCAGCTTTGTCAAATCAATCACATGTACATATGAGAGCAAATATATCGTCAGCTAAAGAATCTACAGTCTCGTTTCTTACGTCGTTTGTTAAGCAAACTTTGACACACAATCCATGCAATTTATATGATGATATCGAGTTCCGTATCAAAATTAGATGCAGAAGCATCCAAGTCTCACGAAATACAAGGGTCAGCTTTGTCAAATCAATCACATGTCCATATGAGAGCAAATATATCGTGACCTATAGAATCTACAGTCTCGTTTCTTACGTCGTTTGTTAAGCAAACTTTGACACACAATCCATGCAATTTATATGATGATATCGTGTTCCGTATCGAAATTAGATGCAGAAGCATCCTAGTCTCACGAAATCCAAGGGTCAGCTTTGTCAAATCAATCACATGTCCATATGAGAGCAAATATATCGTCAGCTGAAGAATCTACAGTCTCGTTTCTTACGTCGTTTGTTAAGCAAACTTTGACACACAATCCATGCAATTTATATGATGATATCGAGTTCCGTATCGAAATTAGATGCAGAAGCATCCAAGTCTCACGAAATACAAGGGTCAGCTTTGTCAAATCAATCACATGTCCATATGAGAGCAAATATATCGTGACCTATAGAATCGACAGTCTCGTTCCTTACGTCGTTTGTAAAGCAAACTTTGACACACAATCCATGCAATTTATATGATGATGTCGAGTTCCGTATCGAAATTAGATGCAGAAGCATCCAAGTCTCACGAAATACATGGGTCAGCTTTGTCAAGTCAATCACATGTCCATATGAGAGCAAATATATCGTGACCTATAGAATCTACAGTCTCGTTCCTTACGTCGTTTGTTAAGCAAACTTTGACACACAATCCATGCAATTTATATGATGATGTCGTGTTCCGTATCGAAATTAGATGCAGAAGCATCCAAGTCTCCCGAAATACAAGGGTCAGCTTTGTCAAATCAATCACATGTCCATATGAGAGCAAATATATCGTGACCTATAGAATCTACAGTCTCGTTCCTTACGTCGTTTGTTAAGCAAACTTTGACACACAATCCATGCAATTTATATGATGATATCGTGTTCCGTATCGAAATTAGATGCAGAAGCATCCAAGTCTCACGAAATACAAGGGTCAGCTTTGTCAAATCAATCACATGTCCATATGAGAGCAAATATATCGTGACCTATAGAATCTACAGTCTCGTTTCTTACGCCGTTTGTTAAGCAAACTTTGACACACAATCCATGCAATTTATATGATGATGTCGAGTTCCGTATCGAAATTAGATGCAGAAGCATCCAAGTCTCCCGAAATACAAGGGTCAGCATTGTCAAATCAATCACATGTCCATATGAGAGCAAATATATCGTGACCTATAGAATCTACAGTCTCGTTTCTTACGTCGTTTGTTAAGCAAACTTTGACACACAATCCATGCAATTTATATGATGACGTCGAGTTCCGTATCGAAATTAGATGCAGAAGCATCCAAGTCTCACGAAATACAAGGGTCAGCTTTGTCAAATCAATCACATGTCCATATGAGAGCAAATATATCGTGACCTATAGAATCTACAGTCTCGTTTCTTACGTCGTTTGTTAAGCAAACTTTGACACACAATCCATGCAATTTATATGATGACGTCGAGTTCCGTATCGAAATTAGATGCAGAAGCATCCAAGTCTTACGAAATACAAGGGTCAGCTTTGTCAAATCAATCACATGTCCATATGAGAGCAAATATATCGTGACCTATAGAATCTACAGTCTCGTTTCTTACGTCGTTTGTTAAGCAAACTTTGACACACAATCCATGCAATTTATATGATGATATCGTGTTCCGTATCGAAATTAGATGCAGAAGCATCCTAGTCTCACGAAATCCAAGGGTCAGCTTTGTCAAATCAATCACATGTCCATATGAGAGCAAATATATCGTCAGCTGAAGAATCTACAGTCTCGTTTCTTACGTCGTTTGTTAAGCAAACTTTGACACACAATCCATGCAATTAATATGATGATATCGAGTTCCGTATCGAAATTAGATGCAGAAGCATCCAAGTCTCACGAAATACAAGGGTCAGCTTTGTCAAATCAATCACATGTCCATATGAGAGCAAATATATCGTGACCTATAGAATCTACAGTCTCGTTCCTTACGTCGTTTGTTAAGCAAACTTTGACACACAATCCATGCAATTTATATGATGATGTCGAGTTCCGTATCGAAATTAGATGCAGAAGCATCCAAGTCTCACGAAATACATGGGTCAGCTTTGTCAAGTCAATCACATGTCCATATGAGAGCAAATATATCGTGACCTATAGAATCTACAGTCTCGTTCCTTACGTCGTTTGTTAAGCAAACTTTGACACACAATCCATGCAATTTATATGATGATGTCGTGTTCCGTATCGAAATTAGATGCAGAAGCATCCAAGTCTCCCGAAATACAAGGGTCAGCTTTGTCAAATCAATCACATGTCCATATGAGAGCAAATATATCGTGACCTATAGAATCTACAGTCTCGTTCCTTACGTCGTTTGTTAAGCAAACTTTGACACACAATCCATGCAATTTATATGATGATATCGTGTTCCGTATCGAAATTAGATGCAGAAGCATCCAAGTCTCACGAAATACAAGGGTCAGCTTTGTCAAATCAATCACATGTCCATATGAGAGCAAATATATCGTGACCTATAGAATCTACAGTCTCGTTTCTTACGCCGTTTGTTAAGCAAACTTTGACACACAATCCATGCAATTTATATGATGATGTCGAGTTCCGTATCGAAATTAGATGCAGAAGCATCGTTTGTTAAGCAAACTTTGACACACAATCCATGCAATTTATATGATGATGTCGTGTTCCGTATCGAAATTAGATGCAGAAGCATCCAAGTCTCACGAAATACAAGGGTCAGCTTTGTCAAATCAATCACATGTCCATATGAGAGCAAATATATCGTCAGCTAAAGAATCTACAGTCTCGTTTCTTACGTCGTTTGGTAAGCAAACTTTGACACACAATCCATGCAATGTATATCATGATATCGAGTTCCGTATCGAAATTAGATGCAGAAGCATCCAAGTCTCACGAAATACAAGGGTCAGCTTTGTCAAATCAATCACATGTCCATATGAGAGCAAATATATCGTGACCTATAGAATCTACAGTCTCGTTTCTTACGTCGTTTGTTAAGCAAATTTGACACACAATCCATGCAATTTATATGATGATGTCGAGTTCCGTATCGAAATTAGATGCAGAAGCATCCAAGTCTCACGAAATACAAGGGTCAGCTTTGTCAAATCAATCACATGTCCATATGAGAGCAAATATATCGTCAGCTAAAGAATCTACAGTCTCGTTTCTTACGACGTTTGTTAAGCAAACTTTGACACAATCCATGCAATTTATATGATGATATCGAGTTCCGTATCGAAATTAGATGCAGAAGCATCCAAGTCTCACGAAATACAAGGGTCAGCTTTGTCAAATCAATCACATGTCCATATGAGAGCAAATATATCGTGACCTATAGAATCTACAGTCTCGTTTCTTACGACGTTTGTTAAGCAAACTTTGACACACAATCCATGCAATTTATATGATGATGTCGTGTTCCGTATCGAAATTAGATGCAGAAGCATCCAAGTCTCCCGAAATACAAGGGTCAGCTTTGTCAAATCAATCACATGTCCATATGAGAGCAAATATATCGTGACCTATAGAATCTACAGTCTCGTTCCTTACGTCGTTTGTTAAGCAAACTTTGACACACAATCCATGCAATTTATATGATGATATCGTGTTCCGTATCGAAATTAGATGCAGAAGCATCCAAGTCTCACGAAATACAAGGGTCAGCTTTGTCAAATCAATCACATGTCCATATGAGACCAAATATATCGTGACCTATAGAATCTACAGTCTCGTTCTTTACGTCGTTTGTTAAGCAAACTTTGACACACAATCCATGCAATTTATATGATGATGTCGAGTTCCGTATCGAAATTAGATGCAGAAGCATCCAAGTCTCCCGAAATACAAGGGTCAGCATTGTCAAATCAATCACATGTCCATATGAGAGCAAATATATCGTGACCTATAGAATCTACAGTCTCGTTTCTTACGTCGTTTGTTAAGCAAACTTTGACACACAATCCATGCAATTTATATGATGACGTCGAGTTCCGTATCGAAATTAGATGCAGAAGCATCCAAGTCTCACGAAATACAAGGGTCAGCTTTGTCAAATCAATCACATGTCCATATGAGAGCAAATATATCGTGACCTATAGAATCTACAGTCTCGTTTCTTACGTCGTTTGTTAAGCAAACTTTGACACACAATCCATGCAATTTATATGATGACGTCGAGTTCCGTATCGAAATTAGATGCAGAAGCATCCAAGTCTTACGAAATACAAGGGTCAGCTTTGTCAAATCAATCACATGTCCATATGAGAGCAAATATATCGTGACCTATAGAATCTACAGTCTCGTTTCTTACGTCGTTTGTTAAGCAAACTTTGACACACAATCCATGCAATTTATATGATGATATCGAGTTCCGTATCGAAATTAGATGCAGAAGCATCCAAGTCTTACGAAATACAAGGGTCAGCTTTGTCAAATCAATCACATGTCCATATGAGAGCAAATATATCGTCAGCTAAAGAATCTACAGTCTCGTTTCTTACGTCGTTTGTTAAGCAAACTTTGACACACAATCCATGCAATTTATATAATGATATCGAGTTCCGTATCGAAATTAGATGCAGAAGCATCCAAGTCTCACGAAATACAAGGGTCAGCTTTGTCAAATCAATCACATGTCCATATGAGAGCAAATATATCGTGACCTATAGAATCTACAGTCTCGTTTCTTACGTCGTTTGTTAAGCAAACTTTGACACACAATCCATGCAATTTATATGATGATATCGTTTTCCGTATCGAAATTAGATGCAGAAGCATCCTAGTCTCACGAAATACAAGGGTCAGCTTTGTCAAATCAATCACATGTCCATATGAGAGCAAATATATCGTCAGCCCCCACCCTGATAGAATCTACAGTCTCGTTTCTTACGTCGTTTGTTAAGCAAACTTTGACACACAATCCATGCAATTTATATGATGATATCGAGTTCCGTATCGAAATTAGATGCAGAAGCATCCAAGTCTCACGAAATACAAGGGTCAGCTTTGTCAAATCAATCACATGTCCATATGAGAGCAAATATATCGTGACCTATAGAATCTACAGTCTCGTTCCTTACGTCGTTTGTTAAGCAAACTTTGACACACAATCCATGCAATTTATATGATGATGTCGAGTTCCGTATCGAAATTAGATGCAGAAGCATCCAAGTCTCACGAAATACATGGGTCAGCTTTGTCAAGTCAATCACATGTCCATATGAGAGCAAATATATCGTGACCTATAGAATCTACAGTCTCGTTCCTTACGTCGTTTGTTAAGCAAACTTTGACACACAATCCATGCAATTTGTATGATGATGTCGTGTTCCGTATCGAAATTAGATGCAGAAGCATCCAAGTCTCACGAAATACAAGGGTCAGCTTTGTCAAATCAATCACATGTCCATATGAGAGCAAATATATCGTCAGCTAAAGAATCTACAGTCTCGTTTCTTACTACGTTTGTTAAGCAAACTTTGACACACAATCCATGCAATTTATATGATGATATCGAGTTCCGTATCGAAATTAGATGCAGTAGCATCCAAGTCTCACGAAATACAAGGGTCAGTTTTGTCAAATCAATCACATGTCCATATGAGAGCAAATATATCGTGACCTATAGAATCTACAGTCTCGTTTCTTACGTCGTTTGTTAAGCAAACTTTGATACACAATCCATGCAATTTATATGATGATGTCGAGTTCCGTTTCGAAGATAGATGCAGAAGCATCCAAATCTCACGAAATACAAGGGTCAGCTTTGTCAAATCAATCACATGTCCATATGAGAGTAAATATATCGTGACCTATAGAATCTACAGTCTCGTTCCTTACATCGTTTGTTAAGAAAACTTTGACACACAATCCATGCAATTTATATGATGATATCGAGTTCCGTATCGAAATTAGATGCAGAAGCATCCAAATCTCACTAAATACAAGGGTCTGCTTTGTCAAATCAATCACATGTCCATATGAGAGCAAATATATCGTCAGCTAAAGAATCTACAGTCTCGTTTCTTACTACGTTTGTTAAGCAAACTTTGACACACAATCCATGCAATTTATATGATGATGTCGTGTTCCGTATCGAAATTAGATGCAGAAGCATCCAAGTCTCACGAAATACAAGGGTCAGCTTTGTCAAATCAATCACATGTCCATATGAGAGCAAATATATCGTGACCTATAGAATCTACAGTCTCGTTTCTTACGTCGTTTGTTAAGCAAACTTTGACACACAATCCATGCAATTTATATGATGATGTCGTGTTCCGTATCGACATTAGATGCAGAAGCATCCAAGTCTCACGAAATACAAGGGTCAGCTTTGTCAAATCAATCACATGTCCATATGAGAGCAAATATATCGTCAGCTAAAGAATCTACAGTCTCGTTTCTTACGTTGTTTGGTAAGCAAACTTTGACACACAATCCATGCAATTTATATGATGATATCGAGTTCCGTATCGAAATTAGATGCAGAAGCATCCAAGTCTCACGAAATACAAGGGTCAGCTTTGTCAAATCAATCACATGTCCATATGAGAGCAAATATATCGTGACCTATAGAATCTACAGTCTCGTTTCTTACGTCGTTTGTTAAGCAAATTTTGACACACAATCCATGCAATTTATATGATGATGTCGAGTTCCGTATCGAAATTAGATGCAGAAGCATCCAAGTCTCACGAAATACAAGGGTCAGCTTTGTCAAATCAATCACATGTCCATATGAGAGCAAATATATCGTGACCTATAGAATCTACAGTCTCGTTCCTTACATCGTTTGTTAAGCAAACTTTGACACACAATCCATGCAATTTATATGATGATATCGAGTTCCGTATCGAAATTAGATGCAGAAGCATCCAAATCTCACGAAATACAAGGGTCAGCTTTGTCAAATCAATCACATGTCCATATGAGAGCAAATATATCGTCAGCTAAAGAATCTACAGTCTCGTTTCTTACTACGTTTGTTAAGCAAACTTTGACACACAATCCATGCAATTTATATGATGATGTCGTGTTCCGTATCGAAATTAGATGCAGAAGCATCCAAGTCTCACGAAATACAAGGGTCAGCTTTGTCAAATCAATCACATGTCCATATGAGAGCAAATATATCGTGACCTATAGAATCTACAGTCTCGTTTCTTAAGTCGTTTGTTAAGCAAACTTTGACACACAATCCATGCAATTTATATGATGATGTCGTGTTCCGTATCGAAATTAGATGCAGAAGCATCCAAGTCTCACGAAATACAAGGGTCAGCTTTGTCAAATCAATCACATGTCCATATGAGAGCAAATATATCGTCAGCTAAAGAATCTACAGTCTCGTTTCTTACGTTGTTTGGTAAGCAAACTTTGACACACAATCCATGCAATTTATATGATGATATCGAGTTCCGTATCGAAATTAGATGCAGAAGCATCCAAGTCTCACGAAATACAAGGGTCAGCTTTGTCAAATCAATCACATGTCCATATGAGAGCAAATATATCGTGACCTATAGAATCTACAGTCTCGTTTCTTACGTCGTTTGTTAAGCAAATTTTGACACACAATCCATGCAATTTATATGATGATGTCGAGTTTCGTATTGAAATTAGATGCAGAAGCATCCAAGTCTCACGAAATACAAGGGTCAGCTTTGTCAAATCAATCACATGTCCATGTGAGAGCAAATATATCGTCAGCTAAAGAATCTACAGTCTCGTTTCTTACGACGTTTGTTAAGCAAACTTTGACACACAATCCATGCAATTTATATGATGATATCGAGTTCCGTATCGAAATTAGATGCAGAAGCATCCAAGTCTCACGAAATACAAGGGTCAGCTTTGTCAAATCAATCACATGTCCATATGAGAGCAAATATATCGTGACCTATAGAATCTACAGTCTCGTTTCTTACGACGTTTGTTAAGCAAACTTTGACACACAATCCATGCAATTTATATGATGATGTCGTGTTCCGTATCGAAATTAGATGCAGAAGCATCCAAGTCTCCCGAAATACAAGGGTCAGCATTGTCAAATCAATCACATGTCCATATGAGAGCAAATATATCGTGACCTATAGAATCTACAGTCTCGTTTCTTACGTCGTTTGGTAAGCAAACTTTGACACACAATCCATGCAATTTATATGATGATATCGAGTTCCGTATCGAAGATAGATGCAGAAGCATCCAAGTCTTACGAAATACAAGGGTCAGCTTTGTCAAATCAAACACATGTCCATATGAGAGCAAATATATCGTGACCTATAGAATCTACAGTCTCGTTTCTTACGTCGTTTGGTAAGCAAACTTTGACACACAATCCATGCAATTTATATGATGATATCGAGTTCCGTATCGAAATTAGATGCAGAAGCATCCAAGTCTTACGAAATACAAGGGTCAGCTTTGTCAAATCAATCACATGTTCATATGAGAGCAAATATATCGTGACCTATAGAATCTACAGTCTCGTTTCTTACGTCGTTTGTTAAGCAAACTTTGACACACAATCCATGCAATTTATATGATGATATCGAGTTCCGTATCGAAATTAGATGCAGAAGCATCCAAATCTCACGAAATACAAGGGTCAGCTTTGTCAAATCAATCACATGTCCATATGAGAGCAAATATATCGTGACCTATAGAATCTACAGTCTCGTTTCTTACGTCGTTTGTTAAGCAAACTTTGACACACAACCCATGCAATTTATATGATGATATCGTGTTCCGTATCGAAATTAGATGCAGAAGCAATTTATATGATGATGTCGTGTTCCGTATCGAAATTAGATGCAGAAGCATCCAAGTCTAACGAAATACAAGGGTCAGCTTTGTCAAATCAAACACATGTCCATATGAGAGCAAATATATCGTCAGCTAAAGAATCTACAGTCTCGTTTTTTACGTCGTTTGTTAAGCAAACTTTGACACACAATCCATGCAATTTATATGATGATATCGTGTTCCGTATCGAAATTAGATGCAGAAGCATCCAAGTCTTACGAAATACAAGGGTCAGCTTTGTCAAATCAATCACATGTCCATATGAGAGCAAATATATCGTGACCTATAGAATCTACAGTCTCGTTTCTTACGTCGTTTGTTAAGCAAACTTTGACACACAATCCATGCAATTTATATGATGATATCGAGTTCCGTATCGAAATTAGATGCAGAAGCATCCAAATCTCACGAAATACAAGGGTCAGCTTTGTCAAATCAATCACATGTCCATATGAGAGCAAATATATCGTGACCTATAGAATCTACAGTCTCGTTTCTTACGTCGTTTATTAAGCAAACTTTGACACACAATCCATGCAATTTATATGATGATATCGAGTTCCGTATCGAAATTAGATGCAGAAGCATCCAAGTCTCACGAAATACAAGGGTCAGCTTTGTCAAATCAATCACATGTCCATATGAGAGCAAATATATCGTAAGCTAAAGAATCTACAGTCTCGTTTCTTACGTCGTTTGTTAAGCAAACTTTGACACACAATCCATGCAATTTATATGATGATATCGAGTTCCGTATCGAAATTAGATGCAGAAGCATCCAAGTCTAACGAAATACAAGGGTCAGCTTTGTCAAATCAATCACATGTCCATATGAGAGCAAATATATCGTGACCTATAATATCTACAGTCTCGTTTCTTACGTCGTTTGTTAAGCAAACTTTGACACACAATTCATGCAAATTTATATGATGATATCGTGTTCCGTATCGAAATTAGATGCAGAAGCATCAAAGTCTCACGAAATACAAGGGTCAGCTTTGTCAAATCAATCACATGTCCATATGAGAGCAAATATATCGTAAGCTAAAGAATCTACAGTCTCGTTTCTTACGTCGTTTGTTAAGCAAACTTTGACACACAATCCATGCAATTTATATGATGATATCGAGTTCCGTATCAAATTAGATGCAGAAGCATCCAAGTCTAACGAAATACAAGGGTCAGCTTTGTCAAATCAATCACATGTCCATATGAGAGCAAATATATCGTGACCTATAATATCTACAGTCTCGTTTCTTACGTCGTTTGTTAAGCAAACTTTGACACACAATCCATGCAAATTTATATGATGATATCGTGTTCCGTATCGAAATTAGATGCAGAAGCATCCAAGTCTCACGAAATACAAGGGTCAGCTTTGTCAAATCAATCACATGTCCATATGAGAGCAAATATATCGTGACCTATAATATCTACAGTCTCGTTTCTTACGACGTTTGTTAAGCAAACTTTCACACACAATCCATGCAATTTATATGATGATATCGAGTTCCGTATCGAAATTAGATGCAGAAGCATCGAAGTCTCACGAAATACAAGGGTCAGCTTTGTCAAATCAAACACATGTCCATATGAGAGTAAATATATCGTCAGCTAAAATATCTACAGTCTCGTTTCTTACGTCGTTTGGTAAGCAAACTTTGACACACAATCCATGCAATTTATATGATGATATCGAGTTCCGTATCGAAGATAGATGCAGAAGCATCCAAGTCTTACGAAATACAAGGGTCAGCTTTGTCAAATCAAACACATGTCCATATGAGAGCAAATATATCGTGACCTATAGAATCTACAGTCTCGTTTCTTACGTCGTTTGGTAAGCAAACTTTGACACACAATCCATGCAATTTATATGATGATATCGAGTTCCGTATCGAAATTAGATGCAGAAGCATCCAAATCTCACGAAATACAAGGGTCAGCTTTGTCAAATCAATCACATGTCCATATGAGAGCAAATATATCGTGACCTATAATATCTACAGTCTCGTTTCTTACGTCGTTTGTTAAGCAAACTTTGACACACAATCCATGCAAATTTATATGATGATATCGTGTTCCGTATCGAAATTAGATGCAGAAGCATCCAAGTCTCACGAAATACAAGGGTCAGCTTTGTCAAATCAATCACATGTCCATATGAGAGCAAATATATCGTGACCTATAATATCTACAGTCTCGTTTCTTACGACATTTGTTAAGCAAACTTTCGCACACAATCCATGCAATTTATATGATGATATCGAGTTCCGTATCGAAATTAGATGCAGAAGCATCCAAGTCTCACGAAATACAAGGGTCAGCTTTGTCAAATCAATCACATGTCCATATGAGAGCAAATATATCGTGACCTATAATATCTACAGTCTCGTTTCTTACGACGTTTGTTAAGCAAACTTTCACACACAATCCATGCAATTTATATGATGACATCGAGTTCCGTATCGAAATTAGATGCAGAAGCATACAAGTCTCACGAAATACAAGGGTCAGCTTTGTCAAATCAATCACATGTCCATATGAGAGCAAATATATCGTGACCTATAGAATCTACAGTCTCGTTTCTTACGACGTTTGTTAAGCAAACTTTGACACACAATCCATGCAATTTATATGATGATATCGAGTTCCGTTTCGAAGATAGATGCAGAAGCATCCAAGTCTAACGAAATACAAGGGTCAGCTTTGTCAAATCAAACACATGTCCATATGAGAACAAATATATCGTGACCTATAGAATCTACAGTCTCGTTTCTTACGTCGTTTGTTAAGCAAACTTTGACACACAATCCATGCAATTTATATGATGATGTCGTGTTCCGTATCGAAATTAGATGCAGAAGCATCCAAGTCTAACGAAATACAAGGGTCAGCTTTGTCAAATCAAACACATGTCCATATGAGACAAATATATCGTCAGCTAAAGAATCTACAGTCTCGTTTTTTACGTCGTTTGTTAAGCAAACTTTGACACACAATCCATGCAATTTATATGATGATATCGTGTTCCGTATCGAAATTAGATCCAGAAGCATCCAAGTCTTACGAAATACAAGGGTCAGCTTTGACATGTCCATATGAGAGCAGATATATCGTGACCTATAGAGTCTACAGTCTCGTTTCTTACGTCGTTTGTTAAGCAAACTTTGACACACAATACATGCAATTTATATGATGATATCGAGTTCCGTATCGAAATTAGATGCAGAAGCATCCAAATCTCACGAAATACAAGGGTCAGCTTTGTCAAATCAATCACATGTCCATATGAGAGCAAATATATCGTGACCTATAGAATCTACAGTCTTGTTTCTTACGTCGTTTGTTAAGCAAACTTTGACACACAATCCATGCAATTTATATGATGATATCGAGTTCCGTATCGAAATTAGATGCAGAAGCATCCAAGTCTCACGAAATACAAGGGTCAGCTTTGTCAAATCAATCACATGTCCATATGAGAGCAAATATATCGTAAGCTAAAGAATCTACAGTATCGTTTCTTACGTCGTTTGTTAAGCAAACTTTGACACACAATCCATGCAATTTATATGATGATATCGAGTTCCGTATCGAAATTAGATGCAGAAGCATCCAAGTCTAACGAAATACAAGGGTCAGCTTTGTCAAATCAATCACATGTCCATATGAGAGCAAATATATCGTGACCTATAATATCAACAGTCTCGTTTCTTACGTCGTTTGTTAAGCAAACTTTGACACACAATTCATGCAAATTTATATGATGATATCGTGTTCCGTATCGAAATTAGATGCAGAAGCATCCAAGTCTCACGAAATACAAGGGTCAGCTTTGTCAAATCAATCACATGTCCATATGAGAGCAAATATATCGTAAGCTAAAGAATCTACAGTCTCGTTTCTTACGTCGTTTGTTAAGCAAACTTTGACACACAATCCATGCAATTTATATGATGATATCGAGTTCCGTATCAAATTAGATGCAGAAGCATCCAAGTCTAACGAAATACAAGGGTCAGCTTTGTCA
This sequence comes from Musca autumnalis, assembly GCF_047663935.1. Lineage (NCBI taxonomy): Eukaryota > Metazoa > Arthropoda > Insecta > Diptera > Muscidae > Musca > Musca autumnalis. Next base: position 126,904 of record NW_027411650.1, on the reverse strand, counting down.
AATCAATCACATGTCCATATGAGAGCAAATATATCGTGACCTATAATATCTACAGTCTCGTTTCTTACGTCGTTTGTTAAGCAAACTTTGACACACAATCCATGCAAATTTATATGATGATATCGTGTTCCGTATCGAAATTAGATGCAGAAGCATCCAAGTCTCACGAAATACAAGGGTCAGCTTTGTCAAATCAATCACATGTCCATATGAGAGCAAATATATCGTGACCTATAATATCTACAGTCTCGTTTCTTACGACGTTTGTTAAGCAAACTTTCACACACAATCCATGCAATTTATATGATGATATCGAGTTCCGTATCGAAATTAGATGCAGAAGCATCGAAGTCTCACGAAATACAAGGGTCAGCTTTGTCAAATCAAACACATGTCCATATGAGAGTAAATATATCGTCAGCTAAAATATCTACAGTCTCGTTTCTTACGTCGTTTGGTAAGCAATCTTTGACACACAATCCATGCAATTTATATGATGATATCGAGTTCCGTATCGAAATTAGATGCAGAAGCATCCAAATCTCACGAAATACAAGGGTCAGCTTTGTCAAATCAATCACATGTCCATATGAGAGCAAATATATCGTGACCTATAATATCTACAGTCTCGTTTCTTACGTCGTTTGTTAAGCAAACTTTGACACACAATCCATGCAAATTTATATGATGATATCGTGTTCCGTATCGAAATTAGATGCAGAAGCATCCAAGTCTCACGAAATACAAGGGTCAGCTTTGTCAAATCAATCACATGTCCATATGAGAGCAAATATATCGTGACCTATAGAATCTACAGTCTCGTTTCTTACGACGTTTGTTAAGCAAACTTTGACACACAATCCATGCAATTTATATGATGATATCGAGTTCCGTTTCGAAGATAGATGCAGAAGCATCCAAGTCTAACGAAATACAAGGGTCAGCTTTGTCAAATCAAACACATGTCCATATGAGAACAAATATATCGTGACCTATAGAATCTACAGTCTCGTTTCTTACGTCGTTTGTTAAGCAAACTTTGACACACAATCCATGCAATTTATATGATGATGTCGTGTTCCGTATCGAAATTAGATGCAGAAGCATCCAAGTCTAACGAAATACAAGGGTCAGCTTTGTCAAATCAAACACATGTCCATATGAGAGCAAATATATCGTGACCTATAGAATCTACAGTCTCGTTTCTTACGTCGTTTGGTAAGCAAACTTTGACACACAATCCATGCAATTTATATGATGATATCGAGTTCCGTATCGAAATTAGATGCAGAAGCATCCAAATCTCACGAAATACAAGGGTCAGCTTTGTCAAATCAATCACATGTCCATATGAGAGCAAATATATCGTGACCTATAATATCTACAGTCTCGATTCTTACGTCGTTTGTTAAGCAAACTTTGACACACAATCCATGCAAATTTATATGATGATATCGTGTTCCGTATCGAAATTAGATGCAGAAGCATCCAAGTCTCACGAAATACAAGGGTCAGCTTTGTCAAATCAATCACATGTCCATATGAGAGCAAATATATCGTGACCTATAATATCTACAGTCTCGTTTCTTACGACGTTTGTTAAGCAAACTTTCACACACAATCCATGCAATTTATATGATGACATCGAGTTCCGTATCGAAATTAGATGCAGAAGCATCCAAGTCTCACGAAATACAAGGGTCAGCTTTGTCAAATCAATCACATGTCCATATGAGAGCAAATATATCGTGACCTATAGAATCTACAGTCTCGTTTCTTACGACGTTTGTTAAGCAAACTTTGACACACAATCCATGCAATTTATATGATGATATCGAGTTCCGTTTCGAAGATAGATGCAGAAGCATCCAAGTCTAACGAAATACAAGGGTCAGCTTTGTCAAATCAAACACATGTCCATATGAGAACAAATATATCGTGACCTATAGAATCTACAGTCTCGTTTCTTACGTCGTTTGTTAAGCAAACTTTGACACACAATCCATGCAATTTATATGATGATGTCGTGTTCCGTATCGAAATTAGATGCAGAAGCATCCAAGTCTAACGAAATACAAGGGTCAGCTTTGTCAAATCAAACACATGTCCATATGAGAGCAAATATATCGTCAGCTAAAGAATCTACAGTCTCGTTTTTTACGTCGTTTGTTAAGCAAACTTTGACACACAATCCATGCAATTTATATGATGATATCGTGTTCCGTATCGAAATTAGATCCAGAAGCATCCAAGTCTTACGAAATACAAGGGTCAGCTTTGACATGTCCATATGAGAGCAGATATATCGTGACCTATAGAGTCTACAGTCTCGTTTCTTACGTCGTTTGTTAAGCAAACTTTGACACACAATCCATGCAATTTATATGATGATATCGAGTTCCGTATCGAAATTAGATGCAGAAGCATCCAAATCTCACGAAATACAAGGGTCAGCTTTGTCAAATCAATCACATGTCCATATGAGAGCAAATATATCGTGACCTATAGAATCTACAGTCTCGTTTCTTACGTCGTTTGTTAAGCAAACTTTGACACACAATCCATGCAATTTATATGATGATATCGAGTTCCGTATCGAAATTAGATGCAGAAGCATCCAAGTCTCACGAAATACAAGGGTCAGCTTTGTCAAATCAATCACATGTCCATATGAGAGCAAATATATCGTAAGCTAAAGAATCTACAGTATCGTTTCTTACGTCGTTTGTTAAGCAAACTTTGACACACAATCCATGCAATTTATATGATGATATCGAGTTCCGTATCGAAATTAGATGCAGAAGCATCCAAGTCAAACGAAATACAAGGGTCAGCTTTGTCAAATCAATCACATGTCCATATGAGAGCAAATATATCGTGACCTATAATATCTACAGTCTCGTTTCTTACGTCGTTTGTTAAGCAAACTTTGACACACAATCCATGAAAATTTATATGATGATATCGTGTTCCGTATCGAAATTAGATGCAGAAGCATCCAAGTCTCACGAAATACAAGGGTCAGCTTTGTCAAATCAATCACATGTCCATATGAGAGCAAATATATCGTGACCTATAATATCTACAGTCTCGTTTCTTACGACGTTTGTTAAGCAAACTTTCACACACAATCCATGCAATTTATATGATGATATCGTGTTCCGTATCGAAATTAGATGCAGAAGCATCCAAGTCTCACGAAATACAAGGGTCAGCTTTGTCAAATCAATCACATGTCCATATGAGAGCAAATATATCGTGACCTATAATATCTACAGTCTCGTTTCTTACGACGTTTGTTAAGCAAACTTTCACACACAATCCATGCAATTTATATGATGATATCGAGTTCCGTATCGAAATTAGATGCAGAAGCATCCAAGTCTCACGAAATACAAGGGTCAGCTTTGTCAAATCAATCACATGTCCATATGAGAGCAAATATATCGTGACCTATAATATCGACAGTCTCGTTTCTTACGACGTTTGTTAAGCAAACTTTCACACACAATCCATGCAATTTATATGATGATGTCGAGTTCCGTATCGAAATTAGATGCAGAAGCATCCAAGTCTCACGAAATACTAGGGTCAGCTTTCTCAAATCAAACACATGTCCATATGAGAGTAAATATATCGTCAGCTAAAATATCTACAGTCTCGTTTCTTACGTCGTTTGGTAAGCAAACTTTGACACACAATCCATGCAATTTATATGATGATATCGAGTTCCGTATCGAAATTAGATGCAGAAGCATCCAAATCTCACGAAATACAAGGGTCAGCTTTGTCAAATCAATCACATGTCCATATGAGAGCAAATATATCGTGACCTATAGAATCTACAGTCTCGTTTCTTACGTCGTTTGTTAAGCAAACTTTGACACACAATCCATGCAATTTATATGATGATATCGAGTTCCGTATCGAAATTAGATGCAGAAGCATCCAAGTCTCACGAAATACAAGGGTCAGCTTTGTCAAATCAATCACATGTCCATATGAGAGCAAATATATCGTAAGCTAAAGAATCTACAGTCTCGTTTCTTACGTCGTTTGTTAAGCAAACTTTGACACACAATCCATGGAATTTATATGATGATATCGAGTTCCGTTTCGAAGATAGATGCAGAAGCATCCAAGTCTAACGAAATACAAGGGTCAGCTTTGTCAAATCAAACACATGTCCATATGAGAACAAATATATCGTGACCTATAGAATCTACAGTCTCGTTTCTTACGTCGTTTGTTAAGCAAACTTTGACACACAATCCATGCAATTTATATGATGATGTCGTGTTCCGTATCGAAATTAGATGCAGAAGCATCCAAGTCTAACGAAATACAAGGGTCAGCTTTGTCAAATCAAACACATGTCCATATGAGAGCAAATATATCGTCAGCTAAAGAATCTACAGTCTCGTTTTTTACGTCGTTTGTTAAGCAAACTTTGACACACAATCCATGCAACTTATATGATGATATCGTGTTCCGTATCGAAATTAGATCCAGAAGCATCCAAGTCTTACGAAATACAAGGGTCAGCTTTGACATGTCCATATGAGAGCAGATATATCGTGACCTATAGAGTCTACAGTCTCGTTTCTTACGTCGTTTGTTAAGCAAACTTTGACACACAATCCATGCAATTTATATGATGATATCGAGTTCCGTATCGAAATTAGATGCAGAAGCATCCAAATCTCACGAAATACAAGGGTCAGCTTTGTCAAATCAATCACATGTCCATATGAGAGCAAATATATCGTGACCTATAGAATCTACAGTCTCGTTTCTTACGTCGTTTGTTAAGCAAACTTTGACACACAATCCATGCAATTTATATGATGATATCGAGTTCCGTATCGAAATTAGATGCAGAAGCATCCAAGTCTCACGAAATACAAGGGTCAGCTTTGTCAAATCAATCACATGTCCATATGAGAGCAAATATATCGTAAGCTAAAGAATCTACAGTATCGTTTCTTACGTCGTTTGTTAAGCAAACTTTGACACACAATCCATGCAATTTATATGATGATATCGAGTTCCGTATCGAAATTAGATGCAGAAGCATCCAAGTCAAACGAAATACAAGGGTCAGCTTTGTCAAATCAATCACATGTCCATATGAGAGCAAATATATCGTGACCTATAATATCTACAGTCTCGTTTCTTACGTCGTTTGTTAAGCAAACTTTGACACACAATCCATGAAAATTTATATGATGATATCGTGTTCCGTATCGAAATTAGATGCAGAAGCATCCAAGTCTCACGAAATACAAGGGTCAGCTTTGTCAAATCAATCACATGTCCATATGAGAGCAAATATATCGTGACCTATAATATCTACAGTCTCGTTTCTTACGACGTTTGTTAAGCAAACTTTCACACACAATCCATGCAATTTATATGATGATATCGTGTTCCGTATCGAAATTAGATGCAGAAGCATCCAAGTCTCACGAAATACAAGGGTCAGCTTTGTCAAATCAATCACATGTCCATATGAGAGCAAATATATCGTGACCTATAATATCTACAGTCTCGTTTCTTACGACGTTTGTTAAGCAAACTTTCACACACAATCCATGCAATTTATATGATGATATCGAGTTCCGTATCGAAATTAGATGCAGAAGCATCCAAGTCTCACGAAATACAAGGGTCAGCTTTGTCAAATCAATCACATGTCCATATGAGAGCAAATATATCGTGACCTATAATATCGACAGTCTCGTTTCTTACGACGTTTGTTAAGCAAACTTTCACACACAATCCATGCAATTTATATGATGATGTCGAGTTCCGTATCGAAATTAGATGCAGAAGCATCCAAGTCTCACGAAATACTAGGGTCAGCTTTCTCAAATCAAACACATGTCCATATGAGAGTAAATATATCGTCAGCTAAAATATCTACAGTCTCGTTTCTTACGTCGTTTGGTAAGCAAACTTTGACACACAATCCATGCAATTTATATGATGATATCGAGTTCCGTATCGAAATTAGATGCAGAAGCATCCAAATCTCACGAAATACAAGGGTCAGCTTTGTCAAATCAATCACATGTCCATATGAGAGCAAATATATCGTGACCTATAGAATCTACAGTCTCGTTTCTTACGTCGTTTGTTAAGCAAACTTTGACACACAATCCATGCAATTTATATGATGATATCGAGTTCCGTATCGAAATTAGATGCAGAAGCATCCAAGTCTCACGAAATACAAGGGTCAGCTTTGTCAAATCAATCACATGTCCATATGAGAGCAAATATATCGTAAGCTAAAGAATCTACAGTCTCGTTTCTTACGTCGTTTGTTAAGCAAACTTTGACACACAATCCATGGAATTTATATGATGATATCGAGTTCCGTATCGAAATTAGATGCAGAAGCATCCAAGTCTAACGAAATACAAGGGTCAGCTTTGACAAATCAATCACATGTCCATATGAGAGCAAATATATCGTGACCTATAATATCTACAGTCTCGTTTCTTACGTCGTTTGTTAAGCAAACTTTGACACACAATCCATGCAAATTTATATGATGATATCGTGTTCCGTATCGAAATTAGATGCAGAAGCATCCAAGTCTCACGAAATACAAGGGTCAGCTTTGTCAAATCAATCACATGTCCATATGAGAGCAAATATATCGTGACCTATAATATCTGCAGTCTCGTTTCTTACGACGTTTGTTAAGCAAACTTTCACACACAATCCATGCAATTTATATGATGATATCGAGTTCCGTATCGAAATTAGATGCAGAAGCATCCAAGTCTCACGAAATACAAGGGTAAGCTTTGTCAAATCAATCACATGTCCATATGAGAGCAAATATATCGTGACCTATAATATCGACAGTCTCGTTTCTTACGACGTTTGTTAAGCAAACTTTCACACACAATCCATGCAATTTATATGATGATGTCGAGTTCCGTATCGAAATTAGATGCAGAAGCATCCAAGTCTCACGAAATACTAGGGTCAGCTTTCTCAAATCAAACACATGTCCATATGAGAGTAAATATATCGTCAGCTAAAATATCTACAGTCTCGTTTCTTACGTCTTTTGTTAAGCAAACTTTGACACACAATCCATGCAATTTATATGATGATATCGAGTTCCGTATCGAAATTAGATGCAGAAGCATCCAAATCTCACGAAATACAAGGGTCAGCTTTGTCAAATCAATCACATGTCCATATGAGAGCAAATATATCGTGACCTATAGAATCTACAGTCTCGTTTCTTACGTCGTTTGTTAAGCAAACTTTGACACACAATCCATGCAATTTATATGATGATATCGAGTTCCGTATCGAAATTAGATGCAGAAGCATCCAAGTCTCACGAAATACAAGGGTCAGCTTTGTCAAATCAATCACATGTCCATATGAGAGCAAATATATCGTAAGCTAAAGAATCTACAGTATCGTTTCTTACGTCGTTTGTTAAGCAAACTTTGACACACAATCCATGCAATTTATATGATGATATCGAGTTCCGTATCGAAATTAGATGCAGAAGCATCCAAGTCTAACGAAATACAAGGGTCAGCTTTGTCAAATCAATCACATGTCCATATGAGAGCAAATATATCGTGACCTATAATATCTACAGTCTCGTTTCTTACGTCGTTTGTTAAGCAAACTTTGACACACAATCCATGAAAATTTATATGATGATATCGTGTTCCGTATCGAAATTAGATGCAGAAGCATCCAAGTCTCACGAAATACAAGGGTCAGCTTTGTCAAATCAATCACATGTCCATATGAGAGCAAATATATCGTGACCTATAATATCTACAGTCTCGTTTCTTACGACGTTTGTTAAGCAAACTTTGACACACAATCCATGCAATTTATATGATGATATCGTGTTCCGTATCGAAATTAGATGCAGAAGCATCCAAGTCTCACGAAATACAAGGGTCAGCTTTGTCAAATCAATCACATGTCCATATGAGAGCAAATATATCGTGACCTATAATATCTACAGTCTCGTTTCTTACGACGTTTGTTAAGCAAACTTTCACACACAATCCATGCAATTTATATGATGATATCGAGTTCCGTATCGAAATTAGATGCAGAAGCATCCAAGTCTCACGAAATACAAGGGTCAGCTTTGTCAAATCAATCACATGTCCATATGAGAGCAAATATATCGTGACCTATAATATCGACAGTCTCGTTTCTTACGACGTTTGTTAAGCAAACTTTCACACACAATCCATGCAATTTATATGATGATGTCGAGTTCCGTATCGAAATTAGATGCAGAAGCATCCAAGTCTCACGAAATACTAGGGTCAGCTTTCTCAAATCAAACACATGTCCATATGAGAGTAAATATATCGTCAGCTAAAATATCTACAGTCTCGTTTCTTACGTCGTTTGGTAAGCAAACTTTGACACACAATCCATGCAATTTATATGATGATATCGAGTTCCGTATCGAAATTAGATGCAGAAGCATCCAAATCTCACGAAATACAAGGGTCAGCTTTGTCAAATCAATCACATGTCCATATGAGAGCAAATATATCGTGACCTATAGAATCTACAGTCTCGTTTCTTACGTCGTTTGTTAAGCAAACTTTGACACACAATCCATGCAATTTATATGATGATATCGAGTTCCGTATCGAAATTAGATGCAGAAGCATCCAAGTCTCACGAAATACAAGGGTCAGCTTTGTCAAATCAATCACATGTCCATATGAGAGCAAATATATCGTAAGCTAAAGAATCTACAGTCTCGTTTCTTACGTCGTTTGTTAAGCAAACTTTGACACACAATCCATGGAATTTATATGATGATATCGAGTTCCGTATCGAAATTAGATGCAGAAGCATCCAAGTCTAACGAAATACAAGGGTCAGCTTTGACAAATCAATCACATGTCCATATGAGAGCAAATATATCGTGACCTATAATATCTACAGTCTCGTTTCTTACGTCGTTTGTTAAGCAAACTTTGACACACAATCCATGCAAATTTATATGATGATATCGTGTTCCGTATCGAAATTAGATGCAGAAGCATCCAAGTCTCACGAAATACAAGGGTAAGCTTTGTCAAATCAATCACATGTCCATATGAGAGCAAATATATCGTGACCTATAATATCTACAGTCTCGTTTCTTACGACGTTTGTTAAGCAAACTTTCACACACAATTTATGCAATTTATATGATGATATCGAGTTCCGTATCGAAATTAGATGCAGAAGCATCCAAGTCTCACGAAATACAAGGGTCAGCTTTGTCAAATCAATCACATGTCCATATGAGAGCAAATATATCGTGACCTATAGAATCTACAGTCTCGTTTCTTACGTCGTTTGTTAAGCAAACTTTGACACACAATCCATGCAATTTATATGATGATGTCGTGTTCCGTATCGAAATTAGATGCAGAAGCATCCAAGTCTCACGAAATACAAGGGTCAGCTTTGTCAAATCAATCACATGTCCATATGAGAGCAACTATATCGTGACCTATAGAATCTACAGTCTCGTTTCTTACGTCGTTTGTTAAGCAAGCTTTGACACACAATCCATGCAATTTATATGATGATGTCGAGTTCCGTATCGAAATTAGATGCAGAAGCATCCAAGTCTCACGAAATACAAGGGTCAGCTTTGTCAAATCAATCACATGTCCATATGAGAGCAAATATATCGTGACCTATAATATCTACAGTCTCGTTTCTTACGACGTTTGTTAAGCAAACTTTCACACACAATCCATGCAATTTATATGATGATATCGTGTTCCGTATCGAAATTAGATGCAGAAGCATCCAAGTCTCACGAAATACAAGGGTCAGCTTTGTCAAATCAATCACATGTCCATATGAGAGCAAATATATCGTGACCTATAATATCTGCAGTCTCGTTTCTTACGACGTTTGTTAAGCAAACTTTCACACACAATCCATGCAATTTATATGATGATATCGAGTTCCGTATCGAAATTAGATGCAGAAGCATCCAAGTCTCACGAAATACAAGGGTCAGCTTTGTCAAATCAATCACATGTCCATATGAGAGCAAATATATCGTGACCTATAATATCGACAGTCTCGTTTGTTACGACGTTTGTTAAGCAAACTTTCACACACAATCCATGCAATTTATATGATGATGTCGAGTTCCGTATCGAAATTAGATGCAGAAGCATCCAAGTCTCACGAAATACTAGGGCCAGCTTTCTCAAATCAAACACATGTCCATATGAGAGTAAATATATCGTCAGCTAAAATATCTACAGTCTCGTTTCTTACGTCGTTTGGTAAGCAAACTTTGACACACAATCCATGCAATTTATATGATGATATCGAGTTCCGTATCGAAATTAGATGCAGAAGCATCCAAATCTCACGAAATACAAGGGTCAGCTTTGTCAAATCAATCACATGTCCATATGAGAGCAAATATATCGTGACCTATAGAATCTACAGTCTCGTTTCTTACGTCGTTTGTTAAGCAAACTTTGACACACAATCCATGCAATTTATAAGATGATATCGAGTTCCGTATCGAAATTAGATGCAGAAGCATCCAAGTCTCACGAAATACAAGGGTCAGCTTTGTCAAATCAATCACATGTCCATATGAGAGCAAATATATCGTAAGCTAAAGAATCTACAGTCTCGTTTCTTACGTCGTTTGTTAAGCAAACTTTGACACACAATCCATGGAATTTATATGATGATATCGAGTTCCGTATCGAAATTAGATGCAGAAGCATCCAAGTCTAACGAAATACAAGGGTCAGCTTTGACAAATCAATCACATGTCCATATGAGAGCAAATATATCGTGACCTATAATATCTACAGTCTCGTTTCTTACGTCGTTTGTTAAGCAAACTTTGACACACAATCCATGCAAATTTATATGATGATATCGTGTTCCGTATCGAAATTAGATGCAGAAGCATCCAAGTCTCACGAAATACAAGGGTCAGCTTTGTCAAATCAATCACATGTCCATATGAGAGCAAATATATCGTGACGTATAATATCTACAGTCTCGTTTCTTACGACGTTTGTTAAGCAAACTTTCACACACAATCCTTGCAATTTATATGATGATATCGAGTTCCGTATCGAAATTAGATGCAGAAGCATCCAAGTCTCACGAAATACAAGGGTCAGCTTTGTCAAATCAATCACATGTCCATATGAGAGCAAATATATCGTGACCTATAGAATCTACAGTCTCGTTTCTTACGTCGTTTGTTAAGCAAACTTTGACACACAATCCATGCAATTTATATGATGATGTCGTGTTCCGTATCGAAATTAGATGCAGAAGCATCCAAGTCTCACGAAATACAAGGGTCAGCTTTGTCAAATCAATCACATGTCCATATGAGAGCAAATATATCGTGACCTATAGAATCTACAGTCTCGTTTCTTACGTCGTTTGTTAAGCAAGCTTTGACACACAATCCATGCAATTTATATGATGATGTCGAGTTCCGTATCGAAATTAGATGCAGAAGCATCCAAGTCTCACGAAATACTAGGGTCAGCTTTGTCAAATCAAACACATGTCCATATGAGAGTAAATATATCGTCAGCTAAAATATCTACAGCCTCGTTTCTTACGTCGTTTGGTAAGCAAACTTTGACACACAATCCATGCAATTTATATGATGATATCGAGTTCCGTATCGAAGATAGATGCAGAAGCATCCAAGTCTTACGAAATACAAGGGTCAGTTTTGTCAAATCAAACACATGTCCATATGAGAGCAAATATATCGTGACCTATACAATCTACAGTCTCGTTTCTTACGTCGTTTGTTAAGCAAACTTTGACACACAATCCATGCAATTTATATGATGATATCGAGTTCCGTTTCGAAGATAGATGCAGAAGCATCCAAGTCTCCCGAAATACAAGGGTAAGCTTTGTCAAATCAATCACATGTCCATATGAGAGCAAATATATCGTGACCTATAGAATCTACAGTCTCGTTTCTTACGTCGTTTGGTAAGCAAACTTTGACACACAATCCATGCAATTTATATGATGATATCGAGTTCCGTATCGAAATTAGATGCAGAAGCATCCAAGTCTCACGAAATACAAGGATCAGCTTTGTCAAATCAATCACATGTCCATATGAGAGCAAATATATCGTGACCTATAGAATCTACAGTCTCGTTTCTTACGTCGTTTGGTAAGCAAACTTTGACACACAATCCATGCAATTTATATGATGATATCGTGTTCCGTATCGAAATTAGATGCAGAAGCATCCAAGTCTCCCGAAATACAAGGGTCAGCTTTGTCAAATCAATCACATGTCCATATGAGAGCAAATATATCGTGACCTATAGAATCTACAGTCTCGTTCCTTACGTCGTTTGGTAAGCAAACTTTGACACACAATCCATGCAATTTATATGATGATGTCGAGTTCCGTATCGAAATTAGATGCAGAAGCATCCAAGTCTCACGAAATACAAGGGTCAGCTTTGTCAAATCAATCACATGTCCATATGAGAGCAAGTATATCGTCAGCTAAAGAATCTACAGTCTCGTTTCTTACGTCGTTTGTTAAGCAAACTTTGACACACAATCCATGCCATTTATATTATGATATCGAGTTCCGTATCGAAATTAGATGCAGAAGCATCCAAGTCTTACGAAATACAAGGGTCAGCTTTGTCAAATCAATCACATGTCCATATGAGAGCAAATATATCATGACCTATAATATCTACAGTCTCCTTTCTTACGTCGTTTGTTAAGCAAACTTTGACACACAATCCATGCAAATTTATATGATGATATCGTGTTCCGTATCGAAATCAGATGCAGAAGCATCCAAGTCTCACGAAATACAAGGGTCAGCTTTGTCAAATCAATCACATGTCCATATGAGAGCAAATATATCGTGACCTATAATATCTACAGTCTCGTTTCTTACGACGTTTGTTAAGCAAACTTTCACACACAATCCATGCAATTTATATGATGATATCGAGTTCCGTATCGAAACTAGATGCAGAAGCATCCAAGTCTCACGAAATACAAGGGTCAGCTTTGTCAAATCAATCACATGTCCATATGAGAGCAAATATATCGTGACCTATAGAATCTACAGTCTCGTTTCTTACGTCGTTTGTTAAGCAAACTTTGACACACAATCCATGCAATTTATATGATGATGTCGTGTTCCGTATCGAAATTAGATGCAGAAGCATCCAAGTCTCACGAAATACAAGGGTCAGCTTTGTCAAATCAATCACATGTCCATATGAGAGCAAATATATCGTGACCTATAGAATCTACAGTCTCGTTTCTTACGTCGTTTGTTAAGCAAGCTTTGACACACAATCCATGCAATTTATATGATGATGTCAAGTTCCGTATCGAAATTAGATGCAGAAGCATCCAAGTCTCACGAAATACTAGGGTCAGCTTTGTCAAATCAAACACATGTCCATATGAGAGTAAATATATCGTCAGCTAAAATATCTACAGTCTCGTTTCTTACGTCGTTTGGTAAGCAAACTTTGACACACAATCCATGCAATTTATATGATGATATCGAGTTCCGTATCGAAGATAGATGCAGAAGCATCCAAGTCTTACGAAATACAAGGGTCAGCTTTGTCAAATCAAACACATGTCCATATGAGAGCAAATATATCGTGACCTATAGAATCTACAGTCTCGTTTCTTACGTCGTTTGTTAAGCAAACTTTGACACACAATCCATGCAATTTATATGATGATATCGAGTTCCGTTTCGAAGATAGATGCAGAAGCATCCAAGTCTCCCGAAATACAAGGGTCAGCTTTGTCAAATCAATCACATGTCCATATGAGAGCAAATATATCGTGACCTATAGAATCTACAGTCTCGTTTCTTACGTCGTTTGGTAAGCAAACTTTGACACACAATCCATGCAATTTATATGATGATATCGAGTTCCGTATCGAAATTAGATGCAGAAGCATCCAAGTCTCACGAAATACAAGGGTCAGCTTTGTCAAATCAATCACATGTCCATATGAGAGCAAATATATCGTGACCTATAGAATCTACAGTCTCGTTTCTTACGTCGTTTGGTAAGCAAACTTTGACACACAATCCATGCAATTTATATGATGATATCGTGTTCCGTATCGAAATTAGATGCAGAAGCATCCAAGTCTCCCGAAATACAAGGGTCAGCTTTGTCAAATCAATCACATGTCCATATGAGAGCAAATATATCGTGACCTATAGAATCTACAGTCTCGTTCCTTACGTCGTTTGGTAAGCAAACTTTGACACACAATCCATGCAATTTATATGATGATGTCGAGTTCCGTATCGAAATTAGATGCAGAAGCATCCAAGTCTCATGAAATACAAGGGTCAGCTTTGTCAAATCAATCACATGTCCATATGAGAGCAAGTATATCGTCAGCTAAAGAATCTACAGTCTCGTTTCTTACGTCGTTTGTTAAGCAAACTTTGACACACAATCCATGCAATTTATATTATGATATCGAGTTCCGTATCGAAATTAGATGCAGAAGCATCCAAGTCTCACGAAATACAAGGGTCAGCTTTGTCAAATCAATCACATGTCCATATGAGAGCAAATATATCGTCAGCTAAAGAATCTACAGTCTCGTTTCTTACGTCGTTTGTTAAGCAAACTTTGACACACAATCCATGCAATTTATACGATGATATCGAGTTCCGTATCGAAATTAGATGCAGAAGCATCCAAGTCTCACGAAATACAAGGGTCAGCTTTGTCAAATCAATCACATGTCCATATGAGAGCAAATATATCGTGACCTATAGAATCTACAGTCTCGTTTCTTACGACGTTTGTTAAGCAAACTTTGACACACAATCCATGCAATTTATATGATGATATCGAGTTCCGTTTCGAAGATAGATGCAGAAGCATCCAAGTCTAACGAAATACAAGGGTCAGCTTTGTCAAATCAAACACATGTCCATATGAGAGCAAATATATCGTGACCTATAGAATCTACAGTCTCGTTTCTTACGTCGTTTGTTAAGCAAACTTTGACACACAATCCATGCAATTTATATGATGATATCGTGTTCCGTATTGAAATTAGATGCAGAAGCATACAAGTCTAACGAAATACAAGGGTCAGCTTTGGCAAATCAAACACATGTCCATATGAGAGCAAATATATCGTCAGCTAAAGAATCTACAGTCTCGTTTCTTACGTCGTTTGTTAAGCAAACTTTGACACACAATCCATGCAATTTATATGATGATGTCGTGTTCCGTATCGAAATTACTCAACTGCACAGCTAAACCGAGGTGAAGTAGAAACTGCACAGCAGTCAAATGTTCAACAACAACAAAAAAAAAAGCAGAGAGAAGAAGACGATGAACATGCTGACTCTGTTACCAAAGAGAACAGAAAACGTTTTAAAGACGCACAACCAATAAATATCACTAACAAATCTGCAGCACCAACTGAATCTTAACACCACAACAATAACAATGTGCAGTATGCAGAACTCAAATCTGACATGGCAGAGCTTAAGTCTGCCATGCAGCAAATGATAGCAAACATAAACACCTTCGCTATCACAAACAACAATAACGCAGAGAATATCAATATCAGTCTCAATAAGATAAATGAGACTCTCTCAAATATTACGTCTCAGGTCATTGAACTGCAAAAGAAGACGAAGAAAAAAACCAACGGCTCGTCGAAATGGATAAGAGAATAAATAGACTTGAGCAGAAAACCATAGAACGCAATATCGAAATAAACAATCCCAACGTTACTAATATAGATGCGAAAATCGTCGTAAAGAAAATTGCCGCCTCAGTCGGCGTCGAAATAACCGATGCCCACATTGAGAAAGCATACCATGTTAAACCAAAGGGTAAAATAATAGTGGAGTTCTCCTCTATGAACAAGAAGAAAGAGATAATGTCAAATCTGAAGAGACACAGAGTAGACGAATGCATTTTATCGGACAGTATCAATCCAACAAATAGATACATCTTCGTTAATGATGAACTCACGTCAAATTATAGACGCATCTTATGGATGGCCAAAACAAAGGCGAAAGAAAACGGCTGGAAATTTGTTTGGGTAAAGAGTGGATATATATATGCCAAACAAAATGAAAATTCTTCACAAATCATCATCAATAACTCAGCTGATATAGAATTTATAACAAAATCCAATTAAAATATTCTATATTTCTCTTTGAAAAATCTTATCAGCAAACTATCGAACTAAAAGAACAACAATACTGCCTAATTTTTTACTCTTTTTTTATGAAAAAAAGCAATTTAAAGAAACCAAAACGAACATTATTATCATAATAAATCAAAATGAATTCAATTTTTAACAATTTCGATGAACTAAGTGATCATGTCATCAACAATACTATTTCAATAATAAGCTTGAATATAAGATCCATTAGGAAAAATTTTATTAATTTCCTAACAAGAATAAAAAACATTATAAACAAAATAGAGATTATAATTCTCACAGAGACAAACATAAACGACGACGAAAATCAATTCTATCAAATAACCGGCTATAATTCTACATTTCTTAACCGAGAAGGGAAAGGAGGAGGCATAGCTGTATACATACACGAAAAAATAGCCTTCAAAACTATTATCACAAATACAAAATTGTTCGAAAGTATGCAATTCGAAATATCAGTCAATAATCACGACGTTATTACAATATTAGCATGCTATAGACCACCCAATTTAAACATCAGAAGTTTCACTGAAGAACTCAATCTGCTTCTTAGTAGACTAAATAAAAACCAAGGTATTATACTAGGTGGTGACATGAACCTGGACATCAGCGCGAATAGTACATCATCTAAAAATTATTTAGACATGTGTGCCACGCATGGTCTGCAATGCCTTATTAACGAAAAAACACGAGAAGATGAACGGCGTGGGAGCAGAACGTGTATAGACCATTTGTTCATTAGATATAGAGCGAAGTGTAGTTATAAATCCGCCATAATAACTACAACAATCTCAGATCATTACACTGTATTCGGTTGCATAGAAAAAGTACCAACATTACCTAATCTAGGTCAACAAAATAACACGAAAACTATAATCAACAACAATAAAGTTAAACGCCTAATACAATGCACAAATTGGAGCGATATGGCTGCAGCTGATGGCGGAACTAACGACCTTTTCAATAATATTTATCACACTTTTAATAAGATATACAAAAGATCCACTGAATCGAGAAAAATAAAAATGAAAAACAGAAATGGGCAACCGTGGCTAACAGAAGAGTTGATTAAATGCTGCAACATAAGAGACAGTCTATACAAAAAATATAGAAAAAATAAAAACTCTGCCAATGAAAAAATATATAAGGTATTTAATAACAAATTAAACAAAAAAATTATATTTGCCAAAAACTCATTCTACTTCCGAGAATTCGTACAAAATAGAAGTAATATAAGACAAACGTGGAAAACGATAAATCAAATCATAGGTAAGAAAAGTAGTAGTATAGATGATACAGTAAAAACCAATTTTGAAAACCAGAACATATTGGAAATCACCGAAAAATTTGCCCAACAATTTAAGAGGAACGTGGAGAACATTGTTCATGTTTGTGATATCACAACTCTTCCCACTGTTCACACGAACTGCCTAAATACCATATTTCTGGAGAATACCGATGAAGTAGAAGTACTGAATATACTAAAATGTCTTAATACTAGAAAAAGTCCCGGAACTGACTGCATCAGGGCAATGGATCTGAAAAATAATGCCGAACATTTAGCTCCAACTTTAACAGAACTCATTAACAAAAGCTTAAACGAAAATATTATTCCGAACATATTAAAAATTTCCATAATTCGCCCAATTTACAAAAGTGGAATAAAATCAGCCTACGAAAATTACAGAACGATATCCATATTACCAATTATCGAAAAGGTCTTGGAAGAAATAGTTAGTAGAAGGTTAAATAAGTTTATCACAAAACACGACATTATAAACAGAAACCAATATGGCTTTCAGAAGGGAAGAAACCTAAACCAACTTCTGGGACACTTCGCAAATGAAATAAACAAGAATCTAGGCGAACAAAAGCAATGCTTAGCTATGTTTATAGACTTTAGTAAAGCGTTTGACACTCTGTCGCATATAAAGCTGCTAGAGATCCTTGAAAGGAACGGAATAAGAGGACACTGCTTAAAGTGGTTCGAAAACTACTTAAAATGTCGTAGTTTTAAAGTCAAAATAGACAAATATACTAGCAGCGAATATAGATCCGAGTACGGAGTTCCGCAAGGCTCCAAACTTGGACCAATACTTTTTATAAAATACGCCAATGCAGCATCATACAGCACCGCTTTTTCATATGCTGACGACACCACTATAATTGTATCCGATAAATCCATCCAAATGGCAGAAACAAGAATGCAACGGGAAATGAATATAGTGACAAAATGGTGTCACGATAATGGTTTAATTATCAATGCTAGCAAAACAAAGCTTATGCACTTCCGTCCAATACACATCCCCCCAAGAGAAATATCGATAACTTTTCACAATTTCGACTGTTTACATAAAAGCGTCAGCGACAGTATGTATCAGGAAACATGCACTATGAAAATAGAGGTGGTCGATACATATAAATACCTTGGCATTATTTTAGATAGTAACTTTAAATGGAAACCACATATTGAAAATGTAAGGAAGAAACTTCTCAAAACTTCGTATGCCATGTACCACCTAAGTAACTGCGCCCCATATCATGTCTTAAGACAAGCATACTTTTCACTTGCTGAATCGTATTTAAGACATGGTATTACAGCATGGGGTAATGCACCGCACTGTCGAATATTACAAAGTGCCCAAAACAGTTTACTCAAAATACTTCAAAAACGTTGGCATAGACCAGTAATCGACCACAACATAGACACGAGCCTAAGTGCCACCCAAATAACATCCATCGCCGATAACCAGAGAGAAACTACATCGCAACACAACCAAACAAACCAATCAAACATACTACACAAAAATCTGCATGTCCTAAACATAACAAATTTATACAAAACAACCATAATCAACGAATTCTCGACCGATAACAATCTCCTAAAACACATCGACCACACTCTGCACACTAGAAGACGAATAGAAGGAAGATACCACATCCCCAACTTCAAAAATGAATATGGTAGAAGATCCCTAGCTGTGAGCCTTCCAACAACACTTAATGAATTACCAGTAGAACTATTTAATATTTCAAATAAAATTAAAAGAAAAAGATTGTTTAAAAACCATTTCATAAATTCTCAATAAAATGTTTTTTCTATTGGTTTATAGATGAATTAAAAATAATAATACAGCTGAACTATAAAGCAATGTAAAATGTATATACGAAAATTATACTTAAGATATTCCTGCAGACAAGCCTAAAGCTTCGCGGGAC
The DNA here is from genome assembly GCF_047663935.1 of Musca autumnalis. Classification (NCBI taxonomy): domain Eukaryota; kingdom Metazoa; phylum Arthropoda; class Insecta; order Diptera; family Muscidae; genus Musca; species Musca autumnalis. Next base: position 107,416 of record NW_027411650.1, on the reverse strand, counting down.
TTATGAATTGTAATTTTTTCAATATATTTCAATAAAGATTGTTAAAAAAAAAAAAAAAAAAAAAAAAAAAAGCATCCAAGTCTCACGAAATACAAGGGTCAGCTTTGTCAAATCAATCACATGTCCATATGAGAGCAAATATATCGTGACCTATAATATCTACAGTCTCGTTTCTTACGTCGTTTGTTAAGCAAACTTTGACACACAATCCATGCAATTTATACGATGATATCGAGTTCCGTATCGAAATTAGATGCAGAAGCATCAAAGTCTAACGAAATACAAGGGTCAGCTTTGTCAAATCAATCACATGTCCATATGAGAGCAAATATATCGTGACCTATAATATCTACAGTCTCGTTTCTTACGTCGTTTGTTAAGCAAACTTTGACACACAATCCATGCAATTTATATGATGACATCGTGTTCCGTATCGAAATTAGATGCAGAAGCATCCAAGTCTCACGAAATACAAGGGTCAGCTTTGTCAAATCAATCACATGTCCATATGAGAGCAAATATATCGTGACCTATAATATCTACAGTCTCGTTTCTTACGACGTTTGTTAAGCAAACTTTCACACACAATCCATGCAATTTATATGATGATATCGAGTTCCGTATCGAAATTAGATGCAGAAGCATCCAAGTCTCACGAAATACAAGGGTCAGCTTTGTCAAATCAATCACATGTCCATATGAGAGCAAATATATCGTGACCTATAAAATCTACAGTCTCGTTTCTTACGTCGTTTGTTAAGCAAACTTTGACACACTATCCATGCAATTTATATGATGATGTCGTGTTCCGTATCGAAATTAGATGCAGAAGCATCCAAGTCTCACGAAATACAAGGGTCAGCTTTGTCAAATCAATCACATGTCCATATGAGAGCAAATATATCGTCACCTATAGAATCTACAGTCTCGTTTCTTACGTCGTTTGTTAAGCAAACTTTGACACACAATCCAAGCAATTTATATGATGATGTCGTGTTCCGTATCGAAATTAGATGCAGAAGCATCCAAGTCTCACGAAATACAAGGGTCAGCTTTGTCAAATCAATCACATGTCCATATGAGAGCAAATATATCGTGACCTATAGAATCTACAGTCTCGTTTCTTACGTCGTTTGTTAAGCAAACTTTGACACACAATCCATGCAATTTATATGATGATGTCGAGTTCCGTATCGAAATTAGATGCAGAAGCATCCAAGTCTCACGAAATACAAGGGTCAGCTTTGTCAAATCAAACACATGTCCATATGAGAGTAAATATATCGTCAGCTAAAATATCTACAGTCTCGTTTCTTACGTCGTTTGGTAAGCAAACTTTGACACACAATCCATGCAATTTATATGATGATATCGAGTTCCGTATCGAAATTAGATGCAGAAGCATCCAAGTCTCACGAAATACAAGGGTCAGCTTTGTCAAATCAATCACATGTCCATATGAGAGCAAATATATCGTGACCTATAATATCTACAGTCTCGTTTCTTACGACGTTTGTTAAGCAAACTTTCACACACAATCCATGCAATTTATATGATGATATCGAGTTCCGTATCGAAATTAGATGCAGAAGCATCCAAGTCTCACGAAATACAAGGGTCAGCTTTGTCAAATCAATCACATGTCCATATGAGAGCAAATATATCGTGACCTATAATATCTACAGTCTCGTTTCTTACGACGTTTGTTAAGCAAACTTTCACACACAATCCATGCAATTTATATGATGATATCGAGTTCCGTTTCGAAGATAGATGCAGAAGCATCCAAGTCTAACGAAATACAAGGGTCAGCTTTGTCAAATCAAACACATGTCCATATGAGAGCAAATATATCGTGACCTATAGAATCTACAGTCTCGTTTCTTACGTCGTTTGTTAAGCAAACTTTGACACACAATCCATGCAATTTATATGATGATGTCGTGTTCCGTATCGAAATTAGATGCAGAAGCATCCAAGTCTAACGAAATACAAGGGTCAGCTTTCTCAAATCAAACACATGTCCATATGAGAGCAAATATATCGTCAGCTAAAGAATCTACAGTCTCGTTTTTTACGTCGTTTGTTAAGCAAACTTTGACACACAATCCATGCAATTTATATGATGATATTGTGTTCCGTATCGAAATTAGATGCAGAAGCATCCAAGTCTTATGAAATACAAGGGTCAGCTTTGTCAAATCAATCACATGTCCATATGAGAGCAAATATATCGTGACCTATAGAATCTACAGTCTCGTTTCTTACGTCGTTTGTTAAGCAAACTTTCACACACAATCCATGCAATTTATATGATGATATCGAGTTCCGTATCGAAATTAGATGCAGAAGCATCCAAGTCTCACGAAATACAAGGGTCAGCTTTGTCAAATCAATCACATGTCCATATGAGAGCAAATATATCGTGACCTATAGAATCTACAGTCTCGTTTCTTACGTCGTTTGTTAAGCAAACTTTGACACACAATCCATGCAATTTATATGATGATGTCGTGTTCCGTATCGAAATTAGATGCAGAAGCATCCAAGTCTCACGAAATACAAGGGTCAGCTTTGTCAAATCAATCACATGTCCATATGAGAGCAAATATATCGTCACCTATACAATCTACAGTCTCGTTTCTTACGTCGTTTGTTAAGCAAACTTTGACACACAATCCATGCAATTTATATGATGATGTAGTGTTCCGTATCGAAATTAGATGCAGAAGCATCCAAGTCTCACGAAATACAAGGTTCAGCTTTGTCAAATCAATCACATGTCCATATGAGAGCAAATATATCGTGACCTATAGAATCTACAGTCTCGTTTCTTACGTCGTTTGTTAAGCAAACTTTGACACACAATCCATGCAATTTATATGATGATGTCGAGTTCTGTATCGAAATTAGATGCAGAAGCATCCAAGTCTCACGAAATGCAAGGGTCAGCTTTGTCAAATCAAACACATGTCCATATGAGAGTAAATATATCGTCAGCTAAAATATCTACAGTCTCGTTTCTTACGTCGTTTGGTAAGCAAACTTTGACACACAATCCATGCAATTTATATGATGATATCGAGTTCCGTATCGAAATTAGATGCAGAAGCATCCAAGTCTCACGAAATACAAGGGTCAGCTTTGTCAAATCAATCACATGTCCATATGAGAGCAAATATATCGTGACCTATAGAATCTACAGTCTCGTTTCTTACGACGTTTGTTAAGCAAACTTTGACACACAATCCATGCAGTTTATATGATGATATCGAGTTCCGTTTCGAAGATAGATGCAGAAGCATCCAAGTCTAACGAAATACAAGGGTCAGCTTTGCCAAATCAAACACATGTCCATATGAGAGCAAATATATCGTGACATATAGAATCTACAGTCTCGATTCTTACGTCGTTTGTTAAGCAAACTTTGACACACAATCCATGCAATTTATATGATGACATCGAGTTCCGTATCGAAATTAGATGCAGAAGCATCCAAATCTCACGAAATACAAGGGTCAGCTTTGTCAAATCAATCACATGTCCATATGAGAGCAAATATATCGTGACCTATAGAATCTACAGTCTCGTTTCTTACGTCGTTTGTTAAGCAAACTTTGACACACAATCCATGCAATTTATATGATGATATCGAGTTCCGTATCGAAATTAGATGCAGAAGCATCCAAGTCTCACGAAATACAAGGGTCAGCTTTGTCAAATCAATCACATGTCCATATGAGAGCAAATATATCGTAAGCTAAAGAATCTACAGTCTCGTTTCTTACGTCGTTTGTTAAGCAAACTTTGACACACAATCCATGCAATTTATATGATGATATCGAGTTCCGTATCGAAATTAGATGCAGAAGCATCCAAGTCTAACGAAATACAAGGGTCAGCTTTGTCAAATCAATCACATGTCCATATGAGAGCAAATATATAGTGACCTATAATATCTACAGTCTCGTTTCTTACGTCGTTTGTTAAGCAAACTTTGACACACACTCCATGCAAATTTATATGATGATATCGTGTTCCGTATCGAAATTAGATGCAGAAGCATCCAAGTCTCACGAAATACAAGGGTCAGCTTTGTCAAATCAATCACATGTCCATATGAGAGCAAATATATCGTGACCTATAATATCTACAGTCTCGTTTCTTACGACGTTTGTTAAGCAAACTTTCACACACAATCCATGCAATTTATATGATGATATCGAGTTCCGTATCGAAATTAGATGCAGAAGCATCCAAGTCTCACGAAATACAAGGGCCAGCTTTGTCAAATCAATCACATGTCCATATGAGAGCAAATATATCGTGACCTATAGAATCTACAGTCTCGTTTCTTACGTCGTTTATTAAGCAAATTTTGACACACAATCCATGCAATTTATATGATGATGTCGTGTTCCGTATCGAAATTAGATGCAGAAGCATCCAAGTCTCACGAAATACAAGGGTCAGCTTTGTCAAATCAATCACATGTCCATATGAGAGCAAATATATCGTCACCTATAGAATCTACAGTCTCGTTTCTTACGTCGTTTGTTAAGCAAACTTTGACACACAATCCATGCAATTTATATGATGATGTCGTGTTCCGTATCGAAATTAGATGCAGAAGCATCCAAGTCTCACGAAATACAAGGGTCAGCTTTGTCAAATCAATCACATGTCCATATGAGAGCAAATATATCGTGACCTATAGAATCTACAGTCTCGTTTCTTACGTCGTTTGTTAAGCAAACTTTGACACACAATCCATGCACTTTATATGATGATGTCGTGTTCCGTATCGAAATTAGATGCAGAAGCATCCAAGTCTCACGAAATACAAGGGTCAGCTTTGTCAAATCAATCATATGTCCATATGAGAGCAAATATATCGTGACCTATAGAATCTACAGTCTCGTTTCTTACGTCGTTTGTTAAGCAAACTTTCACACACAATCCATGCAATTTATATGATGATATCGAGTTCCGTATCGAAATTAGATGCAGAAGCATCCAAGTCTCACGAAATACAAGGGTCAGCTTTGTCAAACCAATCACATGTCCATATGAGAGCAAATATATCGTGACCTATAGAATCTACAGTCTCGTTTCTTACGTCGTTTGTTAAGCAAACTTTGACACACAATCCATGCAATTTATATGATGATGTCGTGTTCCGTATCGAAATTATATGCAGAGGCATCCAAGTCTCACGAAATATAAGGGTCAGCTTTGTCAAATCAATCACATGTCCATATGAGAGCAAATATATCGTCACCTATACAATCTACAGTCTCGTTTCTTACGTCGTTTGTTAAGCAAACTTTGACACACATTCCATGCAATTTATATGATGATGTCGTGTTCCGTATCGAAATTAGATGCAGAAGCATCCAAGTCTAACGAAATACAAGGGTCAGCTTTGTCAAATCAAATATGAGAGCAAATATATCGTCAGCTAAAAAATCTACAGTCTCGTTTTTTACGTCGTTTGTTAAGCAAACTTTGACACACAATCCATGCAATTTATATGATGATATCGTGTTCCGTATCGAAATTAGATGCAGAAGCATCCGTATCGAAATTAGTCTTACGAAATACAAGGGTCAGCTTTGTCAAATCAATCACATGTCCATATGAGAGCAAATATATCGTGACCTATAGAATCTACAGTCTCGTTTCTTACGTCGTTTGTTAAGCAAACTTTGACACACAATCCATGCAATTTATATGATGATATCGAGTTCCGTATCGAAATTAGATGAAGAAGCATCCAAATCTCACGAAATACAAGGGTCAGCTTTGTCAAATCAATCACATGTCCATATGAGAGCAAATATATCGTGACCTATAGAATCTACAGTCTCGTTTCTTACGTCGTTTGTTAAGCAAACTTTGACACACAATCCATGCAATTTATATGATGATATCGAGTTCCGTTTCGAAATTAGATGCAGAAGCATCCAAGTCTCACGAAATACAAGGGTCAGCTTTGTCAAATCAATCACATGTCCATATGAGAGCAAATATATCGTAAGCTAAAGAATCTACAGTCTCGTTTCTTACGTCGTTTGTTAAGCAAACTTTGACATACAATCCATGCAATTTATATGATGATATCGAGTTCCGTATCGAAATTAGATGCAGAAGCATCCAAGTCTAACGAAATACAAGGGTCAGCTTTGTCAAATCAATCACATGTCCATATGAGAGCAAATATATCGTGACCTATAATATCTACAGTCTCGTTTCTTACGTCGTTTGTTAAGCAAACTTTGACACACACTCCATGCAAATTTATATGATGATATCGTGTTCCGTATCGAAATTAGATGCAGAAGCATCCAAGTCTCACGAAATACAAGGGTCAGCTTTGTCAAATCAATCACATGTCCATATGAGAGCAAATATATCGTGACCTATAATATCTACAGTCTCGTTTCTTACGACGTTTGTTAAGCGAACTTTCACACACAATCCATGCAATTTATATGATGATATCGAGTTCCGTATCGAAATAAGATGCAGAAGCATCCAAGTCTCACGAAATACAAGGGTCAGCTTTGTCAAATCAATCACATGTCCATATGAGAGCAAATATATCGTGACCTATAGAATCTACAGTCTCGTTTCTTACGTCGTTTATTAAGCAAACTTTGACACACAATCCATGCAATTTATATGATGATGTCGTGTTCCGTATCGAAATTAGATGCAGAAGCATCCAAGTCTCACGAAATACAAGGGTCAGCTTTGTCAAATCAATCACATGTCCATATGAGAGCAAATATATCGTCACCTATAGAATCTACAGTCTCGTTTCTTACGTCGTTTGTTAAGCAAACTTTGACACACAATCCATGCAATTTATATGATGATGTCGTGTTCCGTATCGAAATTAGATGCAGAAGCATCCAAGTCTCACGAAATACAAGGGTCAGCTTTGTCAAATCAATCACATGTCCATATGAGAGCAAATATATCGTGACCAATAGAATCTACAGTCTCGTTTTTTACGTCGTTTGTTAAACAAACTTTGACACACAATCCATGCAATTTATATGATGATGTCGTGTTCCGTATCGAAATTAGATGCAGAAGCATCCAAGTCTCACGAAATACAAGGGTCAGCTTGGTCAAATCAATCACATGTCCATATGAGAGCAAATATATCGTGACCTATAGAATCTACAGTCTCGTTTCTTACGTCGTTTGTTAAGCAAACTTTCACACACAATCCATGCAATTTATATGATGATATCGAGTTCCGTATCGAAATTAGATGCAGAAGCATCCAAGTCTCACGAAATACAAGGGTCAGCTTTGTCAAATCAATCACATGTTCTTATGAGAGCAAATATATCGTGACCTATAGAATCTACAGTCTCGTTTCTTACGTCGTTTGTTAAGCAAACTTTGACACACAATCCATGCAATTTATATGATGATGTCGTGTTCCGTATCGAAATTAGATGCAGAAGCATCCAAGTCTCACGAAATACAAGGGTCAGCTTTGTCAAATCAATCACATGTCCATATGAGAGCAAATATATCGTCACCTATACAATCTACAGTCTCGTTTCTTACGTAGTTTGTTAAGCAAACTTTGACACACAATCCATGCAATTTATATGATGATGTCGTGTTCCGTATCGAAATTAGATGCAGAAGCATCCAAGTCTCACGAAATACAAGGGTCAGCTTTGTCAAATCAATCACATGTCCATATGAGAGCAAATATATCGTGACCTATAGAATCTACAGTCTCGTTTCTTACGTCGTTTGTTAAGCAAACTTTGACACACAATCCATGCAATTTATATGATGATGTCGAGTTCCGTATCGAAATTAGATGCAGAAGCATCCAAGTCTCACGAAATACAAGGGTCAGCTTTGTCAAATCAAACACATGTCCATATGAGAGTAAATATATCGTCAGCTAAAATATCTACAGTCTCGTTTCTTACGTCGTTTGGTAAGCAAACTTTGACACACAATCCATGCAATTTATATGATGATATCGAGTTCCGTATCGAAATTAGATGCAGAAGCATCCAAGTCTCATGAAATACAAGGGTCAGCTTTGTCAAATCAATCACATGTCCATATGAGAGCAAATATATCGTGACCTATAATATATACAGTCTCGTTTCTTACGACGTTTGTTAAGCAAACTTTCACACACAATCCATGCAATTTATATGATGATATCGAGTTCCGTATCGAAATTAGATGCAGAAGCATCCAAGTCTCACGAAATACAAGGGTCAGCTTTGTCAAATCAATCACATGTCCATATGAGAGCAAATATATCATGACCTATAATATCTACAGTCTCGTTTCTTACGACGTTTGTTAAGCAAACTTTCACACACAATCCATGCAATTTATATGATGATATCGAGTTCCGTATCGAAATTAGATGCAGAAGCATCCAAGTCTCACGAAATACAAGGGTCAGCTTTGTCAAATCAATCACATGTCCATATGAGAGCAAATATTTCATGACCTATAGAATCTACAGTCTCGTTTCTTACGACGTTTGTTAAGCAAACTTTGACACACAATCCATGCAATTTATATGATGATATCGAGTTCCGTTTCGAAGATAGATGCAGAAGCATCCAAGTCTAACGAAATACAAGGGTCAGCTTTGTCAAATCAAACACATGTCCATATGAGAGCAAATATATCGTGACCTATAGAATCTACAGTCTCGTTTCTTACGTCGTTTGTTAAGCAAACTTTGACACACAATCCATGCAATTTATATGATGATGTCGTGTTCCGTATCGAAATTAGATGCAGAAGCATCCAAGTCTAACGAAATACAAGGGTCAGCTTTGTCAAATCAAACACATGTCCATATGAGAGCAAATATATCGTCAGCTAAAGAATCTACAGTCTCGTTTTTTACGTCGTTTGTTAAGCAAACTTTGACACACAATCCATGCAATTTATATGATGATATCGTGTTCCGTATCGAAATTAGATGCAGAAGCATCCAAGTCTTACGAAATACAAGGGTCAGCTTTGTCAAATCAATCACATGTCCATATGAGAGCAAATATATCGTGACCTATAGAATCTACAGTCTCGTTTCTTACGTCGTTTGTTAAGCAAACTTTGACACACAATCCATGCAATTTATATGATGATATCGAGTTCCGTATCGAAATTAGATGCAGAAGCATCCAAATCTCACGAAATACAAGGGTCAGCTTTGTCAAATCAATCACATGTCCATATGAGAGCAAATATATCGTGACCTATAGAATCTACAGTCTCGTTTCTTACGTCGTTTGTTAAGCAAACTTTGACACACAATCCATGCAATTTATATGATGATGTCGTGTTCCGTATCGAAATTAGATGCAGAAGCATCCAAGTCTCACGAAATACAAGGGTCAGCTTTGTCAAATCAATCACATGTCCATATGAGAGCAAATATATCGTGACCTATAGAATCTACAGTCTCGTTTCTTACGTCGTTTGTTAAACAAACTTTGACACACACTCCATGCAATTTATATGATGATGTCGTGTCCCGTATCGAAATTAGATGCAGAAGCATCCAAGTCTCACGAAATACAAGGGTCAGCTTTGTCAAATCAATCACATGTCCATATGAGAGCAAATATATCGTGACCTATAGAATCTACAGTCTCGTTTCTTACGTCGTTTGTTAAGCAAACTTTCACACACAATCCATGCAATTTATATGATGATATCGAGTTCCGTATCGAAATTAGATGCAGAAGCATCCAAGTCTCACGAAATACAAGGGTCAGCTTTGTCAAATCAATCACATGTCCATATGAGAGCAAATATATCGTGACCTATAGAATCTACAGTCTCGTTTCTTACGTCGTTTGTTAAGCAAACTTTGACACACAATCCATGCAATTTATATGATGATGTCGTGTTCCGTATCGAAATTAGATGCAGAAGCATCCAAGTCTCACGAAATACAAGGGTCAGCTTTGTCAAATCAATCACATGTCCATATGAGAGCAAATATATCGTGACCTATAGAATCTACAGTCTCGTTTCTTACGTCGTTTGTTAAGCAAACTTTGACACACAATCAATGCAATTTATATGATGATGTCGAGTTCCGTATCGAAATTAGATGCAGAAGCATCCAAGTCTCACGAAATACAAGGGTCAGCTTTGTCAAATCAATCACATGTCCATATGAGAGCAAATATATCGTGACCTATAATATCTACAGTCTCGTTTCTTACGACGTTTGTTAAGCAAACTTTCACACACAATCCATGCAATTTATATGATGATATCGAGTTCCGTATCGAAATTAGATGCAGAAGCATCCAAGTCTCACGAAATACAAGGGTCAGCTTTGTCAAATCAATCACATGTCCATATGAGAGCAAATATATCATGACCTATAGAATCTACAGTCTCGTTTCTTACGACGTTTGTTAAGCAAACTTTCACACACAATCCATGCAATTTATATGATGATATCGAGTTCCGTATCGAAATTAGATGCAGAAGCATCCAAGTCTCACGAAATACAAGGGTCAGCTTTGTCAAATCAATCACATGTCCATATGAGAGCAAATATATCGTGACCTATAGAATCTACAGTCTCGTTTCTTACGACGTTTGTTAAGCAAACTTTGACACACAATCCATGCAATTTATATGATGATATCGAATTCCGTTTCGAAGATAGATGCAGAAGCATCCAAGTCTAACGAAATACAAGGGTCAGCTTTGTCAAATCAAACACATGTCCATTAGGGATATAACTTTTTGCACTTTTTTGCAAATATCAAAAATACCACCACATAGCCGTGTAGAGCATGAAAAACTATTATGAAAAAAGGTGTAATTTTTTCTCTATCGCGAAAAAAGTTTCCGCACCAAATGCATTGAAGTTCAGTAATGCATTTGTTAATTTTAGCTGTTATGACAACATATTTGCTTTTAATTAAATTTTTTATTTTTTGTAATCTAATTTAAAATCATTACCAAAGCGTTCTGGACCAATTTGTTCTCAAATCGCGCCATTTCGGAGCATTTTATGAATTTTTGACACTATTGCAATTTTTGTTTTTTCTTTATAAACTCGTGAATTTTATGTTTATATTTATTGTACCTATCGGACAAGAGAATATGGTGTCATTTGCAACAAATTCGCGAAAGTTACAGACAGTTTTTAATGACCTTGCCTGTGAGAATTGTTTTTTTCTATGAATATTTATTCAAACAAAGCAAATTTAAAATTATAAGTAGAAAAAATATCAAAAGGGTTTTAGTAATTACAGTCGGCGCGGAAACTTTTTTCTTCAATCGATCTTAGAAACGCGTTTTCATTATTAGGACAAAATTCCCCACGTGGTACTGGTGTTGTATTTTTGTAAAAAACATATACGATTCTCACAGGCAAAGTCAACAAAAAACAGCCTGTAACTTTCGCGACTTCGTTGCAAATGACCCCATATTCTTTTGTCCGGTAGGTACAAAAAATATAAACATAAAATTCACGAGTTTATAAAGAAAAAGCAAAAACTGGAATAGTGTCAAAAATTCATAAAATGCTCCGAAATGGCGCGATTTGAGAACAAATTGGTCCAGAACGCTTTGATAATGATTTTAAATTAGATTACAAAAAAATAAAAATTTTAATTAAAAGCAAATATGTTGTCATAACAGCTAAAATTAAAAAATGCATTACTGAACTTCAATGCATTTGGTGCGGAAACTTTTTTCGCGATAGAGAAAAATTGACGCCGTATTTCATAATAGTTTTCCATGCTCTACACGGCTATGTGGTGGTATTTTTTTGGTTATAGCCCTAATGTCCATATGAGAGCAAATATATCGTGACCTATAGAATCTACAGTCTCGTTTCTTACGTCGTTTGTTAAGCAAACTTTGACACACAATCCATGCAATTTATATGATGATGTCGTGTTCCGTATCGAAATTAGATGCAGAAGCATCCAAGTCTAACGAAATACAAGGGTCAGCTTTGTCAAATCAAACACATGTCCATATGAGAGCAAATATATCGTCAGCTAAAGAATCTACAGTCTCGTTTTTTACGTCGTTTGTTAAGCAAACTTTGACACACAATCCATGCAATTTATATGATGATATCGTGTTCCGTATCGAAATTAGATGCAGAAGCATCCAAGTCTCACGAAATACAAGGGTCAGCTTTGTCAAATCAATCACATGTCCATATGAGAGCAAATATATCGTGACCTATAGAATCTACAGTCTCGTTTCTTACGTCGTTTGTTAAGCAAACTTTGACACACAATCCATGCAATTTATATGATGATATCGAGTTCCGTATGAGAGCAAATATATCGTGACCTATAATATCTACAGTCTCGTTTCTTACGTCGTTTGTTAAGCAAACTTTGACACACACTCCATGCAAATTTATATGATGATATCGTGTTCCGTATCGAAATTAGATGCAGAAGCATCCAAGTCTCACGAAATACAAGGGTCAGCTTTGTCAAATCAATCACATGTCCATATGAGAGCAAATATATCGTGACCTTTAATATCTACAGTCTCGTTTCTTACGACGTTTGTTAAGCAAACTTTCACACACAATCCATGCAATTTATATGATGATATCGAGTTCCGTATCGAAATTAGATGCAGAAGCATCCAAGTCTCACGAAATACAAGGGTCAGCTTTGTCAAATCAATCACATGTCCATATGAGAGCAAATATATCGTGACCTATAGAATCTACAGTCTCGTTTCTTACGTCGTTTATTAAGCAAACTTTGACACACAATCCATGCAATTTATATGATGATGTCGTGTTCCGTATCGAAATTAGATGCAGAAGCATCCAAGTCTCACGAAATACAAGGGTCAGCTTTGTCAAATCAATCACATGTCCATATGAGAGCAAATATATCGTCACCTATAGAATCTACAGTCTCGTTTCTTACGTCGTTTGTTAAGCAAACTTTGACACACAATCCATGCAATTTATATGATGATGTCGTGTTCCGTATCGAAATTAGATGCAGAAGCATCCAAGTCTCACGAAATACAAGGGTCAGCTTTGTCAAATCAATCACATGTCCATATGAGAGCAAATATATCGTGACCTAAAGAATCTACAGTCTCGTTTCTTACGTCGTTTGTTAAGCAAACTTTGACACACAATCCATGCAATTTATATGATGATGTCGAGTTCCGTATCGAAATTAGATGCAGAAGCATCCAAGTCTCACGAAATACAAGGGTCAGCTTTGTCAAATCAAACACATGTCCATATGAGAGCAAGTATATCGTCAGCTAAAGAATCTACAGTCTCGTTTCCTACGTCGTTTGTTAAGCAAACTTTGACACACAATCCATGCAATTTATATTATGATATAGAATTCCGTATCGAAATTAGATGCAGAAGCATCCAAGTCTTACGAAATACAAGGGTCAGCTTTGTCAAATCAATCACATGTCCATATGAGAGCAAATATATCGTGACCTACAGAATCTACAGTCTCGTTCCTTACGTCGTTTGTTAAGCAAAATTTGACACACAATCCATGCAATTTATATGATGATATCGAGTTCCGTATCGAAATTAGATGCAGAAGCATCCAAATCTCACGAAATACAAGGGTCAGCTTTGTCAAATCAATCACATGTCCATATGAGAGCAAATATATCGTAAGCTAAAGAATCTACAGTCTCGTTTCTTACGTCGTTTGTTAAGCAAACTTTGACACACAATCCATGCAATTTATATGATGATATCGAGTTCCGTATCGAAATTAGATGCAGAAGCATCCAAGTCTAACGAAATACAAGGGTCAGCTTTGTCAAATCAATCACATGTCCATATGAGAGCAAATATATCGTGACCTATAATATCTACAGTCTCGTTTCTTACGTCGTTTGTTAAGCAAACTTTGACACACAATCCATGCAAATTTATATGATGATATCGTGTTCCGTATCGAAATTAGATGCAGAAGCATCCAAGTCTCACGAAATACAAGGGTCAGCTTTGTCAAATCAATCACATGTCCATATGAGAGCAAATATATCGTGACCTATAATATCTACAGTCTCGTTTCTTACGACGTTTGTTAAGCAAACTTTCACACACAATCCATGCAATTTATATGATGATATCGAGTTCCGTATCGAAATTAGATGCAGAAGCATCCAAGTCTCACGAAATACAAGGGTCAGCTTTGTCAAATCAATCACATGTCCATATGAGAGCAAATATATCGTGACCTATAGAATCTACAGTCTCGTTTCTTACGTCGTTTGTTAAGCAAACTTTGACACACAATCCATGCAATTTATATGATGATGTCGTGTTCCGTATCGAAATTAGATGCAGAAGCATCCAAGTCTCACGAAATTCAAGGGGCAGCTTTGTCAAATCCATCACATGTCCATATGAGAGCAAATATATCGTCACCTATAGAATCTACAGTCTCGTTTCTTACGTCGTTTGTTAAGCAAACTTTGACACACAATCCATGCAATTTATATGATGATGTCGTGTTCCGTATCGAAATTAGATGCAGAAGCATCCAAGTCTCACGAAATACAAGGGTCAGCTTTGTCAAATCAATCACATGTCCATATGAGAGCAAATATATCGTGACCTATAGAATCTACAGTCTCGTTTCTTACGTCGTTTGTTAAGCAAACTTTGACACACAATCCATGCAATTTATATGATGATATCGAGTTCCGTATCGAAATTAGATGCAGAAGCATCCAAGTCTCACGAAATACAAGGGTCAGCTTTGTCAAATCAATCACATGTCCATATGAGAGCAAATATATCGTAAGCTAAAGAATCTACAGTCTCGTTTCTTACGTCGTTTGTTAAGCAAACTTTGACACACAATCCATGCAATTTATATGATGATATCGAGTTCCGTATCGAAATTAGATGCAGAAGCATCCAAGTCTAACGAAATACAAGGGTCAGCTTTGTCAAATCAATCACATGTCCATATGAGAGCAAATATATCGTGACCTATAATATCTACAGTCTCGTTTCTTACGTCGTTTGTTAAGCAAACTTTGACACACACTCCATGCAAATTTATATGATGATATCGTGTTCCGTATCGAAATTAGATGCAGAAGCATCCAAGTCTCACGAAATACAAGGGTCAGCTTTGTCAAATCAATCACATGTCCATATGAGAGCAAATATATCGTGACCTATAATATCTACAGTCTCGTTTCTTACGACGTTTGTTAAGCAAACTTTCACACACAATCCATGCAATTTATATCATGATATCGAGTTCCGTATCGAAATTAGATGCAGAAGCATCCAAATCTCACGAAATACAAGGGTCAGCTTTGTCAAATCAATCACATGTCCATATGAGAGCAAATATATCGTAAGCTAAAGAATCTACAGTCTCGTTTCTTACGTCGTTTGTTAAGCAAACTTTGACACACAATCCATGCAATTTATATGATGATATCGAGTTCCGTATCGAAATTAGATGCAGAAGCATCCAAGTCTAACGAAATACAAGGGTCAGCTTTGTCAAATCAATCACATGTCCATATGAGAGCAAATATATCGTGACCTATAATATCTACAGTCTCGTTTCTTACGTCGTTTGTTAAGCAAACTTTGACACACAATCCATGCAAATTTATATGATGATATCGTGTTCCGTATCGAAATTAGATGCAGAAGCATCCAAGTCCCACGAAATACAAGGGTCAGCTTTGTCAAATCAATCACATGTCCATATGAGAGCAAATATATCGTGACCTATAATATCTACAGTCTCGTTTCTTACGACGTTTGTTAAGCAAACTTTCACACACAATCCATGCAATTTATATGATGATATCGATTTCCGTATCGAAATTAGATGCAGAAGCATCCAAGTCTCACGAAATACAAGGGTCTGCTTTGTCAAATCAATCACATGTCCATATGAGAGCAAATATATCGTGACCTATAGAATCTACAGTCTCGTTTCTTACGTCGTTTGTTAAGCAAACTTTGACACACAATCCATGCAATTTATATGATGATGTCGTGTTCCGTATCGAAATTAGATGCAGAAGCATCCAAGTCTCACGAAATACAAGGGTCAGCTTTGTCAAATCCATCACATGTCCATATGAGAGCAAATATATCGTCACCTATAGAATCTACAGTCTCGTTTCTTACGTCGTTTGTTAAGCAAACTTTGACACACAATCCATGCAATTTATATGATGATGTCGTGTTCCGTATCGAAATTAGATGCAGAAGCATCCAAGTCTCACGAAATACAAGGGTCAGCTTTGTCAAATCAATTACATGTCCATATGAGAGCAAATATATCGTGACCTATAGAATCTACAGTCTTGTTTCTTACGACGTTTGTTAAGCAAACTTTCACACACAATGCATGCAATTTATATGATGATATCGTTTGTCCATATGAGAGCAAATATATCGTGACCTATAATATCTACAGTCTCGTTTCTTACGACGTTTGTTAAGCAAACTTTCACACACAATCCATGCAATTTATATGATGATATCGAGTTCCGTATCGAAATTAGATGCAGAAGCATCCAAGTCTCACGAAATACAAGGGTCAGCTTTGTCAAATCAATCACATGTCCATATGAGAGCAAATATATCGTGACCTATAGAATCTACAGTCTCGTTTCTTTCGTCGTTTGTTAAGCAAACTTTGACACACAATCCATGCAATTTATATGATGATGTCGTGTTCCGTATCGAAATTAGATGCAGAAGCATCCAAGTCTCACGAAATACAAGGGTCAGCTTTGTCAAATCAATCACATGTCCATATGAGAGCAAATATATCGTCACCTATAGAATCTACAGTCTCGTTTCTTACGTCGTTTGTTAAGCAAACTTTGACACACAATCCATGCAATTTATATGATGATGTCGTGTTCCGTATCGAAATTAGATGCAGAAGCATCCAAGTCTCACGAAATACGAATGATGATGTCGTGTTCCGTATCGAAATTAGATGCAGAAGCATCCAAGTCTCACGAAATACAAGGGTCAGCTTTGTCAAATCAATCACATGTCCATATGAGAGCAAATATATCGTGACCTATAGAATCTACAGTCTCGTTTCTTACGACGTTTGTTAAGCAAACTTTCACACACAATCCATGCAATTTATATGATGATATCGAGTTCCGTATCGAAATTAGATGCAGAAGCATCCAAGTCTCACGAAATACAAGGGTCAGCTTTGTCAAATCAATCACATGTCCATATGAGAGCAAATATATCGTGACCTATAGAATCTACAGTCTCGTTTCTTACGACGTTTGTTAAGCAAACTTTGACACACAATCCATGCAATTTATATGATGATATCGAGTTCCGTTTCGAAGATAGATGCAGAAGCATCCAAGTCTAACGAAATACAAGGGTCAGCTTTGTCAAATCAAACACATGTCCATATGAGAGCAAATATATCGTGACCTATAGAATCTACAGTCTCGTTTCTTACGTCGTTTGTTAAGCAAACTTTGACACACAAGCCATGCAATTTATATGATGATGTCGTGTTCCGTATCGAAATTAGATGCAGAAGCATCCAAGTCTAACGAAATACAAGGGTCAGCTTTGTCAAATCAAACACATGTCCATATGAGAGCAAATATATCGTCAGCTAAAGAATCTACAGTCTCGTTTTTTACGTCGTTTGTTAAGCAAACTTTGACACACAATCCATGCAATTTATATGATGATATCGTGTTCCGTATCGAAATTAGATGCAGAAGCATCCAAGTCTTACGAAATACAAGGGTCAGCTTTGTCAAATCAATCACATGTCCATATGAGAGCAAATATATCGTGACCTACAGAATCTACAGTCTCGTTTCTTACGTCGTTTGTTAAGCAAACTTTGACACACAATCCATGCAATTTATATGATGATATCGAGTTCCGTATCGAAATTAGATGCAGAAGCATCCAAATCTCACGAAATACAAGGGTCAGCTTTGTCAAATCAATCACATGTCCATATGAGAGCAAATATATCGTGACCTAAAGAATCTACAGTCTCGTTTCTTACGTCGTTTGTTAAGCAAACTTTGACACACAATCCATGCAATTTATATGATGATATCGAGTTCCGTATCGAAATTAGATGCAGAAGCATCCAAGTCTCACGAAATACAAGGGTCAGCTTTGTCAAATCAATCACATGTCCATATGAGAGCAAATATATCGTAAGCTAAAGAATCTACAGTCTCGTTTCTTACCTTGTTTGTTAAGCAAACTTTGACACACAATCCATGCAATTTATATGATGATATCGAGTTCCGTATCGAAATTAGATGCAGAAGCATCCAAGTCTAACGAAATACAAGGGTCAGCTTTGTCAAACCAATCACATGTCCATATGAGAGCAAATATATCGTGACCTATAATATCTACAGTCTCGTTTCTTACGTCGTTTGTTAAGCAAACTTTGACACACACTCCATGCAAATTTATATGATGATATCGTGTTCCGTATCGAAATTAGATGCAGAAGCATCCAAGTCTCACGAAATACAAGGGTCAGCTTTGTCAAATCAATCACATGTCCATATGAGAGCAAATATATCGTGACCTATAATATCTACAGTCTCGTTTCTTACGACGTTTGTTAAGCAAACTTTCACACACAATCCATGCAATTTATATGATGATATCGAGTTCCGTATCGAAATTAGATGCAGAAGCATCCAAGTCTCACGAAATACAAGGGTCAGCTTTGTCAAATCAATCACATGTCCATATGAGAGCAAATATATCGTGACCTATAGAATCTACAGTCTCGTTTCTTACGTCGTTTATTAAGCAAACTTTGACACACAATCCATGCAATTTATATGATGATGTCGTGTTCCGTATCGAAATTAGATGCAGAAGCATCCAAGTCTCACGAAATACAAGGGTCAGCTTTGTCCAATCAATCACATGTCCATATGAGAGCAAATATATCGTCACCTATAGAATCTTCAGTCTCGTTTCTTACGTCGTTTGTTAAGCAGACTTTGACACACAATCCATGCAATTTATATGATGATGTCGTGTTCCGTATCGAAATTAGATGCAGAAGCATCCAAGTCTCACGAAATACAAGGGTCAGCTTTGTCAAATCAATCACATGTCCATATGAGAGCAAATATATCGTGACCTATAGAATCTACAGTCTCGTTTCTTACGTCGTTTGTTAAGCAAACTTTGACACACAATCCAGGCAATTTATATGATGATGTCGAGTTCCGTATCGAAATTAGATGCAGAAGCATCCAAGTCTCACGAAATACAAGGGTCAGCTTTGTCAAATCAAACACATGTCCATATGAGAGCAAGTATATCGTCAGCTAAAGAATCTACAGTCTCGTTTCTTACGTCGTTTGTTAAGCAAACTTTGACACACAATCCATGCAATTTATATTATGATATCGAGTTCCGTATCGAAATTAGATGCAGAAGCATCCAAGTCTTACGAAATACAAGGGTCAGCTTTGTCAAATCAATCACATGTCCATATGAGAGCAAATATATCGTGACCTACAGAATCTACAGTCTCGTTCCTTACGTCGTTTGTTAAGCAAAATTTGACACACAATCCATGCAATTTATATGATGATATCGAGTTCCGTATCGAAATTAGATGCAGAAGCATCTGTAGAGCGAAATAATACAGTGGTTGATTAACAGTGAATGATTGATTTTATTTCGAAATTATTATGTCTATTTATACTAAATCATAATTTACATTTATAAGAATATAATATCTAAATACTACGTTAATTGTATTTGTGTGAGAGTACGCGTGCGGGATCATATTGCAACAATGTCAAAATCAGAACGACAATTGTCGTTGGACGTGTGAACGAAATATGTCATACGACACCAAGAGGTATTTGGAGTAACTGACCACCGACAACATGAATGAATGAAGTCAGTGACTCTTTGTTGGTGAATAATATTAAAGTATTATGAGCTGTTAATATTTTGATATTGAAATGGATGAAGTTAAATAATATAAACATTTATGACACACGTACACTACACCTTCCCTTTTTAGAAGAATGATGATACAATGTGAAATTGGATTATCATTCTTTAACATAGTTTTTTATGTACTAGGTATTTTAAACATTTTCTTATTCTTATTATGTTTTATATTTACGTAGTTTAGTTAGATAGCTAGTTTAATTATACTTAACATTTATATTTAAAATATTTTGTATTTTTTTTAAACATTTGTTCTCATTTTTAAAACATTTTTTCTCATTTTTAACACATTTTTTCATTTTTAACACATTTTTTCTCATTTTTAACACATTTTTTTCATTTTTAACACATTTTTTCTCTTTTTTAACACATTTGATCAAATGTGTTTTGTTTTTCTATTTATTAAATGGTTTTAATCTATCTTTATGAACTAGTTGTTGCTTTTCTTTGCTATCCCTAATTTTTATATTATTTCTATCATTTACGTCAGATACCGTATATGGTCCTAAATATTTACTCTGTAATTTATGTCCTACTTCATTCCTTAATAAAACTAAGTTTCCTACTTCTATATCAAAGTCATTTGTTGTTCTATCATATAATTTTTTCTGTTTTGTTTTATAACTTTCTATCATTAATTTTGCGCGTTTGTACGCTGTTTGCAATCTATATTTAATTTCCTTTGCATAGTCATCTAAATTATACAAGGGATCTACGTTATCTACATTTTCTAAATTTATTAATGGTGTAGGGATTTTTCCATATACTAGTTCAAAAGGACAGTATTGGTGTACTGTTGATGGTGTTGTATTGTAACAATATTGGAAATATTTCAACCAAACATCCCAGTCATTAATGTCTATAGATATGTATGAACGTACATACTCATTTAATGTTCTATGGCTGCGCTCTACTGTTCCCAGGGTTTGGTGGTGATGAGCGGTTGATGTCAATTTATCAATTTTAAGGTATTTACAAATGTCCGTCATTAGAGCATTTCTATATTCTGTACCTTGGTCCGTTATGGACGTCTTCATTGGCCCGTAGTGCAGAATAAAATGTTCAACTATGGCTTTTGCTACCGTTTTTGAACTTTTATCATGAACTGGAATTGCAACAAGGTATTTTGTGAGATCGCAAATTAACGTTACGGCATACTCGTTACCATTTTCAGTTCTTGGTAAAGGTCCTATAGTGTCAATAATAACGGTATCAAAAGCACCTGAAGGTGTTTGAGTAATAGTCATTGGCGTTTTTGTATGTGTAGTTGTTTTTGCTATTTGACATTTCTTGCATTTCTTTACATAGTTTCTTATATCTTTTGTCATTTGTGGCCAGTAATAATATTTTCTTATTTTCTTCAGGGTACGCGTAATTCCTGAATGGCCGCCTTCTATTGGATCATCATGGTATTTTGTCAGGATTTTACTTATATTGGACTTATTATTCTTGTCTATTAATGTCACGTTTTGTAATAGCGCTACTTTTACATTTTTCAGTATTTTATTGCCCATTTCTTTAAACTTATTTAACAAGACAGCTTCGAAAATCTGCTCGTTTTGTGACATTCTTAATCGTGTAATTCCATGTAACCCGGCTTCTGAGTCAAGCCTTTGGAAAAACTGACCTAAGTCGAGATTTCCATTGGAGTACATGTCACTCACTATAAATTTGGATAAAACCTTCTTTCCATGTTTTAGCAAACATTTTTTGGAATCTAGTTTTATTTGTACGTATTTACGTGCGTCATTATTATTAATGACTTCATAGACATTGGGCTTATTATCATTACACTGTCCATTAATTTCTTTAGTATTACCTGCGCAGGTATTTTCCTGATTTTTAGACGATCTTGTCATTATCTTCATGATATTACTTGTCATGTCCTTAAGTTCATCTACCGTAATACGGGATAGTGCGTCTGCTACGCTATTGTCCTTCCCCTTGAGGTATTCTACTATAAAATCATATTCTTCCAAATCTAATCTAATCCGTGTTAGTTTGGAGCTTGGATTCCGCATAGAAAATAGATATACAAGTGGCCTGTGATCTGATCTTACCAAAAATTTTCTTCCATATACATAGGGTCTAAAATGTTTGATTGCCCAGTGTATCCCTATTAACTCTTGTTCTATAGTAGATTTGTTGGATTCTCCCTTTGTAAAAGTTCTTGATGCATACGAAACTGGAAGTTGTATTCCATTATAATCTTGCGTTAAAACAGCGCCACATGCATGTTTGCTGGCGTCTGTAGTTATACAGAATTCCTTTTTGAAATCTGGATATTGTAACAGTGTAGGTTTCATTAATTCATTTTTCAAATATTCAAACGCCATATTACATTCAGGTGTCCATTCAAACGGAACATTATTTTTGCTCAAACGAGTTAAATGACGAGAGTGTTCTGAAAAATTTTTAATGAAACGTCTGTAGTAGTTACAAAATGCTACAAACCGTTTAACGCTATCAGCATCTGTGGGCGTTGGATATCTTTTAATAACGTCATATTTACTTTCATCAGGAAGTATGCCCTTATCAGTACATTTATGACCCAAAAACGTAACTTCATGCATAAAAAATGAACACTTTTCTGGGTGTAGTTTCAAGCTGTAACGTCTGCATAATTGAAAAACATCTCTTAAATTTTTGAACATGTGTTTTTCAGAGCATCCTACTACTATTAAATCGTCCATGTACAGAAATGCTTGTGATGGTTTCAGTCCTGAAAATGCAAGAGTCATCATGCGTTGGAAAGAGTTTGGTGCTATTTTCAATCCGTATGGAAGTCGAGTATATCGATAAGAACCATTGCTGGTTGAAAATGATGTTATGATACGGGATTCTTCTTCTAACTCAATCTGATGAAATCCAGACATAAGATCAAGGCATGAAAAATATTTTGCTCTACCGAGTTGATCAAGAATATCATCTATTCTTGGAAGGGGAAATTTATCTGCTATCAACTTTTTATTTACTTGACGGTAGTCTACTACTAACCGCCATCTTTTCTCGGAAGAGTTTGGTAATGATTTCTTGGGTACCAGGAGAAGTGGGCTATTATAATCGGAAATAGATGGCTCCACTATTTTATCCTTAATTAATTTTGAGACTTGTTTATCTATTTCTTCCTTATGAGATTCAGGTATTCTATAATTTTTGATATATATTGGCGTTTTGTCACTCAATCTAAGTTTTTGTTTGTAGAAATTATTTGATGTTATAGGTTCACTGTCAATACCGAAAATATCGCTGAATTCAGCACAGAGATTTCTGAGGCCTTCTTTAAAGAGAAAAGGAAATTTTAATTTACTCAGAACTTCTTTAGTTCTTTTATCTGTTTGTTGACATTCCGTTATTATATCATAATTTTCTAATGATTCAAATTTAATATTTTTACTGTTTAATGTAACATCATCTTTAGTTGTATTTATTATTCTTATAAAAGCTGCATCACTTTCTACTATTGTGCTAGCTATGAATATTCCTGGTTGAATTTCTTGATTTGGCACTAGTACTGATTTTTCATTGGTTACTAAACGTGTTTGTTTAATCACTTCTGATCTGGCAGGAAGTAAAATAGCGTTTTCTTTAATTTTGTGAATTAATGGGATTCGTATACAACCGTGGAAATTACGAGGTCTTAAAGCGAAACTGTCATTTCCACTTTTAAAATCTAATAAACAATTATATTTTTTCATAAAGTCCATTCCAAGTATTCCGTCACATTGAATGGGGAAACTCTGTGGGACAATATGAAAATTGTGTGGCACAATAAAATTAGATAATTTAAGATTAACGTCTATTGATCCTAAAGATTTTATGACTCCTTTCCCGATACCTGATAGATTAGTTATATTATTTTTATTCACGTTTTCGTATTGTCCATATAAATTCTTTAATAATGATATGTCAGCACCAGTGTCAACTAGCAATATAAGTCTACATTTTGTGTCGGCATTTTTAACTTCTATAAAATTACTTAGACTGAGATTAAAATAATATATTTCATTTATTCTGGATCGCTCAAGGGGGGCAATTCGTTTCCCGATTGTGTTACATTTACACTTCGGTTATTGTTCCTTTGTCTGTTGCGATTACCACCTCTGTTATAAGAATGACCTTGTTGTCTGTTATTATGGTATCTGCGATTGTCTCTATTTTGATTTCTATTTTGATTTTTGTTTTGATTTCTACTTCTATTATTTCTACCTCTTTGGTTGTAGTAGAATACCGAATTGTTACCGTCCGTTGCCTCGGTGCAACTATTGACGAATTTGCTAACGGCATCATTCATAGTATTGAATGTTCCCGCTTCCATTATAATTTTAACTTTGCTATTAGAACAATTCTTTGTCATTGCTTTTATAGCATGCCGTGTACTGTACTTCCTTGCAGTATTATTTGCGAATCCGTCCGAGATATAGGCTTGCTCAAGGGATTTTGTTAGTTCTTCTATTTCTTTTACAAATTGACTAGCGGTCTTGTTGTTTTGTCTAAGGTTCATCAATTTGGCAGTAACCACTTCCACTGATTCGCCCTTAACTGTGTTTCTTAGTGTTTCAGTTATGTTTCTTAGAGTTGTCTCATTACTAATTAGATTTGTTGCTGTACCTGTAAGTTTGGTTTTCACCAAAGCGACCGATATTTCTTCATGTTCTTCTTGTAGAGTAATAAGTAATTCTAAAGCGACAATAAATTTCTTAAGGTTTTCCGCTTTCCCATCAAATTCTGGAAGCATACTTGATGCCATTTTTAAAAATTCTGCCTTCGGTTGAGCCATTTTGCTTTCTTTTGTAAATATGCTTGGTTGTAATATATTGTTCAATTCTGTATTTGTGGATGATTTTCCTGAAATTGTTGTTATTTCTATATCTATTTTTTCATGAATGGACTCTGTAATGTTTAGTTCTATATTCTTCCTTTTTGCAACCTGTAGTAATCTATTCCTGATATCTAAAAAGAATTCTTCTGCGGCACTTTTGTGCGATACAGTCAGACGTGAATAGTTAACGTTTAGGACTACCCTAATTTGTTCCAGACATCTTAATAAATTTTCCAAGTGTTTTACAACTGTTTCCTCTTTAGTCGGTCTATCAGTATTTAAACATTTATATGATTTTTCGAATGTATCTTTAATGTCTCTACATTTACAGAGTATTGATTGCCAGTCCATTGAGAAATATAACTATAGTTTTATTTTTATTTTCATTATATTTAATTGTTATTTATTTAACATTTGTTTTTAATTGATTTTTAAATTTTATCTAAGTCGTTTCCTCGACTGATATATATTTTTTTTAATGCTTTCTTATGCATACAATAACATTTTATTAACAAGTTTATTCCTACTAAGACATTCAATATTAGCAATAGATACCATAAGGAAGTTATTTGGTCGGTATGGTATATTACTTCAATGTTGTTAATTTAATTAGCGTTTGGGTTTGAAATTTTGGACTCTTCTGATCCCATTTTTACAATACAATATTTAAGTTTATATTTAAAGTATAAAATATATTTTTATATTACAATAGCTATTTAAGTCTATATGTAATGTATTAAAAAAAAATTGTTTGCCAAGAGCGAATTACGCCTTCTGGCCCTGACTGGTGCTGGGTGAGCACTCAGTTGTATAACTAATTTTATATATTAATATAATATTTATTATATACGCTGGTTTTTTTCGCCATTCTTCCTGGTTTCAAGAAAGTTTGTAATTTCGTCTTCTAAAGCCTTAGTTCGTTCCCATAATTCAATACTTCTTTTCCAGCTCGGTGGAGGATCGCTATTTATTACGCTCAATAAGATAGATATCTGTCTCTTCCTTCGGGCTGTGAAGCCACCCCTTCTTCTTCGGTGGGTGATTACAGGCAGTTTTTCCTCTATCGTCTTAGAATCCGTCTTCCTCTGCCGGTTCCTATATTCTTCTATGCTAATAGCTTGTGGACCCTCTTTGACGGTCGTCCTTCTATTCATGGCAATTTTTCCTTCTTCAGTAGCAAACTGCATACGGTATTGGAATTAAATTTAAATTAATTCCTTTTATGGGCGAGCACTTTAAAACGTTAATATACCCGTTCTAATCAATATTTTCTTTTGTTTTTATAGTGCCATGGGCGAGCACTTTATAATATTATTTTTCCGTGCAGTGCAGATAGAGCACTTGTCACGGTCGCCATGTAGAGCGAAATAATACAGTGGTTGATTAACAGTGAATGATTGATTTTATTTCGAAATTATTATGTCTATTTATACTAAATCATAATTTACATTTATAAGAATATAATATCTAAATACTACGTTAATTGTATTTGTGTGAGAGTACGCGTGCGGGATCATATTGCAACAATGTCAAAATCAGAACGACAATTGTCGTTGGACGTGTGAACGAAATATGTCATACGACACCAAGAGGTATTTGGAGTAACTGACCACCGACAACATGAATGAATGAAGTCAGTGACTCTTTGTTGGTGAATAATATTAAAGTATTATGAGCTGTTAATATTTTGATATTGAAATGGATGAAGTTAAATAATATAAACATTTATGACACACGTACACTATACATCCAAATCTCACGAAATACAAGGGTCAGCTTTGTCAAATCAATCACATGTCCATATGAGAGCAAATATATCGTAAGCTAAAGAATCTACAGTCTCGTTTCTTACGTCGTTTGTTAAGCAAACTTTGACACACAATCCATGCAATTTATATGATGATATCGAGTTCCGTATCGAAATTAGATGCAGAAGCATCCAAGTCTAACGAAATACAAGGGTCAGCTTTGTCAAATCAATCACATGTCCATATGAGAGCAAATATATCGTGACCTATAATATCTACAGTCTCGTTTCTTACGTCGTTTGTTAAGCAAACTTTGACACACAATCCATGCAAATTTATATGATGATATCGTGTTCCGTATCGAAATTAGATGCAGAAGCATCCAAGTCTCACGAAATACAAGGGTCAGCTTTGTCAAATCAATCACATGTCCATATGAGAGCAAATATATCGTGACCTATAATATCTACAGTCTCGTTTCTTACGACGTTTGTTAAGCAAACTTTCACACACAATCCATGCAATTTATATGATGATGTCGAGTTCCGTATAGAAATTAGATGCAGAAGCATCCAAGTCTCACGAAATACAAGGGTCAGCTTTATCAAATCAATCACATGTCCATATGAGAGCAAATATATCGTGACCTGTAGAATCTACAGTCTCGTTTCTTACGTCGTTTGTTAAGCAAACTTTGACACACAATCCATGCAATTTATATGATGATGTCGTGTTCCGTATCGAAATTAGATGCAGAAGCATCCAAGTCTCACGAAATACAAGGGTCAGCTTTGTCAAATCAATCACATGTCCATATGAGAGCAAATATATCGTCACCTATAGAATCTACAGTCTCGTTTCTTACGTCGTTTGTTAAGCAAACTTTGACACACAATCCATGCAATTTATATGATGATGTCGTGTTCCGTATCGAAATTAGATGCAGAAGCATCCAAGTCTCACGAAATACAAGGGTCAGCTTTGTCAAATCAATCACATGTCCATATGAGAGCAAATATATCGTGACCTATAGAATCTACAGTCTCGTTTCTTACGTCGTTTGTTAAGCAAACTTTGACACACAATCCATGCAATTTATATGATGATGTCGAGTTCCGTATCGAAATTAGATGCAGAAGCATCCAAGTCTCACGAAATACAAGGGTCAGCTTTGTCAAATCAAACACATGTCCATATGAGAGTAAATATATCGTCAGCTAAAATATCTACAGTCTCGTTTCTTACGTCGTTTGGTAAGCAAACTTTGACACACAATCCATGCAAATTATATGATGATATCGAGTTCCGTATCGAAGATAGATGCAGAAGCATCCAAGTCTTACGAAATACAAGGGTCAGCTTTGTCAAATCAAACACATGTCCATATGAGAGCATATATATCGTGACCTATAGAATCTACAGTCTCGTTTCTTACGTCGTTTGTTAAGCAAACTTTGACACACAATCCATGCAATTTATATGATGATATCGAGTTCCGTTTCGAAGATAGATGCAGAAGCATCCAAGTCTCCCGAAATACAAGGGTCAGCTTTGTCAAATCAATCACATGTCCATATGAGAGCAAATATATCGTGACCTATAGAATCTACAGTCTCGTTTCTTACGTCGTTTGGTAAGCAAACTTTGACACACAATCCATGCAATTTATATGATGATATCGAGTTCCGTATCGAAATTAGATGCAGAAGCATCCAAGTCTCACGAAATACAAGGGTCAGCTTTGTCAAATCAATCACATGTCCATATGAGAGCAAATATATCGTGACCTATAGAATCTACAGTCTCGTTTCTTACGTCGTTTGGTAAGCAAACTTTGACACACAATCCATGCAATTTATATGATGATATCGTGTTCCGTATCGAAATTAGATGCAGAAGCATCCAAGTCTCCCGAAATACAAGGGTCAGCTTTGTCAAATCAATCACATGTCCATATGAGAGCAAATATATCGTGACCTATAGAATCTACAGTCTCGTTTCTTACGTCGTTTGTTAAGGAAACTTTGACACACAATCCATGCAATTTATATGATGATGTCGTGTTCCGTATCGAAATTAGATGCAGAAGCATCCAAGTCTAACGAAATACAAGGGTCAGTTTTGTCAAATCAAACACATGTCCATATGAGAGCAAATATATCGTCAGGTAAAGAATCTACAGTCTCGTTTTTTACGTCGTTTGTAAAGCAAACTTTGACACACAATCCATGCAATTTATATGATGATATCGTGTTCCGTATCGAAATTAGATGCAGAAGCATCCAAGTCTTACGAAATACAAGGGTCAGCTTTGTCAAATCAATCACATGTCCATATGAGAGCAAATATATCGTGACCTATAGAATCTACAGTCTCGTTACTTACGTCGTTTGTTAAGCAAACTTTGACACACAATCCATGCAATTTATATGATGATATCGAGTTCCGTATCGAAATTAGATGCAGAAGCATCCAAATCTCACGAAATACAAGGGTCAGCTTTGTCAAATCAATCACATGTCCATATGAGAGCAAATATATCGTGACCTATAGAATCTACAGTCTCGTTTCTTACGTCGTTTGTTAAGCAAACTTTGACACACAATCCATGCAATTTATATGATGAAATCGAGCTCCGTATCGAAATTAGATGCAGAAGCATCCAAATCTCACGAAATACAAGGGTCAGCTTTGTCAAATCAATCACATGTCCATATGAGAGTAAATATATCGTGACCTATAGAATCTACAGTCTCGTTTCTTACGTCGTTTGGTAAGCAAACTTTGACACACAATCCATGCAATTTATATGATGATATCGAGTTCCGTATCGAAATTAGATGCAGAAGCATTCAAGTCTTACGAAATACAAGGGTCAGCTTTGTCAAATCAATCACATGTCCATATGAGAGCAAATATATCGTGACCTATAGAATCTACAGTCTCGTTTCTTACGTCGTTTGTTAAGCAAACTTTGACACACAATCCATGCAATTTATATGATGATATCGAGTTCCGTATCGAAATTAGATGCAGAAGCATCCAAGTCTCACGAAATACAAGGGTCAGCTTTGTCAAATCAATCACATGTCCATATGAGAGCAAATATATCGTGACCTATAGAATCTACAGTCTCGTTTCTTACGTCGTTTGGTAAGCAAACTTTGACACACAATCCATGCAATTTATATGATGATGTCGAGTTCCGTATCGAAATTAGATGCAGAAGCATCCAAGTCTAACGAAATACAAGGGTCAGCTTTGTCAAATCAAACACATGTCCATATGAGAGCAAATATATCGTGACCTATAGAATCTACAGTCTCGTTTCTTACGTCGTTTGTTAAGCAAACTTTGACACACAATCCATGCAATTTATATGATGATGTCGAGTTCCGTATCGAAATTAGATGCAGAAGCATCCAAGTCTTACGAAATACAAGGGTCAGCTTTGTCAAATCAATCACATGTCCATATGAGAGCAAATATATCGTGACCTATAGAATCTACCGTCTCGTTTCTTACGTCGTTTGTTAAGCAAACTTTGACACACAATCCATGCAATTTATATGATGATATCGAGTTCCGTATCGAAATTAGATGCAGAAGCATCCAAGTCTTACGAAATACAAGGGTCAGCTTTGTCAAATCAATCACATGTCCATATGAGAGCAAATATATCGTGACCTATAGAATCTACAGTCTCGTTTCTTACGTCGTTTGTTAAGCAAACTTTGACACACAATCCATGCAATTTATATGATGATATCGAGTTCCGTATCGAAATTAGATGCAGAAGCATCCAAGTCTCACGAAATACAAGGGTCAGCTTTGTCAAATCAATCACATGTCCATATGAGAGCAAATATATCGTGACCTATAGAATCTACAGTCTCGTTTCTTACGTCGTTTGGTAAGCAAACTTTGACACACAATCCATGCAATTTATATGATGATGTCGAGTTCCGTATCGAAATTAGATGCAGAAGCATCCAAGTCTAACGAAATACAAGGGTCAGCTTTGTCAAATCAAACACATGTCCATATGAGAGCAAATATATCGTGACCTATAGAATCTACAGTCTCGTTTCTTACGTCGTTTGTTAAGCAAACTTTGACACACAATCCATGCAATTTATATGATGATGTCGAGTTCCGTATCGAAATTAGATGCAGAAGCATCCAAGTCTTACGAAATACAAAGGTCAGCTTTGTCAAATCAATCACATGTCCATATGAGAGCAAATATATCGTGACCTATAGAATCTACAGTCTCGTTTCTTACGTCGTTTGGTAAGCAAACTTTGACACACAATCCATGCAATTTATATGATGATGTCGAGTTCCGTATCGAAATTAGATGCAGAAGCATCCAAGTCTAACGAAATACAAGGGTCAGCTTTGTCAAATCAAACACATGTCCATATGAGAGCAAATATATCGTGACCTATAGAATCTACAGTCTCGTTTCTTACGTCGGTTGTTAAGCAAACTTTGACACACAATCCATGCAATTTATATGATGATATCGAGTTCCGTATCGAAATTAGATGCAGAAGCATCCAAGTCTTACGAAATACAAAGGTCAGCTTTGTCAAATCAATCACATGTCCATATGAGAGCAAATATATCGTGACCTATAGAATCTACAGTCTCGTTTCTTACGTCGTTTGGTAAGCAAACTTTGACACACAATCCATGCAATTTATATGATGATGTCGAGTTCCGTATCGAAATTAGATGCAGAAGCATCCAAGTCTTACGAAATACAAGGGTCAGCTTTGTCAAATCAATCACATGTCCATATGAGAGCAAATATATCGTGACCTATATAATCTACAGTCTCGTTCCTTACGTCGTTTGTTAAGCAAACTTTGACACACAATCCATGCAATTTATATGATGATATCGAGTTCCGTATCGAAATTAGATGCAGAAGCATCCAAGTCTAACGAAATACAAGGGTCAGCTTTGTCAAATCAAACACATGTCCATATGAGAGCAAATATATCGTGACCTATAGAATCTACAGTCTCGTTTCTTACGTCGTTTGTTAAGCAAACTTTGACACACAATCCATGCAATTTATATGATGATATCGAGTTCCGTATCGAAATTAGATGCAGAAGCATCCAAGTCTCACGAAATACAAGGGTCAGCTTTGTCAAATCAATCACATGTCCATATGAGAGCAAGTATATCGTCAGCTAAAGAATCTACAGTCTCGTTTTTTACGTCGTTTGTTAAGCAAACTTTGACACACAATCCATGCAATTTATATGATGATATCGAGTTCCGTATCGAAATTAGATGCAGAAGCATCCAAGTCTCACGAAATACAAGGGTCAGCTTTGTCAAATCAATCACATGTCCATATGAGAGCAAATATATCGTGACCTATAGAATCTACAGTCTCGTTTCTTACGTCGGTTGTTAAGCAAACTTTGACACACAATCCATGCAATTTATATGATGATATCGAGTTCCGTATCGAAATTAGATGCAGAAGCATCCAAGTCTTACGAAATACAAAGGTCAGCTTTGTCAAATCAATCACATGTCCATATGAGAGCAAATATATCGTGACCTATAGAATCTACAGTCTCGTTTCTTACG
The DNA here is from genome assembly GCF_047663935.1 of Musca autumnalis. Lineage (NCBI taxonomy): Eukaryota > Metazoa > Arthropoda > Insecta > Diptera > Muscidae > Musca > Musca autumnalis. Next base: position 75,210 of record NW_027411650.1, on the reverse strand, counting down.
TCGTTTGGTAAGCAAACTTTGACACACAATCCATGCAATTTATATGATGATGTCGAGTTCCGTATCGAAATTAGATGCAGAAGCATCCAAGTCTAACGAAATACAAGGGTCAGCTTTGTCAAATCAAACACATGTCCATATGAGAGCAAATATATCGTGACCTATAGAATCTACAGTCTCGTTTCTTACGTCGTTTGTTAAGCAAACTTTGACACACAATCCATGCAATTTATATGATGATGTCGAGTTCCGTATCGAAATTAGATGCAGAAGCATCCAAGTCTTACGAAATACAAGGGTCAGCTTTGTCAAATCAATCACATGTCCATATGAGAGTAAATATATCGTGACCTATAGAATCTACAGTCTCGTTTCTTACGTCGTTTGGTAAGCAAACTTTGACACACAATCCATGCAATTTATATGATGATATCGAGTTCCGTATCGAAATTAGATGCAGAAGCATCCAAGTCTTACGAAATACAAGGGTCAGCTTTGTCAAATCAATCACATGTCCATATGAGAGCAAATATATCGTGACCTATATAATCTACAGTCTCGTTCCTTACGTCGTTTGTTAAGCAAACTTTGACACACAATCCATGCAATTTATATGATGATATCGAGTTCCGTATCGAAATTAGATGCAGAAGCATCCAAGTCTCACGAAATACAAGGGTCAGCTTTGTCAAATCAATCACATGTCCATATGAGAGCAAATATATCGTCAGCTAAAGAATCTACAGTCTCGTTTCTTACGTCGTTTGTTAAGCAAACTTTGACACACAATCCATGCAATTTATATGATGATATCGAGTTCCGTATCGAAATTAGATGCAGAAGCATCCAAGTCTCACGAAATACAAGGGTTTTTTACAGTCTCGTTTTTTACGTCGTTTGTTAAGCAAACTTTGACACACAATCCATGCAATTTATATGATGATATCGAGTTCCGTATCGAAATTAGATGCAGAAGCATCCAAGTCTCACGAAATACAAGGGTCAGCTTTGTCAAATCAATCACATGTCCATATGAGAGCAAATATATCGTGACCTATAGAATCTACAGTCTCGTTTCTTACGTCGTTTTTTAAGCAAATTTTGACACACAATCCATGCAATTTATATGATGATATCGTGTTCCGTATCGAAATTAGATGCAGAAGCATCCAAGTCTCACGAAATACAAGGGTCAGCTTTGTCAAATCAATCACATGTCCATATGAGAGCAAATATATCGTCAGCTAAAGAATCTACAGTCTCGTTTCTTACGTCGTTTGTTAAGCAAACTTTGACACACAATCCATGCAATTTATATGATGATATCGAGTTCCGTATCGAAATTAGATGCAGAAGCATCCAAGTCTCACGAAATACAAGGGTCAGCTTTGTCAAATCAATCACATGTCCATATGAGTGCAAATATATCGTAAGCTAAAGAATCTACAGTCTCGTTTCTTACGTCGTTTGTTAAGCAAACTTTGACACACAATCCATGCAATTTATATGATGATATCGTGTTCCGTATCGAAATTAGATGCAGAAGCATCCAAGTCTCACGAAATACAAGGGTCAGCTTTGTCAAATCAATCACATGTTCATATGAGAGCAAATATATCGTGACCTATAGAATCTACAGTCTCGTTTCTTACGTCGTTTGTTAAGCAAACTTTGACACACAATCCATGCAATTTATATGATGATATCGTGTTCCGTATCGAAATTAGATGCAGAAGCATCCAAGTCTCACGAAATACAAGGGTCAGCTTTGTCAAATCAATCACATGTCCATATGAGAGCAAGTATATCGTCAGCTAAAGAATATACAGTCTCGCTTCTTACGTCGTTTGGTAAGCAAACTTTGACACACAATCCATGCAATTTATATGATGATATCGTGTTCCGTATCGAAATTAGATGCAGAAGCATCCAAGTCTCCCGAAATACAAGGGTCAGCTTTGTCAAATCAATCACATGTCCATATGAGAGCAAATATATCGTCACCTATAGAATCTACAGTCTCGTTTCTTACGTCGTTAGTAAAGCAAACTTTGACACACAATCCATGCAATTTATATGATGATATCGAGTTCCGTATCGAAATTAGATGCAGAAGCATCCAAGTCTCACGAAATACAAGGGTCAGCTTTGTCAAATCAATCACATGTCCATATGAGAGCAAATATATCGTGACCTATAGAATCTACAGTCTCGTTTCTTACGTCGTTTGTTAAGCAAACTTTGACACACAATCCATGCAATTTATATGATGATATCGAGTTCCGTTTCGAAGATAGATGCAGAAGCATCCAAGTCTCACGAAATACAAGGGTCAGCTTTGTCAAATCAATTACATGTCCATATGAGAGCAAATATATCGTGACCTATAGAATCTACAGTCTCGTTTCTTACGTCGTTTGTTAAGCAAACTTTGACACACAATCCATGCAATTTATATGATGATATCGAGTTCCGTATCGAAATTAGATGCAGAAGCATCCAAATCTCACGAAATACAAGGGTCAGCTTTGTCAAATCAATCACGTGTCCATATGAGAGCAAATATATCGTGACCTATTGAATCTACAGTCTCGTTCCTTACGTCGTTAGTAAAGCAAACTTTGACACACAATCCATGCAATTTTTATGATGATATCGAGTTCCGTATCGAAATTAGATGCAGAAGCATCCAAATCTCACGAAATACAAGAATCAGTTTTGTCAAATCAATCACATGTCCATATGAGAGCAAATATATCGTGACCTATAGAATCTACAGTCTCGTTTCTTACGTCGTTTGTTAAGCAAACTTTGACACACAATCCATGCAATTTATATGATGATATCGAGTTCCGTTTCGAAGATAGATGCAGAAGCATCCAAGTCTTACGAAATACAAGGGTCAGCATTGTCAAATCAATCACATGTCCATATGAGAGCAAATATATCGTCACCTATAGAATCTACAGTCTCGTTTCTTACGTCGTTTGGTAAGCAAACTTTGACACACAACCCATGCAATTTATATGATGATATCGAGTTCCGTTTCGAAAATAGATGCAGAAGCATCCAAGTCTCCCGAAATACAAGGGTCAGCTTTGTCAAATCAATCACATGTCCATATGAGAGCAAATATATCGTGACCTATAGAATCTACAGCCTCGTTTCTTACTTCGTTTGTTAAGCAAACTTTGACACACAATCCGTGCAATTTATATGATGATGTCGTGTTCCGTATCGAAATTAGATGCAGAAGCATCCAAGTCTTACGAAATACAAGGGTCAGCTTTGTCAAATCAATCACATGTCCATATGAGAGCAAATATATCGTGACCTATAATATCTACAGTCTCGTTTCTTACGTCGTTTGTTAAGCAAACTTTGACACACAATCCATGCAATTTATATGATGATGTCGAGTTCCGTTTCGAAGATAGATGCAGAAGCATCCAAGTCTCAAGAAATACAAGGGTCAGCTTTGTCAAATCAATCACATGTCCATATGAGAGCAAATATATCGTGACCTATAATATCTACAGTCTCGTTTCTTACTTCGTTTGTTAAGCAAACTTTGACACACAATCCGTGCAATTTATATGATGATGTCGTGTTCCGTATCGAAATTAGATGCAGAAGCATCGAAGTCTCACGAAATACAAGGGTCAGCTTTGTCAAATCAATCACATGTCAATATGAGAGCAAATATATCGTCAGCTAAAGAATCTACAGTCTCGTTTCTTACGACGTTTGTTAAGCAAACTTTGACACACAATCCATGCAATTTATATGATGATGTGGAGTTCCGTATCGAAATTAGATGCAGAAGCATCCAAGTCTCCCGAAATACAAGGGTCAGCTTTGTCAAATCAATCACATGTCCATATGAGAGTAAATATATCGTGACCTATAGAATCTACAGTCTCGTTTCTTACGTCGTTTGTTAAGCAAACTTTGACACACAATCCATGCAATTTATATGATGACGTCGAGTTCCGTATCGAAATTAGATGCAGAAGCATCCAAGTCTCACGAAATACAAGGGTCAGCTTTGTCAAATCAATCACATGTCCATATGAGAGCAAATATATCGTGACCTATAGAATCTACAGTCTCGTTTCTTACGTCGTTTGTTAAGCAAACTTTGACACACAATCCATGCAATTTATATGATGATGTCGTGTTCCGTATCGAAATTAGATGCAGAAGCATCCAAGTCTCACGAAATACAAGGGTCAGCTTTGTCAAATCAATCACATGTCCATATGAGAGCAAATATATCGTGACCTATAGAATCTACAGTCTCGTTTCTTACGTCGTTTGTTAAGCAAACTTTGACACACAATCCATGCAATTTATATGATGATGTCGAGTTCCGTATCGAAATTAGATGCAGAAGCATCCAAATCTCACGAAATACAAGGGTCAGCTTTGTCAAATCAATCACATGTCCATATGAGAGCAAATATATCGTGACCTATAGAATCTACAGTCTCGTTTCTTACGTCGTTTGGTAAGCAAACTTTGACACACAATCCATGCAATTTATATGATGATATCGTGTTCCGTATCGAAATTAGATGCAGAAGCATCCAAGTCTCACGAAATACAAGGGTCAGCTTTGTCAAATCAATCACATGTCCATATGAGAGCAAATATATCGTCACCTATAGAATCTACAGTCTCGTTTCTTACGACGTTTGTTAAGCAAACTTTGACACACAATCCATGCAATTTATATGATGATATCGTGTTCCGTATCGAAATTAGATGCAGAAGCATCCAAGTCTCACGAAATACAAGGGTCAGCTTTGTCAAATCAATCACATGTCCATATGAGAGCAAATATATCGTGACCTATAGAATCTACAGTCTCGTTTCTTACGTCGTTTGTTAAGCAAACTTTGACACACAATCCATGCAATTTATATGATGATATCGAGTTCCGTATCGAAATTAGATGCAGAAGCATCCAAGTCTAACGAAATACAAGGGTCAGCTTTGTCAAATCAATCACATGTCCATATGAGAGCAAATATATCGTCAACCAAAGAATCTACAGTCTAGTTTCTTACGTCGTTTGGTAAGCAAACTTTGACACACAATCCATGCAATTTATATGACGATGTCGAGTTCCGTATCGAAATTAGATGCAGAAGCATCCAAATCTCACAAAATACAAGGGTCAGCTTTGTCAAATCAATCACGTGTCCATATGAGAGCAAATATATCGTGACCTATAGAATCTACAGTCTCGTTTCTTACGTCGTTTGGTAAGCAAACTTTGACACACAATCCATGCAATTTATATGATGATATCGTGTTCCGTATCGAAATTAGATGCAGAAGCATCCAAGTCTCACGAAATACAAGGGTCAGCTTTGTCAAATCAATCACATGTCCATATGAGAGCAAATATATCGTCACCTATAGAATCTACAGTCTCGTTTCTTACGACGTTTGTTAAGCAAACTTTGACACACAATCCATGCAACTTATATGATGATATCGTGTTCCGTATCGAAATTAGATGCAGAAGCATCCAAGTCTCACGAAATACAAGGGTCAGCTTTGTCAAATCAATCACATGTCCATATGAGAGCAAATATATCGTGACCTATAGAATCTACAGTCTCGTTTCTTACGTCGTTTGTTAAGCAAACTTTGACACACAATCCATGCAATTTATATGATGATATCGAGTTCCGTATCGAAATTAGATGCAGAAGCATCCAAGTCTCACGAAATACAAGGGTCAGCTTTGTCAAATCAATCACATGTCCATATGAGAGCAAATATATCGTCAGCTAAAGAATCTACAGTCTCGTTTCTTACGACGTTTGTTAAGCAAACTTTGACACACAATCCATGCAATTTATATGATGATATCGAGCTCCGTATCGAAATTAGATGCAGAAGCATCCAAGTCTAACGAAATACAAGGGTCAGCTTTGTCAAATCAATCACATGTCCATATGAGAGCAAATATATCGTCAGCCAAAGAATCTACAGTCTAGTTTCTTACGTCGTTTGGTAAGCAAACTTTGACACACAATCCATGCAATTTATATGACGATGTCGAGTTCCGTATCGAAATTAGATGCAGAAGCATCCAAATCTCACGAAATACAAGGGTCAGCTTTGTCAAATCAATCACATGTCCATATGAGAGCAAATATATCGTGACCTATAGAATCTACAGTCTCGTTCCTTACGTCGTTTGTTAAGCAAACTTTGACACACAATCCATGCAATTTATATGATGATATCGAGTTCCGTATCGAAATTAGATGCAGAAGCATCCAAGTCTTACGAAATACAAGGGTCAGCTTTGTCAAATCAATCACATGTCCATATGAATTACAAGGGTCAGCTTTGTCAAATCAATCACATGTCCATATGAGAGCAAATATATCGTGACCTATAGAATCTACAGTCTCGTTTCTTACGTCGTTTGTTAAGCAAACTTTGACACACAATCCATGCAATTTATATGATGATGTCGAGTTCCGTATCGAAATTAGATGCAGAAGCATCCAAATCTCACGAAATACAAGGGTCAGCTTTGTCAAATCAATCACATGTCCATATGAGAGCAAATATATCGTCGTTTGGTAAGCAAACTTTGACACACAATCCATGCAATTTATATGATGATATCGTGTTCCGTATCGAAATTAGATGCAGAAGCATCCAAGTCTCACGAAATACAAGGGTCAGCTTTGTCAAATCAATCACATGTCCATATGAGAGCAAATATATCGTCACCTATAGAATCTACAGTCTCGTTTCTTACGACGTTTGTTAAGCAAACTTTGACACACAATCCATGCAATTTATATGATGACGTCGAGTTCCGTATCGAAATTAGATGCAGAAGCATCCAAGTCTCCCGAAATACAAGGGTCAGCTTTGTCAAATCAATCACATGTCCATATGAGAGCAAATATATCGTGACCTATAGAATCTACAGTCTCGTTTCTTACGACGTTTGTTAAGCAAACTTTGACACACAATCCATGCAATTTATATGATGATATCGAGATCCGTATCGAAATTAGATGCAGAAGCATCCAAGTATTTCGAAATACAAGGGTCAGCTTTGTCAAATCAATCACATGTCCATATGAGAGCAAATATATCGTCAGCTAAAGAATCTACAGTCTCGTTTCTTACGTCGTTTGTTAAGCAAACTTTGACACACAATCCATGCAATTTATATGATGATATCGAGTTCCGTATCGAAATTAGATGCAGAAGCATCCAAGTCTAACGAAATACAAGGGTCAGCTTTGTCAAATCAATCACATGTCCATATGAGAGCAAATATATCGTCAGCTAAAGCATCTACAGTCTCGTTCCTTACGTCGTTTGGTAAGCAAACTTTGACACACAATCCAAGCAATTTATATGACGATGTCGAGTTCCGTATCGAAATTAGATGCAGAAGCATCCAAATCTCACGAAATACAAGGGTCAGCTTTGTCAAATCAATCACGTGTCCATATGAGAGCAAATATATCGTGACCTATTGAATCTACAGTCTCGTTTCTTACGTCGTTAGTAAAGCAAACTTTGACACACAATCCATGCAATTTATATGATGATATCAAGTTCCGTATCGAAATTAGATGCAGAAGCATCCAAATCTCAAGAAATACAAGGGTCAGCTTTGTCAAATCAATCACATGTCCATATGAGAGCAAATATATCGTGACCTATAGAATCTACAGTCTCGTTTCTTACGTCGTTTGTTAAGCAAACTTTGACACACAATCCATGCAATTTATATGATGATATCGAGTTCCGTTTCGAAGATAGATGCAGAAGCATCCAAGTCTTACGAAATACAAGGGTCAGCATTGTCAAATCAATCACATGTCCATATGAGAGCAAATATATCGTCACCTATAGAATCTACAGTCTCGTTTCTTACGTCGTTTGGTAAGCAAACTTTGACGCACAACCCATGCAATTTATATGATGATATCGAGTTCCGTTTCGAAGATAGATGCAGAAAGATCCAAGTCTCCCGAAATACAAGGGTCAGCTTTGTCAAATCAATCACATGTCCATATGAGAGCAAATATATCGTGACCTATAGAATCTACAGTCTCGTTTCTTACGTCGTTTGTTAAGCAAACTTTGACACACAATCCATGCAATTTATATGATGATATCGAGTTCCGTATCGAAATTAGATGCAGAAGCATCCAAGTCTTACGAAATACAAGGGTCAGCTTTGTCAAATCAATCACATGTCCATATGAGAGCAAATATATCGTGACCTATAATATCTACAGTCTCGTTTCTTACGTCGTTTGTTAAGCAAACTTTGACACACAATCCATGCAATTTATATGATGATGTCGAGTTCCGTTTCGAAATTAGATACAGAAGCATCAAAGTCTAACGAAATACAAGGGTCAGCTTTGTCAAATCAATCACATGTCCATATGAGAGCAAATATATCGTCAGCTAAAGAATCTACAGTCTCGTTCCTTACGTCGTTTGGTAAGCAAACTTTGACACACAATCCATGCAATTTATATGATGACGTCGAGTTCCGTATCGAAATTAGATGCAGAAGCATCCAAGTCTCCCGAAATACAAGGGTCAGCTTTGTCAAATCAATCACGTGTCCATATGAGAGCAAATATATCGTGACCTATTGAATCTACAGTCTCGTTTCTTACGTCGTTAGTAAAGCAAACTTTGACACACAATCCATGCAATTTATATGATGATATCAAGTTCCGTATCGAAATTAGATGCAGAAGCATCCAAATCTCAAGAAATACAAGGGTCAGCTTTGTCAAATCAATCACATGTCCATATGAGAGCAAATATATCGTGACCTATAGAATCTACAGACTCGTTTCTTACGTCGTTTGTTAAGCAAACTTTGACACACAATCCATGCAATTTATATGATGATATCGAGTTCCGTATCGAAATTAGATGCAGAAGCATCCAAGTCTAACGAAATACAAGGGTCAGCTTTGTCAAATCAATCACATGTCCATATGAGAGCAAATATATCGTCAGCTAAAGAATCTACAGTCTCGTTCCTTACGTCGTTTGGTAAGCAAACTTTGACACACAATCCATGCAATTTATATGACGATGTCGAGTTCCGTATCGAAATTAGATGCAGAAGCATCCAAATCTCACGAAATACAAGGGTCAGCTTTGTCAAATCAATCACGTGTCCATATGAGAGCAAATATATCGTGACCTATTGAATCTACAGTCTCGTTTCTTACGTCGTTAGTAAAGCAAACTTTGACACACAATCCATGCAATTTATATGATGATATCAAGTTCCGTATCGAAATTAGATGCAGAAGCATCCAAATCTCAAGAAATACAAGGGTCAGCTTTGTCAAATCAATCACATGTCCATATGAGAGCAAATATATCGTGACCTATAGAATCTACAGTCTCGTTTCTTACGTCGTTTGTTAAGCAAACTTTGACACACAATCCATGCAATTTATATGATGATATCGAGTTCCGTTTCGAAGATAGATGCAGAAGCATCCAAGTCTTACGAAATACAAGGGTCAGCATTGTCAAATCAATCACATGTCCATATGAGAGCAAATATATCGTCACCTATAGAATCTTCGGTCTCGTTTCTTACGTCGTTTGGCAAGCAAACTTTGACACACAACCCATGCAATTTATATGATGATATCGAGTTCCGTTTCGAAGATAGATGCAGAAACATCCAAGTCTCCCGAAATACAAGGGTCAGCTTTGTCAAATCAATCACATGTCCATATGAGAGCAAATATATCGTGACCTATAGAATCTACAGTCTCGTTTCTTACGTCGTTTGTTAAGCAAACTTTGACACACAATCCATGCAATTTATATGATGATGTCGAGTTCCGTATCGAAATTAGATGCAGAAGCATCCAAATCTCACGAAATACAAGGGTCAGCTTTGTCAAATCAATCACATGTCCATATGAGAGCAAATATATCGTGACCTATAGAATCTACAGTCTCGTTCCTTACGTCGTTTGTTAAGCAAACTTTGACACACAATCCATGCAATTTATATGATGATATCGAGTTCCGTATCGAAATTAGATGCAGAAGCATCCAAGTCTTACGAAATACAAGGGTCAGCTTTGTCAAATCAATCACATGTCCATATGAAATACAAGGGTCAGCTTTGTCAAATCAATCACATGTCCATATGAGAGCAAATATATCGTGACCTATAGAATCTACAGTCTCGTTTCTTACGTCGTTTGTTAAGCAAACTTTGACACACAATCCATGCAATTTATATGATGATGTCGAGTTCCGTATCGAAATTAGATGCAGAAGCATCCAAATCTCACGAAATACAAGGGTCAGCTTTGTCAAATCAATCACATGTCCATATGAGAGCAAATATATCGTCGTTTGGTAAGCAAACTTTGACACACAATCCATGCAATTTATATGATGATATCGTGTTCCGTATCGAAATTAGATGCAGAAGCATCCAAGTCTCACGAAATACAAGGGTCAGCTTTGTCAAATCAATCACATGTCCATATGAGAGCAAATATATCGTCACCTATAGAATCTACAGTCTCGTTTCTTACGACGTTTGTTAAGCAAACTTTGACACACAATCCATGCAATTTATATGATGACGTCGAGTTCCGTATCGAAATTAGATGCAGAAGCATCCAAGTCTCCCGAAATACAAGGGTCAGCTTTGTCAAATCAATCACATGTCCATATGAGAGCAAATATATCGTGACCTATAGAATCTACAGTCTCGTTTCTTACGACGTTTGTTAAGCAAACTTTGACACACAATCCATGCAATTTATATGATGATATCGAGATCCGTATCGAAATTAGATGCAGAAGCATCCAAGTATTTCGAAATACAAGGGTCAGCTTTGTCAAATCAATCACATGTCCATATGAGAGCAAATATATCGTCAGCTAAAGAATCTACAGTCTCGTTTCTTACGTCGTTTGTTAAGCAAACTTTGACACACAATCCATGCAATTTATATGATGATATCGAGTTCCGTATCGAAATTAGATGCAGAAGCATCCAAGTCTAACGAAATACAAGGGTCAGCTTTGTCAAATCAATCACATGTCCATATGAGAGCAAATATATCGTCAGCTAAAGCATCTACAGTCTCGTTCCTTACGTCGTTTGGTAAGCAAACTTTGACACACAATCCATGCAATTTATATGACGATGTCGAGTTCCGTATCGAAATTAGATGCAGAAGCATCCAAATCTCACGAAATACAAGGGTCAGCTTTGTCAAATCAATCACGTGTCCATATGAGAGCAAATATATCGTGACCTATTGAATCTACAGTCTCGTTTCTTACGTCGTTAGTAAAGCAAACTTTGACACACAATCCATGCAATTTATATGATGATATCAAGTTCCGTATCGAAATTAGATGCAGAAGCATCCAAATCTCAAGAAATACAAGGGTCAGCATTGTCAAATCAATCACATGTCCATATGAGAGCAAATATATCGTGACCTATAGAATCTACAGTCTCGTTTCTTACGTCGTTTGTTAAGCAAACTTTGACACACAATCCATGCAATTTATATGATGATATCGAGTTCCGTTTCGAAGATAGATGCAGAAGCATCCAAGTCTTACGAAATACAAGGGTCAGCATTGTCAAATCAATCACATGTCCATATGAGAGCAAATATATCGTCACCTATAGAATCTACAGTCTCGTTTCTTACGTCGTTTGGTAAGCAAACTTTGACGCACAACCCATGCAATTTATATGATGATATCGAGTTCCGTTTCGAAGATAGATGCAGAAAGATCCAAGTCTCCCGAAATACAAGGGTCAGCTTTGTCAAATCAATCACATGTCCATATGAGAGCAAATATATCGTGACCTATAGAATCTACAGTCTCGTTTCTTACGTCGTTTGTTAAGCAAACTTTGACACACAATCCATGCAATTTATATGATGATATCGAGTTCCGTATCGAAATTAGATGCAGAAGCATCCAAGTCTTACGAAATACAAGGGTCAGCTTTGTCAAATCAATCACATGTCCATATGAGAGCAAATATATCGTGACCTATAATATCTACAGTCTCGTTTCTTACGTCGTTTGTTAAGCAAACTTTGACACACAATCCATGCAATTTATATGATGATGTCGAGTTCCGTTTCGAAATTAGATGCAGAAGCATCAAAGTCTAACGAAATACAAGGGTCAGCTTTGTCAAATCAATCACATGTCCATATGAGAGCAAATATATCGTCAGCTAAAGAATCTACAGTCTCGTTCCTTACGTCGTTTGGTAAGCAAACTTTGACACACAATCCATGCAATTTATATGATGACGTCGAGTTCCGTATCGAAATTAGATGCAGAAGCATCCAAGTCTCCCGAAATACAAGGGTCAGCTTTGTCAAATCAATCACATGTCCATATGAGAGCAAATATATCGTGACCTATTGAATCTACAGTCTCGTTTCTTACGTCGTTAGTAAAGCAAACTTTGACACACAATCCATGCAATTTATATGATGATATCAAGTTCCGTATCGAAATTAGATGCAGAAGCATCCAAATCTCAAGAAATACAAGGGTCAGCTTTGTCAAATCAATCACATGTCCATATGAGAGCAAATATATCGTGACCTATAGAATCTACAGACTCGTTTCTTACGTCGTTTGTTAAGCAAACTTTGACACACAATCCATGCAATTTATATGATGATATCGAGTTCCGTATCGAAATTAGATGCAGAAGCATCCAAGTCTAACGAAATACAAGGGTCAGCTTTGTCAAATCAATCACATGTCCATATGAGAGCAAATATATCGTCAGCTAAAGAATCTACAGTCTCGTTCCTTACGTCGTTTGGTAAGCAAACTTTGACACACAATCCATGCAATTTATATGACGATGTCGAGTTCCGTATCGAAATTAGATGCAGAAGCATCCAAATCTCACGAAATACAAGGGTCAGCTTTGTCAAATCAATCACGTGTCCATATGAGAGCAAATATATCGTGACCTATTGAATCTACAGTCTCGTTTCTTACGTCGTTAGTAAAGCAAACTTTGACACACAATCCATGCAATTTATATGATGATATCAAGTTCCGTATCGAAATTAGATGCAGAAGCATCCAAATCTCAAGAAATACAAGGGTCAGCTTTGTCAAATCAATCACATGTCCATATGAGAGCAAATATATCGTGACCTATAGAATCTACAGTCTCGTTTCTTACGTCGTTTGTTAAGCAAACTTTGACACACAATCCATGCAATTTATATGATGATATCGAGTTCCGTTTCGAAGATAGATGCAGAAGCATCCAAGTCTTACGAAATACAAGGGTCAGCATTGTCAAATCAATCACATGTCCATATGAGAGCAAATATATCGTCACCTATAGAATCTTCGGTCTCGTTTCTTACGTCGTTTGGCAAGCAAACTTTGACACACAACCCATGCAATTTATATGATGATATCGAGTTCCGTTTCGAAGATAGATGCAGAAACATCCAAGTCTCCCGAAATACAAGGGTCAGCTTTGTCAAATCAATCACATGTCCATATGAGAGCAAATATATCGTGACCTATAGAATCTACAGTCTCGTTTCTTACGTCGTTTGTTAAGCAAACTTTGACACACAATCCATGCAATTTATATGACGATGTCGAGTTCCGTATCGAAATTAGATGCAGAAGCATCCAAATCTCACGAAATACAAGGGTCAGCTTTGTCAAATCAATCACATGTCCATATGAGAGCAAATATATCGTGACCTATAGAATCTACAGTCTCGTTCCTTACGTCGTTTGTTAAGCAAACTTTGACACACAATCCATGCAATTTATATGATGATGTCGTGTTCCGTATCGAAATTAGATGCAGAAGCATCCAAGTCTCACGAAATACAAGGGTCAGCTTTGTCAAATCAATCACATGTCCATATGAGAGCAAATATATCGTGACCTATAGAATCTACAGTCTCGTTTCTTACGTCGTTTGTTAAGCAAACTTTGACACACAATCCATGCAATTTATATGATGATGTCGAGTTCCGTATCGAAATTATATGCAGAAGCATCCAAATCTCACGAAATACAAGGGTCAGCTTTGTCAAATCAATCACATGTCCATATGAGAGCAAATATATCGTGACCTATAGAATCTACAGTCTCGTTTCTTACGTCGTTTGGTAAGCAAACTTTGACACACAATCCATGCAATTTATATGATGATATCGTGTTCCGTATCGAAATTAGATGCAGAAGCATCCAAGTCTCAAGAAATACAAGGGTCAGCTTTGTCAAATCAATCACATGTCCATATGAGAGCAAATATATCGTCACCTATAGAATCTACAGTCTCGTTTCTTACGACGTTTGTTAAGCAAACTTTGACACACAATCCATGCAATTTATATGATGATATCATGTTCCGTATCGAAATTAGATGCAGAAGCATCCAAGTCTCACGAAATACAAGGGTCAGCTTTGTCAAATCAATCACATGTCCATATGAGAGCAAATATATCGTGACCTATAGAATCTACAGTCTCGTTTCTTACGTCGTTTGTTAAGCAAACTTTGACACACAATCCATGCAATTTATATGATGATATCGAGTTCCGTATCGAAATTAGATGCAGAAGCATCCAAATCTCACGAAATACAAGGGTCAGCTTTGTCAAATCAATCACATGTCCATATGAGAGCAAATATATCGTGACCTATAGAATCTACAGTCTCGTTTCTTACGTCGTTTGTTAAGCAAACTTTGACACACAATCCATGCAATTTATGTGATGATATCGAGTTCCGTTTCGATGATAGATGCAGAAGCATCCAAGTCTTACGAAATAAAGGGTCAGCATTGTCAAATCAATCACATGTCCATATGAGAGCAAATATATCGTCACCTATAGAATCTACAGTCTCTTTTCTTACGTCGTTTGGTAAGCAAACTTTGACACACAACCCATGCAATTTATATGATGATATCGAGTTCCGTTTCGAAGATAGATGCAGAAGCATCCAAGTCTCCCGAAATACAAGGGTCAGCTTTGTCAAATCAATCACATGTCCATATGAGAGCAAATATATCGTGACCTATAGAATCTACAGTCTCGTTTCTTAGGTCGTTTGTTAAGCAAGCTTTGACACACAATCCATGCAATTTATATGATGATATCGAGTTCCGTATCGAAATTAGATGCAGAAGCATCCAAGTCTTACGAAATACAAGGGTCAGCTTTGTCAAATCAATCACATGTCCATATGAGAGCAAATATATCGTGACCTATAATATCTACAGTCTCGTTTCTTACGTCGTTTGTTAAGCAAACTTTGACACACAATCCATGCAATTTATATGATGATGTCGAGTTCCGTATCGAAATTAGATGCAGAAGCATCCAAATCTCACGAAATACAAGGGTCAGCTTTGTCAAATCAATCACATGTCCATATGAGAGCAAATATATCGTGACCTATAGAATCTACAGTCTCGTTCCTTACGTCGTTTGTTAAGCAAACTTTGACACACAATCCATGCAATTTATATGATGATATCGAGTTCCGTATCGAAATTAGATGCAGAAGCATCCAAGTCTTACGAAATACAAGGGTCAGCTTTGTCAAATCAATCACATGTGGTGTTATGGGTAATTCTATTATTGATTACTGTATATGTTCCCTAAATTTTTTGCATTATATTGATAAACTTACGATTCCTCCTAAGCCATATTCGGACCATATGCCTCTTTGCCTCCAAATACAAATCCCAACAACCATATTTAGACATAATAAAAATAGATCTCAACATAGGCTTTATTGGAACAATAGATTCAAAACTCAGTACTGTCTCAAATTAAATGATTTCTCAATCGAACCACATGATATAATGGACTTACCTGTGGATACCATGCTTGAAAGAGTTACAAACTCAATCAAAGAAGCCCAGCCCCAAAAAAGTAACAGGAAAGTCTTTGAGCCCAAACAAAAATGGTTTGACTGGTCTTGCTTTCGCTCCAGAGCACTCATGCAAAAAAGACTAAAATTATTACGGCGATTAAATACTGATTACAATAGAAGACTTTATTATATCGCAAGAAGCAAATATAAACAGTTATGCCAAAGAAAGAAGTTGGAACATTCTAATAATATGTTGAAGAAATTAGACAATATTACATGTAGTAAGCAATGGTGGGAGATCTCCAATTCTTTGAAACAAAAGAATGTTAAAGTCAATTGTAATCTTGTCCCGGATGATTTTAAATCTTACTTTAGTACCCTATTGAGTAGTACAGATATAACCCAGGATATAAGTTGGTGTATGCCACTTTTTCTCGACCCATTTTTGGATTCTCCATTCGAATACGGTGAATTGTTCAGTGTCATACGTAAGCTGAAACCTAATAAATCTCCTGGACAGGATGGCATCCCGTACGAATTCTATAGACATGCTCCAAGATCTTTTTTACTAAATCTGATACGTGTTTTCAATCGAATATTCCTTAAGGAAGACATACCAACAAGTTTCTCGGAATCTGTTTTAATTCCATTACATAAAAAAGGCGATGTTAATGTTCCAAACAATTACAGAGGTTTATCCTTAATCGATTCCATTTGTAAAATATTCAATTCTATACTCTTAAATAGAATTTCCGATTGGCTTATGTCAAATAACATTTTAAATGAATTCCAAGCAGGATTTAGGCAAGGTTATTCTACTATTGATAATATCTTCAACCTCGTCAGCATAGTCAATTTAAATCAAGCGAAAAATAAAGCCACATATGCATTTTTTGTTGACTTTTCTTCAGCCTTCGATCTGATTCCTAGGAATAGTTTATTTTACAAACTCACTGCTTTGGGGCTATCTACAAAAATGGTATCAATAATAAAACTACTATACAAGAACACCAAAAGCAGAATATGGGATGGGAATGCATACTCCGACTTTTTCCCTGTGGAGTCGGGGGTTAAGGCAGGGTTGTATACTCAGTCCTGTTCTTTTTTCACTGTATGTAAATGACTTGCCAAATGTTCTCCCCGGAGGTGTGAATGTTGCAAATATATGCATTAAAATATTACTTTATGCTGACGATATTGTTCTTTTATCTGATTCACCCAGTGAATTGCAACATATGATTAATGCCTTAGAACAGTACTGCTTCCAATGGAGTTTAAAAGTAAATCTCGCTAAATCAAAAATTATGGTTTTTAGAAAAGGCTCGAGAGTTTCAGCGAATCTGAATTTCCACTACAATAGCCAGGTTATTGAAATTGTAAATAATTATAAGTATCTAGGAGTAGATATCACATATAATCTCTCATTTAAAAAACACCTTAAAAACAAATTAACAGCATCTAAAATTGCCATTAACTCCACTTGGTCCAGTTACATAAATAATCCTAAAATTTCAAAATCAAATAAACTGAAAATATTCGATTCGTGCGCTAAATCAATTATGTGCTATGCAGACCAGATATGGGGTTATGAAAGATATGAAGATGTCGAAAAGTTGTTCCGTTTTTTCATTAAAAGAATGTATACCTTCCCAGTAATACTCCTAATTACATGTTACATCTGGAGACTGGCCTTCATTCTCTATTCTCATCTACTCTCAAAAGTCATCCCATATACATCAATAAAATACTGAAACTGAACACACATCGTCTTCCTAAAATATTAGCTCTTGAAACTTTGCATAATAATATTTCTTGGGCTAAAGCATGGTCAGATTTACGGCAAGATCTAAATTATCATCCTCCCAATAATGAGCTACCTTTATGTAATTATTGGAAAGAATTTATTGAATCCTTAAACAGAAAAGAAAATCTTGACTTTGCATCTCCCGCTACTAACTCTCAATTCCACGATCTGTACTCCCAACTTGAGTATGACGTGATCCCAAAACTTATTGATAATTTTTCAGGCCGTGCTTCCAGTCTAATAATTAAGGCTAGAGGTGGATTACTCGATTTGAATTCAAAAGCATTTAAAATACTAACGGCGGTATCTGCTCCATTTGCAACACCAACGAAAGAGAAAACACATATCATTTCATTGGTTCTTGTCCAATTTTCAATGAGTTTAGACAAATTTACTTTAACAAAAATACTCTCAGTGTAAATGAAATAATACATATACTAAATGGCACGAATCTAACTTCTCTCTATTTATATCTTGAAAGTTGTATTAAATACAGAAAACTAATCATAAGTAACTTCAACGTATAATGAATTGTATGAATGGTTTTATTTATAAATTGGCAAACAGCATTCCTGCTTAGTCAAATATAGATGGTAGATTACTAAATATGTACATATATACTCAATTTGTAATATTGTAAACCTATCTATTAATAAATAATAATAATAATAATCAATCACATGTCCATATGAAATACAAGGGTCAGCTTTGTCAAATCAATCACATGTCCATATGACAGCAAATATATCGTGACCTATAGAATCTACAGTCTCGTTTCTTACGTCGTTTGTTAAGCAAACTTTGACACACAATCCATGCAATTTATATGATGATGTCGAGTTCCGTATCGAAATTAGATGCAGAAGCATCCAAATCTCACGAAATACAAGGGTCAGCTTTGTCAAATCAATCACATGTCCATATGAGAGCAAATATATCGTCGTTTGGTAAGCAAACTTTGACACACAATCCATGCAATTTATATGATGATATCGTGTTCCGTATCGAAATTAGATGCAGAAGCATCCAAGTCTCACGAAATACAAGGGTCAGCTTTGTCAAATCAATCACATGTCCATATGAGAGCAAATATATCGTCACCTATAGAATCTACAGTCTCGTTTCTTACGACGTTTGTTAAGCAAACTTTGACACACAATCCATGCAATTTATATGACGATGTCGAGTTCCGTATCGAAATTAGATGCAGAAGCATCCAAATCTCACGAAATACAAGGGTCAGCTTTGTCAAATCAATCACGTGTCCATATGAGAGCAAATATATCGTGACCTATTGAATCTACAGTCTCGTTTCTTACGTCGTTAGTAAAGCAAACTTTGACACACAATCCATGCAATTTATATGATGATATCAAGTTCCGTATCGAAATTAGATGCAGAAGCATCCAAATCTCAAGAAATACAAGGGTCAGCTTTGTCAAATCAATCACATGTCCATATGAGAGCAAATATATCGTCACCTATAGAATCTACAGTCTCGTTTCTTACGTCGTTTGGTAAGCAAACTTTGACACACAACCCACGCAATTTATATGATGATATCGAGTTCCGTTTCGAAGATAGATGCAGAAACATCCAAGTCTCCCGAAATACAAGGGTCAGCTTTGTCAAATCAATCACATGTCCATATGAGAGCAAATATATCGTGACCTATAATATCTACAGTCTCGTTTCTTACGTCGTTTGTTAAGCAAACTTGACACACAATCCATGCAATTTATATGATGATGTCGAGTTCCGTTTCGAAATTAGATGCAGAAGCATCCAAGTCTAACGAAATACAAGGGTCAGCTTTGTCAAATCAATCACATGTCCATATGAGAGCAAATATATCGTCAGCTAAAGAATCTACAGTCTCGTTCCTTACGTCGTTTGGTAAGCAAACTTTGACACACAATCCATGCAATTTATATGACGATGTCGAGTTCCGTATCGAAATTAGATGCAGAAGCATCCAAATCTCACGAAATACAAGGGTCAGCTTTGTCAAATCAATCACGTGTCCATATGAGAGCAAATATATCGTGACCTATTGAATCTACAGTCTCGTTTCTTACGTCGTTAGTAAAGCAAACTTTGACACACAATCCATGCAATTTATATGATGATATCAAGTTCCGTATCGAAATTAGATGCAGAAGCATCCAAATCTCAAGAAATACAAGGGTCAGCTTTGTCAAATCAATCACATGTCCATATGAGAGCAAATATATCGTGACCTATAGAATCTACAGTCTCGGTTCTTACGTCGTTTGTTAAGCAAACTTTGACACACAATCCATGCAATTTATATGATGATATCGAGTTCCGTATCGAAATTAGATGCAGAAGCATCCAAGTCTAACGAAATACAAGGGTCAGCTTTGTCAAATCAATCACATGTCCATATGAGAGCAAATATATCGTCAGCTAAAGAATCTACAGTCTCGTTCCTTACGTCGTTTGGTAAGCAAACTTTGACACACAATCCATGCAATTTATATGACGATGTCGAGTTCCGTATCGAAATTAGATGCAGAAGCATCCAAATCTCACGAAATACAAGGGTCAGCTTTG
The DNA here is from genome assembly GCF_047663935.1 of Musca autumnalis. Classification (NCBI taxonomy): domain Eukaryota; kingdom Metazoa; phylum Arthropoda; class Insecta; order Diptera; family Muscidae; genus Musca; species Musca autumnalis. The sequence goes on along the minus strand of NW_027411650.1, from coordinate 54,890 downwards.
TCAAATCAATCACGTGTCCATATGAGAGCAAATATATCGTGACCTATTGAATCTACAGTCTCGTTTCTTACGTCGTTAGTAAAGCAAACTTTGACACACAATCCATGCAATTTATATGATGATATCAAGTTCCGTATCGAAATTAGATGCAGAAGCATCCAAATCTCAAGAAATACAAGGGTCAGCTTTGTCAAATCAATCACATGTCCATATGAGAGCAAATATATCGTGACCTATAGAATCTACAGTCTCGTTTCTTACGTCGTTTGTTAAGCAAACTTTGACACACAATCCATGCAATTTATATGATGATATCGAGTTCCGTTTCGAAGATAGATGCAGAAGCATCCAAGTCTTACGAAATACAAGGGTCAGCATTGTCAAATCAATCACATGTCCATATGAGAGCAAATATATCGTCACCTATAGAATCTACAGTCTCGTTTCTTACGTCGTTTGGTAAGCAAACTTTGACACACAACCCATGCAATTTATATGATGATATCGAGTTCCGTTTCGAAGATAGATGCAGAAGCATCCAAGTCTCCCGAAATACAAGGGTCAGCTTTGTCAAATCAATCACATGTCCATATGAGAGCAAATATATCGTGACCTATAGAATCTACAGTCTCGTTTCTTACGTCGTTTGTTAAGCAAACTTTGACACACAATCCATGCAATTTATATGATGATATCGAGTTCCGTATCGAAATTAGATGCAGAAGCATCCAAGTCTTACGAAATACAAGGGTCAGCTTTGTCAAATCAATCACATGTCCATATGAGAGCAAATATATCGTGACCTATAATATCTACAGTCTCGTTTCTTACGTCGTTTGTTAAGCAAACTTTGACACACAATCCATGCAATTTATATGATGATGTCGAGTTCCGTTTCGAAGATAGATGCAGAAGCATCCAAGTCTCAAGAAATACAAGAGTCAGCTTTGTCAAATCAATCACATGTCCATATGGGAGCAAATATATCGTGACCTATAATATCTACAGTCTCGTTTCTTACGTCGTTTGTTAAGCAAACTTTGACACACAATCCGTGCAATTTATATCATGATGTCGTGTTCCGTATCGAAATTAGATGCAGAAGCATCCAAGTCTCACGAAATACAAGGGTCAGCTTTGTCAAATCAATCACGTGTCCATATGAGAGCAAATATATCGTGACAGTCTCGTTTCTTACGACGTTTGTTAAGCAAACTTTGACACACAATCCATGCAATTTATATGATGATATCGAGATCCGTATCGAAATTAGATGCAGAAGCATCCAAGTATTTCGAAATACAAGGGTCAGCTTTGTCAAATCAATCACATGTCCATATGAGAGCAAATATATCGTCAGCTAAAGAATCTACAGTCTCGTTTCTTACGTCGTTTGTTAAGCAAACTTTGACACACAATCCATGCAATTTGTATGATGATATCGAGTTCCGTATCGAAATTAGATGCAGAAGCATCCAAGTCTAACGAAATACAAGGGTCAGCTTTGTCAAATCAATCACATGTCCATATGAGAGCAAATATATCGTCAGCTAAAGAATCTACAGTCTCGTTCCTTACGTCGTTTGGTAAGCAAACTTTGACACACAATCCATGCAATTTATATGACGATGTCGAGTTCCGTATCGAAATTAGATGCAGAAGCATCCAAATCTCACGAAATACAAGGGTCAGCTTTGTCAAATCAATCACGTGTCCATATGAGAGCAAATATATCGTGACCTATTGAATCTACAGTCTCGTTTCTTACGTCGTTAGTAAAGCAAACTTTGACACACAATCCATGCAATTTATATGATGATATCAAGTTCCGTATCGAAATTAGATGCAGAAGCATCCAAATCTCAAGAAATACAAGGGTCAGCTTTGTCAAATCAATCACATGTCCATATGAGAGCAAATATATCGTGACCTATAGAATCTACAGTCTCGTTTCTTTTGTCGTTTGTTAAGCAAACTTTGACACACAATCCATGCAATTTATATGATGATATCGAGTTCCGTTTCGAAGATAGATGCAGAAGCATCCAAGTCTTACGAAATACAAGGGTCAGCATTGTCAAATCAATCACATGTCCATATGAGAGCAAATATATCGTCACCTATAGAATCTACAGTCTCGTTTCTTACGTCGTTTGGTAAGCAAACTTTGACACACAACCCACGCAATTTATATGATGATATCGAGTTCCGTTTCGAAGATAGATGCAGAAACATCCAAGTCTCCCGAAATACAAGGGTCAGCTTTGTCAAATCAATCACATGTCCATATGAGAGCAAATATATCGTGACCTATAGAATCTACAGTCTCGTTTCTTATGTCGTTTGTTAAGCAAACTTTGACACACAATCCATGCAATTTATATGATGATATCGAGTTCCGTATCGAAATTAGATGCAGAAGCATCCAAGTCTTACGAAATACAAGGGTCAGCTTTGTCAAATCAATCACATGTCCATATGAGAGCAAATATATCGTGACCTATAATATCTACAGTCTCGTTTCTTACGTCGTTTGTTAAGCAAACTTTGACACACAATCCATGCAATTTATATGATGATGTCGAGTTCCGTTTCGAAATTAGATGCAGAAGCATCCAAGTCTAACGAAATACAAGGGTCAGCTTTGTCAAATCAATCACATGTCCATATGAGAGCAAATATATCGTCAGCTAAAGAATCTACAGTCTCGTTCCTTACGTCGTTTGGTAAGCAAACTTTGACACACAATCCATGCAATTTATATGACGATGTCGAGTTCCGTATCGAAATTAGATGCAGAAGCATCCAAATCTCACGAAATACAAGGGTCAGCTTTGTCAAATCAATCACGTGTCCATATGAGAGCAAATATATCGTGACCTATTGAATCTACAGTCTCGTTTCTTACGTCGTTAGTAAAGCAAACTTTGACACACAATCCATGCAATTTATATGATGATATCAAGTTCCGTATCGAAATTAGATGCAGAAGCATCCAAATCTCAAGAAATACAAGGGTCAGCTTTGTCAAATCATTCACATGTCCATATGAGAGCAAATATATCGTGACCTATAGAATCTACAGTCTCGTTTCTTACGTCGTTTGTTAAGCAAACTTTGACACACAATCCATGCAATTTATATGATGATATCGAGTTCCGTATCGAAATTAGATGCAGAAGCATCCAAGTCTAACGAAATACAAGGGTCAGCTTTGTCAAATCAATCACATGTCCATATGAGAGCAAATATATCGTCAGCTAAAGAATCTACAGTCTCGTTCCTTACGTCGTTTGGTAAGCAAACTTTGACACACAATCCATGCAATTTATATGACGATGTCGAGTTCCGTATCGAAATTAGATGCAGAAGCATCCAAATCTCACGAAATACAAGGGTCAGCTTTGTCAAATCAATCACGTGTCCATATGAGAGCAAATATATCGTGACCTATTGAATCTACAGTCTCGTTTCTTACGTCGTTAGTAAAGCAAACTTTGACACACAATCCATGCAATTTATATGATGATATCAAGTTCCGTATCGAAATTAGATGCAGAAGCATCCAAATCTCAAGAAATACAAGGGTCAGCTTTGTCAAATCAATCACATGTCCATATGAGAGCAAATATATCGTGACCTATAGAATCTACAGTCTCGTTTCTTACGTCGTTTGTTAAGCAAACTTTGACACACAATCCATGCAATTTATATGATGATATCGAGTTCCGTTTCGAAGATAGATGCAGAAGCATCCAAGTCTTACGAAATACAAGGGTCAGCATTGTCAAATCAATCACATGTCCATATGAGAGCAAATATATCGTCACCTATAGAATCTACAGTCTCGTTTCTTACGTCGTTTGGTAAGCAAACTTTGACACACAACCCATGCAATTTATATGATGATATCGAGTTCCGTTTCGAAGATAGATGCAGAAACATCCAAGTCTCCCGAAATACAAGGGTCAGCTTTGTCAAATCAATCACATGTCCATATGAGAGCAAATATATCGTGACCTATAGAATCTACAGTCTCGTTTCTTACGTCGTTTGTTAAGCAAACTTTGACACACAATCCATGCAATTTATATGATGATATCGAGTTCCGTATCGAAATTAGATGCAGAAGCATCCAAGTCTTACGAAATACAAGGGTCAGCTTTGTCAAATCAATCACATGTCCATATGAGAGCAAATATATCGTGACCTATAATATCTACAGTCTCGTTTCTTACGTCGTTTGTTAAGCAAACTTTGACACACAATCCATGCAATTTATATGATGATGTCGAGTTCCGTTTCGAAGATAGATGCAGAAGCATCCAAGTCTTACGAAATACAAGGGTCAGCATTGTCAAATCAATCACATGTCCATATGAGAGCAAATATATCGTCACCTATAGAATCTACAGTCTCGTTTCTTACGTCGTTTGTTAAGCAAACTTTGACACACAATCCATGCAATTTATATGATGATGTCGAGTTCCGTTTCGAAGATAGATGCAGAAGCATCCAAGTCTCAAGAAATACAAGAGTCAGCTTTGTCAAATCAATCACATGTCCATATGGGAGCAAATATATCGTGACCTATAATATCTACAGTCTCGTTTCTTACGTCGTTTGTTAAGCAAACTTTGACACACAATCCGTGCAATTTATATCATGATGTCGTGTTCCGTATCGAAATTAGATGCAGAAGCATCCAAGTCTCACGAAATACAAGGGTCAGCTTTGTCAAATCAATCACGTGTCCATATGAGAGCAAATATATCGTGACCTATTGAATCTACAGTCTCGTTTCTTACGTCGTTAGTAAAGCAAACTTTGACACACAATCCATGCAATTTATATGATGATATCAAGTTCCGTATCGAAATTAGATGCAGAAGCATCCAAATCTCAAGAAATACAAGGGTCAGCTTTGTCAAATCAAGCACATGTCCATATGAGAGCAAATATATCGTGACCTATAGAATCTACAGTCTCGTTTCTTACGTCGTTAGTAAAGCAAACTTTGACACACAATCCATGCAATTTATATGATGATGTCGAGTTCCGTATCGAAATTAGATGCAGAAGCATCCAAATCTCACGAAATACAAGGGTCAGCTTTGTCAAATCAATCACATGTCCATATGAGAGCAAATATATCGTCGTTTGGTAAGCAAACTTTGACACACAATCCATGCAATTTATATGATGATATCGTGTTCCGTATCGAAATTAGATGCAGAAGCATCCAAGTCTCACGAAATACAAGGGTCAGCTTTGTCAAATCAATCACATGTCCATATGAGAGCAAATATATCGTCACCTATAGAATCTACAGTCTCGTTTCTTACGACGTTTGTTAAGCAAACTTTGACACACAATCCATGCAATTTATGTGATGACGTCGAGTTGCGTATCGAAATTAGATGCAGAAGCATCCAAGTCTCCCGAAATACAAGGGTCAGCTTTGTCAAATCAATCACATGTCCATATGAGAGCAAATATATCGTGACCTATAGAATCTACAGTCTCGTTTCTTACGACGTTTGTTAAGCAAACTTTGACACACAATCCATGCAATTTATATGATGATATCGAGATCCGTATCGAAATTAGATGCAGAAGCATCCAAGTATTTCGAAATACAAGGGTCAGCTTTGTCAAATCAATCACATGTTCATATGAGAGCAAATATATCGTCAGCTAAAGAATCTACAGTCTCGTTTCTTACGTCGTTTGTTAAGCAAACTTTGACACACAATCCATGCAATTTATATGATGATATCGAGTTCCGTATCGAAATTAGATGCAGAAGCATCCAAGTCTAACGAAATACAAGGGTCAGCTTTGTCAAATCAATCACATGTCCATATGAGAGCAAATATATCGTCAGCTAAAGAATCTACAGTCTCGTTCCTTACGTCGTTTGGTAAGCAAACTTTGACACACAATCCATGCAATTTATATGACGATGTCGAGTTCCGTATCGAAATTAGATGCAGAAGCATCCAAATCTCACGAAATACAATGGTCAGCTTTGTCAAATCAATCACGTGTCCATATGAGAGCAAATATATCGTGACCTATTGAATCTACAGTCTCGTTTCTTACGTCGTTAGTAAAGCAAACTTTGACACACAATCCATGCAATTTATATGATGATATCAAGTTCCGTATCGAAATTAGATGCAGAAGCATCCAAATCTCAAGAAATACAAGGGTCAGCTTTGTCAAATCAATCACATGTCCATATGAGAGCAAATATATCGTGACCTATAGAATCTACAGTCTCGTTTCTTACGTCGTTTGTTAAGCAAACTTTGACACACAATCCATGCAATTTATATGATGATATCGAGTTCCGTTTCGAAGATAGATGCAGAAGCATCCAAGTCTTACGAAATACAAGGGTCAGCATTGTCAAATCAATCACATGTCCATATGAGAGCAAATATATCGTCACCTATAGAATCTACAGTCTCGTTTCTTACGTCGTTTGGTAAGCAAACTTTGACACACAGCCCATGCAATTTATATGATGATATCGAGTTCCGTTTCGAAGATAGATGCAGAAGCATCCAAGTCTCCCGAAATACAAGGGTCAGCTTTGTCAAATCAATCACATGTCCATATGAGAGCAAATATATCGTGACCTATAGAATCTACAGTCTCGTTTCTTACGTCGTTTGTTAAGCAAACTTTGACACACAATCCATGCAATTTATATGATGATATCGAGTTCCGTATCGAAATTAGATGCAGAAGCATCCAAGTCTTACGAAATACAAGGGTCAGCTTTGTCAAATCAATCACATGTCCATATGAGAGCAAATATATCGTGACCTATAATATCTACAGTCTCGTTTCTTACGTCGTTTGTTAAGCAAACTTTGACACACAATCCATGCAATTTATATGATGATGTCGAGTTCCGTTTCGAAGATAGATGCAGAAGCATCCAAGTCTTACGAAATACAAGGGTCAGCATTGTCAAATCAATCACATGTCCATATGAGAGCAAATATATCGTCACCTATAGAATCTACAGTCTCGTTTCTTACGTCGTTTGGTAAGCAAACTTTGACACACAACCCATGCAATTTATATGATGATATCGAGTTCCGTTTCGAAGATAGATGCAGAAGCATCCAAGTCTCCCGAAATACAAGGGTCAGCTTTGTCAAATCAATCACATGTCCATATGAGAGCAAATATATCGTGACCTATAGAATCTACAGTCTCGTTTCTTACGTCGTTTGTTAAGCAAACTTTGACACACAATCCATGCAATTTATATGATGATATCGAGTTCCGTATCGAAATTAGATGCAGAAGCATCCAAGTCTTACGACATACAAGGGTCAGCTTTGTCAAATCAATCACATGTCCATATGAGAGCAAATATATCGTGACCTATAATATCTACAGTCTCGTTTCTTACGTCGTTTGTTAAGCAAACTTTGACACACAATCCATGCAATTTATATGATGATGTCGAGTTCCGTTTCGAAGATAGATGCAGAAGCATCCAAGTCTCAAGGAATACAAGAGTCAGCTTTGTCAAATCAATCACATGTCCATTGGGAGCAAATATATCGTGACCTATAATATCTACAGTCTCGTTTCTTACGTCGTTTGTTAAGCAAACTTTGACACACAATTCATGCAATTTATATGATGATATCGTGTTCCGTATCGAAATTAGATGCAGAAAGCATCCAAGTCTCACGAAATACAAGGGTCAGCTTTGTCAAATCAATCACATGTCCATATGAGAGCAAATATATCGTCACCTATAGAATCTACAGTCTCGTTTCTTACGACGTTTGTTAAGCAAACTTTGACACACAATCCATGCAATTATATGATGATATCGAGTTCCGTATCGAAATTAGATGCAGAAGCATCCAAGTCTAACGAAATACAAGGGTCAGCTTTGTCAAATCAATCACATGTCATATGAGAGCAAATATATCGTCAGCCAAAGAATCTACAGTCTAGTTTCTTACGTCGTTTGGTAAGCAAACTTTGACACACAATCCATGCAATTTATATGACGATGTCGAGTTCCGTATCGAAATTAGATGCAGAAGCATCCAAATCTCACGAAATACAAGGGTCAGCTTTGTCAAATCAATCACGTGTCCATATGAGAGCAAATATATCGTGACCTATTGAATCTACAGTCTCGTTTCTTACGTTGTTAGTAAAGCAAACTTTGACACACAATCCATGCAATTTATATGATGATATCGAGTTCCGTATCGAAATTAGATGCAGAAGCATCCAAATCTCACGAAATACAAGGGTCAGCTTTGTCAAATCAATCACATGTCCATATGAGAGCAAATATATCGTGACCTATAGAATCACGAAATACAAGGGTCAGCTTTGTCAAATCAATCACATGTCCATATGAGAGCAAATATATCGTGACCTATAATATCTACAGTCTCGTTTCTTACGTCGTTTGTTAAGCAAACTTTGACACACAATCCATGCAATTTATATGATGATGTCGAGTTCCGTATCGAAATTAGATGCAGAAGCATCCAAATCTCACGAAATACAAGGGTCAGCTTTGTCAAATCAATCACATGTCCATATGAGAGCAAATATATCGTGACCTATAGAATCTACAGTCTCGTTCCTTACGTCGTTTGTTAAGCAAACTTTGACACACAATCCATGCAATTTATATGATGATATCGAGTTCCGTATCGAAAATTAGATGCAGAAGCATCCAAGTCTTACGAAATACAAGGGTCAGCTTTGTCAATCAATCACATGTCCAAATGAGAGCAAATATATCGTGACCTATAGAATCTACAGTCTCGTTCTTACGTCGTTTGTTAAGCAAACTTTGACACACAATCCATGCAATTTATATGATGATGTCGAGTTCCGTATCGAAATTAGATGCAGAAGCATCCAAATCTCACGAAAAACAAGGGTCAGCTTTGTCAAATCAATCACATGTCCATATGAGAGCGAATATATCGTCGTTTGGTAAGCAAACTTTGACACACAATCCATGCAATTTATATGATGATATCGTGTTCCGTATCGAAATTAGATGCAGAAGCATCCAAGTCTCACGAAATACAAGGGTCAGCTTTGTCAAATCAATCACATGTCCATATGAGAGCAAATATATCGTCACCTATAGAATCTACAGTCTCGTTTCTTACGACGTTTGTTAAGCAAACTTTGACACACAATCCATGCAATTTATATGATGACGTCGAGTTCCGTATCGAAATTAGATGCAGAAGCACCCAAGTCTCCCGAAATACAAGGGTCAGCTTTGTCAAATCAATCACATGTCCATATGAGAGCAAATATATCGTGACCTATAGAATCTACAGTCTCGTTTCTTACGACGTTTGTTTAGCAAACTTTGACACACAATCCATGCAATTTATATGATGATATCGAGTTCCGTATCGAAATTAGATGCAGAAGCATCCAAGTCTAACGAAATACAAGGGTCAGCTTTGTCAAATCAATCACATGTCCATATGAGAGCAAATATATCGTCAGCCAAAGAATCTACAGTCCTAGTTTCTTACGTCGTTTGGTAAGCAAACTTTGACACCACAATCCATGCAATTTATATGACGATGTCGAGTTCCGTATCGAAATTAGATGCAGAAGCATCCAAATCTCACGAAATACAAGGGTCAGCTTTGTCAAATCAATCACGTGTCCATATGAGAGCAAATATATCGTGACCTATTGAATCTACAGTCTCGTTTCTTACGTCGTTAGTAAAGCAAAACTTTGACACACAATCCATGCAATTTATATGATGATATCGAGTTCCGTATCGAAATTAGATGCAGAAGCATCCAAATCTCAAGAAATACAAGGGTCAGCTTTGTCAAATCAATCACATGTCCATATGAGAGCAAATATATCGTGACCTATAGAATCTACAGTCTCGTTTCTTACGTCGTTTGTTAAGCAAACTTTGACACACAATCCATGCAATTTATATGATGATTCGAGTTCCGTTTCGAAGATAGATGCAGAAGCATCCAAGTCTTACGAAATACAAGGGTCAGCATTGTCAAATCAATCACATGTCCATATGAGAGCAAATATATCGTCACCTATAGAATCTACAGTCTCGTTTCTTACGTCGTTTGGTAAGCAAACTTTGACACACAACCCATGCAATTTATATGATGATATCGAGTTCCGTTTCGAAGATAGATGCAGAAGCATCCAAGTCTCCCGAAATACAAGGGTCAGCTTTGTCAAATCAATCACATGTCCATATGAGAGCAAATATATCGTGACCTATAGAATCTACAGTCTCGTTTCTTACGTCGTTTGTTAAGCAAACTTTGACACACAATCCATGCAATTTATATGATGATATCGAGTTCCGTATCGAAATTAGATGCAGAAGCATCCAAGTCTTACGAAATACAAGGGTCAGCTTTGTCAAATCAATCACATGTCCATATGAGAGCAAATATATCGTGACCTATAATATCTACAGTCTCGTTTCTTACGTCGTTTGTTAAGCAAACTTTGACACACAATCCATGCAATTTATATGATGATGTCGAGTTCCGTTTCGAAGATAGATGCAGAAGCATCCAAGTCTTACGAAATACAAGGGTCAGCATTGTCAAATCAATCACATGTCCATATGAGAGCAAATATATCGTCACCTATAGAATCTACAGTCTCGTTTCTTACGTCGTTTGGTAAGCAAACTTTGACACACAACCCATGCAATTTATATGATGATATCGAGTTCCGTTTCGAAGATAGATGCAGAAGCATCCAAGTCTCCCGAAATACAAGGGTCAGCTTTGTCAAATCAATCACATGTCCATATGAGAGCAAATATATCGTGACCTATAGAATCTACAGTCTCGTTTCTTACGTCGTTTGTTAAGCAAACTTTGACACACAATCCATGCAATTTATATGATGATATCGAGTTCCGTATCGAAATTAGATGCAGAAGCATCCAAGTCTTACGAAATACAAGGGTCAGCTTTGTCAAATCAATCACATGTCCATATGAGAGCAAATATATCGTGACCTATAATATCTACAGTCTCGTTTCTTACGTCGTTTGTTAAGCAAACTTTGACACACAATCCATGCAATTTATATGATGATGTCGAGTTCCGTTTCGAAGATAGATGCAGAAGCATCCAAGTCTCAAGGAATACAAGAGTCAGCTTTGTCAAATCAATCACATGTCCATATGGGAGCAAATATATCGTGACCTATAATATCTACAGTCTCGTTTCTTACGTCGTTTGTTAAGCAAACTTTGACACACAATTCATGCAATTTATATGATGATATCGTGTTCCGTATCGAAATTAGATGCAGAAGCATCCAAGTCTCACGAAATACAAGGGTCAGCTTTGTCAAATCAATCACATGTCCATATGAGAGCAAATATATCGTCACCTATAGAATCTACAGTCTCGTTTCTTACGACGTTTGTTAAGCAAACTTTGACACACAATCCATGCAATTTATATGATGATATCGAGTTCCGTATCGAAATTAGATGCAGAAGCATCCAAGTCTAACGAAATACAAAGGTCAGCTTTGTCAAATCAATCACATGTCCATATGAGAGCAAATATATCGTCAGCCAAAGAATCTACAGTCTAGTTTCTTACGTCGTTTGGTAAGCAAACTTTGACACACAATCCATGCAATTTATATGACGATGTCGAGTTCCGTATCGAAATTAGATGCAGAAGCATCCAAATCTCACGAAATACAAGGGTCAGCTTTGTCAAATCAATCACGTGTCCATATGAGAGCAAATATATCGTGACCTATTGAATCTACAGTCTCGTTTCTTACGTTGTTAGTAAAGCAAACTTTGACACACAATCCATGCAATTTATATGATGATATCGAGTTCCGTATCGAAATTAGATGCAGAAGCATCCAAATCTCACGAAATACAAGGGTCAGCTTTGTCAAATCAATCACATGTCCATATGAGAGCAAATATATCGTGACCTATAGAATCACGAAATACAAGGGTCAGCTTTGTCAAATCAATCACATGTCCATATGAGAGCAAATATATCGTGACCTATAATATCTACAGTCTCGTTTCTTACGTCGTTTGTTAAGCAAACTTTGACACACAATCCATGCAATTTATATGATGATGTCGAGTTCCGTATCGAAATTAGATGCAGAAGCATCCAAATCTCACGAAATACAAGGGTCAGCTTTGTCAAATCAATCACATGTCCATATGAGAGCAAATATATCGTGACCTATAGAATCTACAGTCTCGTTCCTTACGTCGTTTGTTAAGCAAACTTTGACACACAATCCATGCAATTTATATGATGATATCGAGTTCCGTATCGAAATTAGATGCAGAAGCATCCAAGTCTTACGAAATACAAGGGTCAGCTTTGTCAAATCAATCACATGTCCAAATGAGAGCAAATATATCGTGACCTATAGAATCTACAGTCTCGTTTCTTACGTCGTTTGTTAAGCAAACTTTGACACACAATCCATGCAATTTATATGATGATGTCGAGTTCCGTATCGAAATTAGATGCAGAAGCATCCAAATCTCACGAAATACAAGGGTCAGCTTTGTCAAATCAATCACATGTCCATATGAGAGCGAATATATCGTCGTTTGGTAAGCAAACTTTGACACACAATCCATGCAATTTATATGATGATATCGTGTTCCGTATCGAAATTAGATGCAGAAGCATCCAAGTCTCACGAAATACAAGGGTCAGCTTTGTCAAATCAATCACATGTCCATATGAGAGCAAATATATCGTCACCTATAGAATCTACAGTCTCGTTTCTTACGACGTTTGTTAAGCAAACTTTGACACACAATCCATGCAATTTATATGATGACGTCGAGTTCCGTATCGAAATTAGATGCAGAAGCACCCAAGTCTCCCGAAATACAAGGGTCAGCTTTGTCAAATCAATCACATGTCCATATGAGAGCAAATATATCGTGACCTATAGAATCTACAGTCTCGTTTCTTACGACGTTTGTTTAGCAAACTTTGACACACAATCCATGCAATTTATATGATGATATCGAGTTCCGTATCGAAATTAGATGCAGAAGCATCCAAGTCTAACGAAATACAAGGGTCAGCTTTGTCAAATCAATCACATGTCCATATGAGAGCAAATATATCGTCAGCCAAAGAATCTACAGTCTAGTTTCTTACGTCGTTTGGTAAGCAAACTTTGACACACAATCCATGCAATTTATATGACGATGTCGAGTTCCGTATCGAAATTAGATGCAGAAGCATCCAAATCTCACGAAATACAAGGGTCAGCTTTGTCAAATCAATCACGTGTCCATATGAGAGCAAATATATCGTGACCTATTGAATCTACAGTCTCGTTTCTTACGTCGTTAGTAAAGCAAACTTTGACACACAATCCATGCAATTTATATGATGATATCGAGTTCCGTATCGAAATTAGATGCAGAAGCATCCAAATCTCACGAAATACAAGGGTCAGCTTTGTCAAATCAATCACATGTCCATATGAGAGCAAATATATCGTGACCTATAGAATCACGAAATACAAGGGTCAGCTTTGTCAAATCAATCACATGTCCATATGAGAGCAAATATATCGTGACCTATAATATCTACAGTCTCGTTTCTTACGTCGTTTGTTAAGCAAACTTTGACACACAATCCATGCAATTTATATGATGATGTCGAGTTCCGTATCGAAATTAGATGCAGAAGCATCCAAATCTCACGAAATACAAGGGTCAGCTTTGTCAAATCAATCACATGTCCATATGAGAGCAAATATATCGTGACCTATAGAATCTACAGTCTCGTTCCTTACGTCGTTTGTTAAGCAAACTTTGACACACAATCCATGCAATTTATATGATGATATCGAGTTCCGTATCGAAATTAGATGCAGAAGCATCCAAGTCTTACGAAATACAAGGGTCAGCTTTGTCAAATCAATCACATGTCCAAATGAGAGCAAATATATCGTGACCTATAGAATCTTGGGTGCCACCGTGGTGCAATGGTATGCACGCCCGCCTTGCACACAGAAGGTCGGTGGTTCGATTCCCCGGCCAGGCAACATCAAACATTTTTCAACGGTGGCAAAATACCCCTCAGTAATGGTGGCGACATTTCCTGAGTATTTCAGCCTTGTAAAACTTCTCTACAAGTGGTGTCTTTAGACACGCCGTTCGGACTCGGCGATAAACAGTAGGTCCCATATCATTGAGCTAATATGAATCGGGGTGCACTCATTGATATGAGAGAAGTCTCCCTTGTCCCGTATGGGATGTTGTGGAACAATGTTTTGTTTTTAGAATCTACAGTCTCGTTTCTTACGTCGTTTGTTAAGCAAACTTTGACACACAATCCATGCAATTTATATGATGATGTCGAGTTCCGTATCGAAATTAGATGCAGAAGCATCCAAATCTCACGAAATACAAGGGTCAGCTTTGTCAAATCAATCACATGTCCATATGAGAGCGAATATATCGTCGTTTCGTAAGCAAACTTTGACACACAATCCATGCAATTTATATGATGATATCGTGTTCCGTATCGAAATTAGATGCAGAAGCATCCAAGTCTCACGAAATACAAGGGTCAGCTTTGTCAAATCAATCACATGTCCATATGAGAGCAAATATATCGTCACCTATAGAATCTACAGTCTCGTTTCTTACGACGTTTGTTAAGCAAACTTTGACACACAATCCATGCAATTTATATGATGACGTCGAGTTCCGTATCGAAATTAGATGCAGAAGCACCCAAGTCTCCCGAAATACAAGGGTCAGCTTTGTCAAATCAATCACATGTCCATATGAGAGCAAATATATCGTGACCTATAGAATCTACAGTCTCGTTTCTTACGACGTTTGTTTAGCAAACTTTGACACACAATCCATGCAATTTATATGATGATATCGAGTTCCGTATCGAAATTAGATGCAGAAGCATCCAAGTATTTCGAAATACAAGGGTCAGCTTTGTCAAATCGATCACATGTCCATATGAGAGCAAATATATCGTCAGCTAAAGAATCTACAGTCTCGTTTCTTACGTCGTTTGTTAAGCAAACTTTGGACACACAATCCATGCAATTTATATGATGATATCGAGTTCCGTATCGAAATTAGATGCAGAAGCATCCAAGTCTAACGAAATACAAGGGTCAGCTTTGTCAAATCAATCACATGTCCATATGAGAGCAAATATATCGTCAGCTAAAGAATCTACAGTCTCGTTTCTTACGACGTTTGTTAAGCAAACTTTGACACACAATCCATGCAATTTATATGATGATGTCGAGTTCCGTATCGAAATTAGATGCAGAATCATCCAAGTCTCCCGAAATACAAGGGTCAGCTTTGTCAAATCAATCACATGTCCATATGAGAGCAAATATATCGTCACCTATAGAATCTACAGTCTCGTTTCTTACGACGTTTGTTAAGCAAACTTTGACACACAATCCATGCAATTTATATGATGACGTCGAGTTCCGTATCGAAATTAGATGCAGAAGCATCCAAGTCTCCCGAAATACAAGGGTCAGCTTTGTCAAATCAATCACATGTCCATATGAGAGCAAATATATCGTGACCTATAGAATCTACAGTCTCGTTTCTTACGTCGTTTGTTAAGCAAACTTTGACACACAATCCATGCAATTTATATGATGATATCGAGTTCCGTATCGAAATTAGATGCAGAAGCATCCAAGTCTCACGAAATACAAGGGTCAGCTTTGTCAAATCAATCACATGTCCATATGAGAGCAAATATATCGCCAGCTAAAGAATCTACAGTCTCGTTTCTTACGACGTTTGTTAAGCAAACTTTGACACACATCCATGCAATTTATATGATGATATCGAGTTCCGTATCGAAATTAGATGCAGAAGCATCCAAGTCTAACGAAATACAAGGGTCAGCTTTGTCAAATCAATCACATGTCCATATGAGAGCAAATATATCGTCAGCCAAAGAATCTACAGTCTAGTTTCTTACGTCGTTTGGTAAGCAAACTTTGACACACAATCCATGCAATTTATATGACGATGTCCGAGTTCCGTATCGAAATTAGATGCAGAAGCATCCAAATCTCACGAAATACAAGGGTCAGCTTTGTCAAATCAATCACGTGTCCATATGAGAGCAAATATATCGTGACCTATTGAATCTACAGTCTCGTTTCTTACGTCGTTAGTAAAGCAAACTTTGACACACAATCCATGCAATTTATATGATGATATCGAGTTCCGTATCGAAATTAGATGCAGAAGCATCCAAATCTCACGAATACAAGGGTCAGCTTTGTCAAATCAATCACATGTCCATATGAGAGCAAATATATCGTGACCTATAGAATCTACAGTCTCGTTTCTTACGTCGTTTGTTAAGCAAACTTTGACACACAATCCATGCAATTTATATGATGATATCGAGTTCCGTTTCGACGATAGATTCAGAAGCATCCAAGTCTTACGAAATAAAGGGTCAGCATTGTCAAATCAATCACATGTCCATATGAGAGCAAATATATCGTCACCTATAGAATCTACAGTCTCGTTTCTTACGTCGTTTGGTAAGCAAACTTTGACACACAACCCATGCAATTTATATGATGATATCGAATTCCGTTTCGAAGATAGATGCAGAAGCATCCAAGTCTCCCGAAATACAAGGGTCAGCTTTGTCAAATCAATCACATGTCCATATGAGAGCAAATATATCGTGACCTATAGAATCTACAGTCTCGTTTCTTACGTCGTTTGTTAAGCAAACTTTGACACACAATCCATGCAATTTATATGATGATATCGAGTTCCGTATCGAAATTAGATGCAGAAGCATCCAAGTCTCACGAAATACAAGGGTCAGCTTTGTCAAATCAATCACATGTCCATATGAGAGCAAATATATCGTGACCTATAATATCTACAGTCTCGTTTCTTACGTCGTTTGTTAAGCAAACTTTGACACACAATCCATGCAATTTATATCGAAATTAGATGCAGAAGCATCCAAATCTCACGAATACAAGGGTCAGCTTTGTCAAATCATTCACATGTCCATATGAGAGCAAATATATCGTGACCTATAGAATCTACAGTCTCGTTCCTTACGTCGTTTGTTAAGCAAACTTTGACACACAATCCATGCAATTTATATGATGATAATCGAGTTCCGTATCGAAATTAGATGCAGAAGCATCCAAGTCTTACGAAATACAAGGGTCAGCTTTGTCAAATCAATCACATGTCCAAATGAGAGCAAATATATCGTGACCTATAGAATCTACAGTCTCGTTTCTTACGTCGTTTGTTAAGCAAACTTTGACACACAATCATGCAATTTATATGATGATGTCGAGTTCCGTATCGAAATTAGATGCAGAAGCATCCAAATCTCACGAAATACAAGGGTCAGCTTTGTCAAATCAATCACATGTCCATATGAGAGCGAATATATCGTCGTTTGGTAAGCAACTTTGACACACAATCCATGCAATTTATATGATGATATCGTGTTCCGTATCGAAATTAGATGCAGAAGCATCCAAGTCTCACGAAATACAAGGGTCAGCTTTGTCAAATCAATCACATGTCCATATGAGAGCAAATATATCGTCACCTATAGAATCTACAGTCTCGTTTCTTACGACGTTTGTTAAGCAAACTTTGACACACAATCCATGCAATTTATATGATGACGTCGAGTTCCGTATCGAAATTAGATGCAGAAAGCCACCCAAGTCTCCCGAAATACAAGGGTCAGCTTTGTCAAATCAATCACATGTCCATATGAGAGCAAATATATCGTGACCTATAGAATCTACAGTCTCGTTTCTTACGACGTTTGTTTAGCAAACTTTGACACACAATCCATGCAATTTATATTGATGATATCGAGTTCCGTATCGAAATTAGATGCAGAAGCATCCAAGTATTTCGAAATACAAGGGTCAGCTTTGTCAAAATCGATCACATGTCCATATGAGAGCAAATATATCGTCAGCTAAAGAATCTACAGTCTCGTTTCTTACGTCGTTTGTTAAGCAAACTTTGACACACAATCCATGCAATTTATATGATGATATCGAGTTCCGTATCGAAATTAGATGCAGAAGCATCCAAGTCTAACGAAATACAAGGGTCAGCTTTGTCAAATCAATCACATGTCCATATGAGAGCAAATATATCGTCAGCTAAAGAATCTACAGTCTCGTTTCTTACGACGTTTGTTAAGCAAACTTTGACACACAATCCATGCAATTTATATGATGATGTCGGAGTTCCGTATCGAAATTAGATGCAGAATCATCCAAGTCTCCCGAAATACAAGGGTCAGCTTTGTCAAATCAATCACATGTCCATATGAGAGTAAATATATCGTGACTATAGAATCTACAGTCTCGTTTCTTACGTCGTTTGTTAAGCAAACTTTGACACACAATCCATGCAATTTATATGATGACGTCGAGTTCCGTATCGAAAATTAGATGCAGAAGCATCCAAGTCTCACGAAATACAAGGGTCAGCTTTGTCAAATCAATCACATGTCCATATGAGAGCAAATATATCGTCACCTATAGAATCTACAGTCTCGTTTCTACGTCGTTTGTTAAGCAAACTTTGACACACAATCCATGCAATTTATATGATGATATCGTGTTCCGTATCGAAATTAGATGCAGAAGCATCCAAGTCTCACGAAATACAAGGGTCAGCTTTGTCAAATCAATCACATGTCCATATGAGAGCAAATATATCGTCACCTATAGAATCTACAGTCTCGTTTCTTACGACGTTTGTTAAGCAAACTTTGACACACAATCCATGCAATTTATATGATGACGTCGAGTTCCGTATCGAAATTAGATGCAGAAGCATCCAAGTCTCCCGAAATACAAGGGTCAGCTTTGTCAAATCAATCACATGTCCATATGAGAGCAAATATATCGTGACCTATAGAATCTACAGTCTCGTTTCTTACGTCGTTTGTTAAGCAAACTTTGACACACAATCCATGCAATTTATATGATGATATCGAGTTCCGTATCGAAATTAGATGCAGAAGCATCCAAGTCTCACGAAATACAAGGGTCAGCTTTGTCAAATCAATCACATGTCCATATGAGAGCAAATATATCGTCAGCTAAAGAATCTACAGTCTCGTTTCTTACGAAGTTTGTTAAGCAAACTTTGACACACAATCCATGCAATTTATATGATGATATCGAGTTCCGTATCGAAATTAGATGCAGAAGCATCCAAGTCTAACGAAATACAAGGGTCAGCTTTGTCAAATCAATCACATGTCCATATGAGAGCAAATATATCGTCAGCCAAAGAATCTACAGTCTAGTTTCTTACGTCGTTTGGTAAGCAAACTTTGACACACAATCCATGCAATTTATATGACGATGTCGAGTTCCGTATCGAAATTAGATGCAGAAGCATCCAAATCTCACGAAATACAAGGGTCAGCTTTGTCAAATCAATCACGTGTCCATATGAGAGCAAATATATCGTGACCTATTGAATCTACAGTCTCGTTTCTTACGTCGTTAGTAAAGCAAACTTTGACACACAATCCATGCAATTTATATGATGATATCGAGTTCCGTATCGAAATTAGATGCAGAAGCATCCAAATCTCACGAAATACAAGGGTCAGCTTTGTCAAATCAATCACATGTCCATATGAGAGCAAATATATCGTGACCTATAGAATCTACAGTCTCGTTTCTTACGTCGTTTGTTAAGCAAACTTTGAAACACAATCCATGCAATTTATATGATGATATCGAGTTCCGTTTCGACGATAGATGCAGAAGCATCCAAGTCTTACGAAATAAAGGGTCAGCATTGTCAAATCAATCACATGTCCATATGAGAGCAAATATATCGTGACCTATAGAATCTACAGTCTCGTTTCTTACGTCGTTTGTTAAGCAAACTTTGACACACAACCCATGCAATTTATATGATGATATCGAGTTCCGTTTCGAAGATAGATGCAGAAGCATCCAAGTCTCCCGAAATACAAGGGTCAGCTTTGTCAAATCAATCACATGTCCATATGAGAGCAAATATATCGTGACCTATAGAATCTACAGTCTCGTTTCTTACGTCGTTTGTTAAGCAAACTTTGACACACAATCCATGCAATTTATATGATGATATCGAGTTCCGTATCGAAATTAGATGCAGAAGCATCCAAGTCTTACGAAATACAAGGGTCAGCTTTGTCAAATCAATCACATGTCCATATGAGAGCAAATATATCGTGACCTATAATATCTACAGTCTCGTTTCTTACGTCGTTTGTTAAGCAAACTTTGACACACAATCCATGCAATTTATATGATGATGTCGAGTTCCGTATCGAAATTAGATGCAGAAGCATCCAAATCTCACGAAATACAAGGGTCAGCTTTGTCAAATCAATCACATGTCCATATGAGAGCAAATATATCGTGACCTATAGAATCTACAGTCTCGTTCCTTACGTCGTTTGTTAAGCAAACTTTGACACACAATCCATGCAATTTATATGATGATATCGAGTTCCGTATCGAAATTAGATGCAGAAGCATCCAAGTCTTACGAAATACAAGGGTCAGCTTTGTCAAATAAATCACATGTCCATATGAGAGCAAATATATCGTGACCTATAGAATCTACAGTCTCGTTTCTTACGTCGTTTGTTAAGCAAACTTTGACACACAATCCATGCAATTTATATGATGATGTCGAGTTCCGTATCGAAATTAGATGCAGAAGCATCCAAATCTCACGAAATACAAGGGTCAGCTTTGTCAAATCAATCACATGTCCATATGAGAGCAAATATATCGTCGTTTGGTAAGCAAACTTTGACACACAATCCATGCAATTTATATGATGATATCGTGTTCCGTATCGAAATTAGATGCAGAAGCATCCAAGTCTCACGAAATACAAGGGTCAGCTTTGTCAAATCAATCACATGTCCATATGAGAGCAAATATATCGTCACCTATAGAATCTACAGTCTCGTTTCTTACGACGTTTGTTAAGCAAACTTTGACACACAATCCATGCAATTTATATGATGACGTCGAGTTCCGTATCGAAATTAGATGCAGAAGCATCCAAGTCTCCCGAAATACAAGGGTCAGCTTTGTCAAATCAATCACATGTCCATATGAGAGCAAATATATCGTGACCTATAGAATCTACAGTCTCGTTTCTTACGACGTTTGTTAAGCAAACTTTGACACACAATCCATGCAATTTATATGATGATATCGAGTTCCGTATCGAAATTAGATGCAGAAGCATCCAAGTATTTCGAAATACAAGGGTCAGCTTTGTCAAATCAATCACATGTCCATATGAGAGCAAATATATCGTCAGCTAAAGAATCTACAGTCTCGTTTCTTACGTCGTTTGTTAAGCAAACTTTGACACACAATCCATGCAATTTATATGATGATATCGAGTTCCGTATCGAAATTAGATGCAGAAGCATCCAAGTCTAACGAAATACAAGGGTCAGCTTTGTCAAATCAATCACATGTCCATATGAGAGCAAATATATCGTCAGCTAAAGAATCTACAGTCTCGTTCCTTACGTCGTTTGGTAAGCAAACTTTGACACACAATCCATGCAATTTATATGACGATGTCGAGTTCCGTATCGAAATTAAATGCAGAAGCATCCAAATCTCACGAAATACAAGGGTCAGCTTTGTCAAATCAATCACGTGTCCATATGAGAGCAAATATATCGTGACCTATTGAATCTACAGTCTCGTTTCTTACGTCGTTAGTAAAGCAAACTTTGACACACAATCCATGCAATTTATATGATGATATCAAGTTCCGTATCGAAATTAGATGCAGAAGCATCCAAATCTCACGAAATACAAGGGTCAGCTTTGTCAAATCAATCACATGTCCATATGAGAGCAAATATATCGTGACCTATAGAATCTACAGTCTCGTTTCTTACGTCGTTTGTTAAGCATACTTTGACACACAATCCATGCAATTTATATGATGATATCGAGTTCCGTTTCGAAGATAGATGCAGAAGCATCCAAGTCTTACGAAATACAAGGGTCAGCATTGTCAAATCAATCACATGTCCATATGAGAGCAAATATATCGTCACCTATAGAATCTACAGTCTCGTTTCTTACGTCGTTTGGTAAGCAAACTTTGACACACAACCCATGCAATTTATATGATGATATCGAGTTCCGTTTCGAAGATAGATGCAGAAGCATCCAAGTCTCCCGAAATACAAGGGTCAGCTTTGTCAAATCAATCACATGTCCATATGAGAGCAAATATATCGTGACCTATAGAATCTACAGTCTCGTTTCTTACGTCGTTTGTTAAGCAAACTTTGACACACAATCCATGCAATTTATATGATGATATCGAGTTTCGTATCGTAATTAGATGCAGAAGCATCCAAGTCTTACGAAATACAAGGGTCAGCTTTGTCAAATCAATCACATGTCCATATGAGAGCAAATATATCGTGACCTATAGAATCTACAGTCTCGTTTCTTACGTCGTTTGTTAAGCAAACTTTGACACACAATCCATGCAATTTATATGATGATGTCGAGTTCCGTATCGAAATTAGATGCAGAAGCATCCAAATCTCACGAAATACAAGGGTCAGCTTTGTCAAATCAATCACATGTCCGTATGAGAGCAAATATATCGTCGTTTGGTAAGCAAACTTTGACACACAATCCATGCAATTTATATGATGATATCGTGTTCCGTATCGAAATTAGATGCAGAAGCATCCAAGTCTCACGAAATACAAGGGTCAGCTTTGTCAAATCAATCACATGTCCATATGAGAGCAAATATATCGTCACCTATAGAATCTACAGTCTCGTTTCTTACGACGTTTGTTAAGCAAACTTTGACACACAATCCATGCAATTTATATGATGACGTCGAGTTCCGTATCGAAATTAGATGCAGAAGCATCCAAGTCTCCCGAAATACAAGGGTCAGCTTTGTCAAATCAATCACATGTCCATATGAGAGCAAATATATCGTGACCTATAGAATCTACAGTCTCGTTTCTTACGACGTTTGTTAAGCAAACTTTGACACACAATCCATGCAATTTATATGATGATATCGAGTTCCGTATCGAAATTAGATGCAGAAGCATCCAAGTATTTCGAAATACAAGGGTCAGCTTTGTCAAATCAATCACATGTCCATATGAGAGCAAATATATCGTCAGCTAAAGAATCTACAGTCTCGTTTCTTACGTCGTTTGTTAAGCAAACTTTGACACACAATCCATGCAATTTATATGATGATATCGAGTTCCGTATCGAAATTAGATGCAGAAGCATCCAAGTCTAACGAAATACAAGGGTCAGCTTTGTCAAATCAATCACATGTCCATATGAGAGCAAATATATCGTCAGCTAAAGAATCTACAGTCTCGTTCCTTACGTCGTTTGGTAAGCAAACTTTGACACACAATCCATGCAATTTATATGACGATGTCGTGTTCCGTATCGAAATTAGATGCAGAAGCATCCAAATCTCACGAAATACAAGGGTCAGCTTTGTCAAATCAATCACGTGTCCATATGAGAGCAAATATATCGTGACCTATTGAATCTACAGTCTCGTTTCTTACGTCGTTAGTAAAGCAAACTTTGACACACAATCCATGCAATTTATATGATGATATCAAGTTCCGTATCGAAATTAGATGCAGAAGCATCCAAATCTCACGAAATACAAGGGTCAGCTTTGTCAAATCAATCACATGTCCATATGAGAGCAAATATATCGTGACCTATAGAATCTACAGTCTCGTTTCTTACGTCGTTTGTTAAGCAAACTTTGACACACAATCCATGCAAATTTATATGATGATATCGAGTTCCGTTTCGAAGATAGACGCAGAAGCATCCAAGTCTTACGAAATACAAGGGTCAGCATTGTCAAATCAATCACATGTCCATATGAGAGCAAATATATCGTCACCTATACAATCTACAGTCTCGTTTCTTACGTCGTTTGGTAAGCAAACTTTGACACACAACCCATGCAATTTATATGATGATATCGAGTTCCGTTTCGAAGATAGATGCAGAAGCATCCAAGTCTCCCGAAATACAAGGGTCAGCTTTGTCAAATCAATCACATGTCCATATGAGAGCAAATATATCGTGACCTATAGAATCTACAGTCTCGTTTCTTACGTCGTTTGTTAAGCAAACTTTGACACACAATCCATGCAATTTATATGATGATATCGAGTTTCGTATCGAAATTAGATGCAGAAGCATCCAAGTCTTACGAAATACAAGGGTCAGCTTTGTCAAATCAATCACATGTCCATATGAGAGCAAATATATCGTGACCTATAATATCTACAGTCTCGTTTCTTACGTCGTTTGTTAAGCAAACTTTGACACACAATCCATGCAATTTATATGATTATGTCGAGTTCCGTTTCGAAGATAGATGCAGAAGCATCCAAGTCTTACGAAATACAAGGGTCAGCATTGTCAAATCAATCACATGTCCATATGAGAGCAAATATATCGTCACCTATAGAATCTACAGTCTCGTTTCTTACGTCGTTTGGTAAGCAAACTTTCACACACAACCCATGCAATTTATATGATGATATCGAGTTCCGTTTCGAAGATAGATGCAGAAGCATCCAAGTCTCCCGAAATACAAGGGTCAGCTTTGTCAAATCAATCACATGTCCATATGAGAGCAAATATATCGTGACCTATAGAATCTACAGTCTCGTTTCTTACGTCGTTTGTTAAGCAAACTTTGACACACAATCCATGCAATTTATATGATGATATCGAGTTCCGTATCGAAATTAGATGCAGAAGCATCCAAGTCTTACGAAATACAAGGGTCAGCTTTGTCAAATCAATCACATGTCCATATGAGAGCAAATATATCGTGACCTATAATATCTACAGTCTCGTTTCTTACGTCGTTTGTTAAGCAAACTTTGACACACAATCCATGCAATTTATATGATGATGTCGAGTTCCGTTTCGAAGATAGATGCAGAAGCATCCAAGTCTCAAGAAATACAAGGGTCAGCTTTGTCAAATCAATCACATGTCCATATGAGAGCAAATATATCGTGACCTATAATATCTACAGTCTCGTTTCTTACGTCGTTTGTTAAGCAAACTTTGACACACAATCCGTGCAATTTATATGATGATGTCGTGTTCCGTATCGAAATTAGATGCAGAAGCATCCAAGTCTCACGAAATACAAGTTTCAGCTTTGTCAAATCAATCACATGTCAATATGAGAGCAAATATATCGTCAGCTAAAGAATCTACAGTCTCGTTTCTTACGACGTTTGTTAAGCAAACTTTGACACACAATCCATGCAATTTATATGATGATGTCGAGTTCCGTATCGAAATTAGGTGCAGAAGCATCCAAGTCTCCCGAAATACAAGGGTCAGCTTTGACAAATCAATCACATGTCCATATGAGAGTAAATATATCGTGACCTATAGAATCTACAGTCTCGTTTCTTACGTCGTTTGTTAAGCAAACTTTGACACACAATCCATGCAATTTATATGATGACGTCGAGTTCCGTATCGAAATTAGATGCAGAAGCATCCAAGTCTCACGAAATACAAGGGTCAGCTTTGTCAAATCAATCACATGTCCATATGAGAGCAAATATATCGTGACCTATTGAATCTACAGTCTCGTTTCTTACGTCGTTAGTAAAGCAAACTTTGACACACAATCCATGCAATTTATATGATGATATCAAGTTCCGTATCGAAATTAGATGCAGAAGCATCCAAATCTCAAGAAATACAAGGGTCAGCTTTGTCAAATCAAGCACATGTCCATATGAGAGCAAATATATCGTGACCTATAGAATCTACAGTCTCGTTTCTTACGTCGTTAGTAAAGCAAACTTTGACACACAATCCATGCAATTTATATGATGATGTCGAGTTCCGTATCGAAATTAGATGCAGATGCATCCAAATCTCACGAAATACAAGGGTCAGCTTTGTCAAATCAATCACATGTCCATATGAGAGCAAATATATCGTCGTTTGGTAAGCAAACTTTGACACACAATCCATGCAATTTATATGATGATATCGTGTTCCGTATCGAAATTAGATGCAGAAGCATCCAAGTCTCACGAAATACAAGGGTCAGCTTTGTCAAATCAATCACATGTCCATATGAGAGCAAATATATCGTCACCTATAGAATCTACAGTCTCGTTTCTTACGACGTTTGTTAAGCAAACTTTGACACACAATCCATGCAATTTATATGATGACGTCGAGTTGCGTATCGAAATTAGATGCAGAAGCATCCAAGTCTCCCGAAATACAAGGGTCAGCTTTGTCAAATCAATCACATGTCCATATGAGAGCAAATATATCGTGACCTATAGAATCTACAGTCTCGTTTCTTACGACGTTTGTTAAGCAAACTTTGACACACAATCCATGCAATTTATATGATGATATCGAGATCCGTATCGAAATTAGATGCAGAAGCATCCAAGTATTTCGAAATACAAGGGTCAGCTTTGTCAAATCAATCACATGTTCATATGAGAGCAAATATATCGTCAGCTAAAGAATCTACAGTCTCGTTTCTTACGTCGTTTGTTAAGCAAACTTTGACACACAATCCATGCAATTTATATGATGATATCGAGTTCCGTATCGAAATTAGATGCAGAAGCATCCAAGTCTAACGAAATACAAGGGTCAGCTTTGTCAAATCAATCACATGTCCATATGAGAGCAAATATATCGTCAGCTAAAGAATCTACAGTCTCGTTCCTTACGTCGTTTGGTAAGCAAACTTTGACACACAATCCATGCAATTTATATGACGATGTCGAGTTCCGTATCGAAATTAGATGCAGAAGCATCCAAATCTCACGAAATACAATGGTCAGCTTTGTCAAATCAATCACGTGTCCATATGAGAGCAAATATATCGTGACCTATTGAATCTACAGTCTCGTTTCTTACGTCGTTAGTAAAGCAAACTTTGACACACAATCCATGCAATTTATATGATGATATCAAGTTCCGTATCGAAATTAGATGCAGAAGCATCCAAATCTCAAGAAATACAAGGGTCAGCTTTGTCAAATCAATCACATGTCCATATGAGAGCAAATATATCGTGACCTATAGAATCTACAGTCTCGTTTCTTACGTCGTTTGTTAAGCAAACTTTGACACACAATCCATGCAATTTATATGATGATATCGAGTTCCGTTTCGAAGATAGATGCAGAAGCATCCAAGTCTTACGAAATACAAGGGTCAGCATTGTCAAATCAATCACATGTCCATATGAGAGCAAATATATCGTCACCTATAGAATCTACAGTCTCGTTTCTTACGTCGTTTGGTAAGCAAACTTTGACACACAACCCATGCAATTTATATGATGATATCGAGTTCCGTTTCGAAGATAGATGCAGAAGCATCCAAGTCTCCCGAAATACAAGGGTCAGCTTTGTCAAATCAATCACATGTCCATATGAGAGCAAATATATCGTGACCTATAGAATCTACAGTCTCGTTTCTTACGTCGTTTGTTAAGCAAACTTTGACACACAATCCATGCAATTTATATGATGATATCGAGTTCCGTATCGAAATTAGATGCAGAAGCATCCAAGTCTTACGAAATACAAGGGTCAGCTTTGTCAAATCAATCACATGTCCATATGAGAGCAAATATATCGTGACCTATAATATCTACAGTCTCGTTTCTTACGTCGTTTGTTAAGCAAACTTTGACACACAATCCATGCAATTTATATGATGATGTCGAGTTCCGTTTCGAAGATAGATGCAGAAGCATCCAAGTCTTACGAAATACAAGGGTCAGCATTGTCAAATCAATCACATGTCCATATGAGAGCAAATATATCGTCACCTATAGAATCTACAGTCTCGTTTCTTACGTCGTTTGGTAAGCAAACTTTGACACACAACCCATGCAATTTATATGATGATATCGAGTTCCGTTTCGAAGATAGATGCAGAAGCATCCAAGTCTCCCGAAATACAAGGGTCAGCTTTGTCAAATCAATCACATGTCCATATGAGAGCAAATATATCGTGACCTATAGAATCTACAGTCTCGTTTCTTACGTCGTTTGTTAAGCAAACTTTGACACACAATCCATGCAATTTATATGATGATATCGAGTTCCGTATCGAAATTAGATGCAGAAGCATCCAAGTCTTACGAATTACAAGGGTCAGCTTTGTCAAATCAATCACATGTCCATATGAGAGCAAATATATCGTGACCTATAATATCTACAGTCTCGTTTCTTACGTCGTTTGTTAAGCAAACTTTGACACACAATCCATGCAATTTATATGATGATGTCGAGTTCCGTTTCGAAGATAGATGCAGAAGCATCCAAGTCTCAAGGAATACAAGAGTCAGCTTTGTCAAATCAATCACATGTCCATATGGGAGCAAATATATCGTGACCTATAATATCTACAGTCTCGTTTCTTACGTCGTTTGTTAAGCAAACTTTGACACACAATCCATGCAATTTATATGATGATATCGTGTTCCGTATCGAAATTAGATGCAGAAGCATCCAAGTCTCACGAAATACAAGGGTCAGCTTTGTCAAATCAATCACATGTCCATATGAGAGCAAATATATCGTCACCTATAGAATCTACAGTCTCGTTTCTTACGACGTTTGTTAAGCAAACTTTGACACACAATCCATGCAATTTATATGATGATATCGAGTTCCGTATCGAAATTAGATGCAGAAGCATCCAAGTCTAACGAAATACAAGGGTCAGCTTTGTCAAATCAATCACATGTCCATATGAGAGCAAATATATCGTCAGCCAAAGAATCTACAGTCTAGTTTCTTACGTCGTTTGGTAAGCAAACTTTGACACACAATCCATGCAATTTATATGACGATGTCGAGTTCCGTATCGAAATTAGATGCAGAAGCATCCAAATCTCACGAAATACAAGGGTCAGCTTTGTCAAATCAATCACGTGTCCATATGAGAGCAAATATATCGTGACCTATTGAATCTACAGTCTCGTTTCTTACGTCGTTAGTAAAGCAAACTTTGACACACAATCCATGCAATTTATATGATGATATCGAGTTCCGTATCGAAATTAGATGCAGAAGCATCCAAATCTCACGAAATACAAGGGTCAGCTTTGTCAAATCAATCACATGTCCATATGAGAGCAAATATATCGTGACCTATAGAATCACGAAATACAAGGGTCAGCTTTGTCAAATCAATCACATGTCCATATGAGAGCAAATATATCGTGACCTATAATATCTACAGTCTCGTTTCTTACGTCGTTTGTTAAGCAAACTTTGACACACAATCCATGCAATTTATATGATGATGTCGAGTTCCGTATCGAAATTAGATGCAGAAGCATCCAAATCTCACGAAATACAAGGGTCAGCTTTGTCAAATCAATCACATGTCCATATGAGAGCAAATATATCGTGACCTATAGAATCTACAGTCTCGTTCCTTACGTCGTTTGTTAAGCAAACTTTGACACACAATCCATGCAATTTATATGATGATATCGAGTTCCGTATCGAAATTAGATGCAGAAGCATCCAAGTCTTACGAAATACAAGGGTCAGCTTTGTCAAATCAATCACATGTCCAAATGAGAGCAAATATATCGTGACCTATAGAATCTACAGTCTCGTTTCTTACGTCGTTTGTTAAGCAAACTTTGACACACAATCCATGCAATTTATATGATGATGTCGAGTTCCGTATCGAAATTAGATGCAGAAGCATCCAAATCTCACGAAATACAAGGGTCAGCTTTGTCAAATCAATCACATGTCCATATGACAGCGAATATATCGTCGTTTGGTAAGCAAACTTTGACACACAATCCATGCAATTTATATGATGATATCGTGTTCCGTATCGAAATTAGATGCAGAAGCATCCAAGTCTCACGAAATACAAGGGTCAGCTTTGTCAAATCAATCACATGTCCATATGAGAGCAAATATATCGTCACCTATAGAATCTACAGTCTCGTTTCTTACGACGTTTGTTAAGCAAACTTTGACACACAATCCATGCAATTTATATGATGACGTCGAGTTCCGTATCGAAATTAGATGCAGAAGCACCCAAGTCTCCCGAAATACAAGGGTCAGCTTTGTCAAATCAATCACATGTCCATATGAGAGCAAATATATCGTGACCTATAGAATCTACAGTCTCGTTTCTTACGACGTTTGTTTAGCAAACTTTGACACACAATCCATGCAATTTATATGATGATATCGAGTTCCGTATCGAAATTAGATGCAGAAGCATCCAAGTATTTCGAAATACAAGGGTCAGCTTTGTCAAATCGATCACATGTCCATATGAGAGCAAATATATCGTCAGCTAAAGAATCTACAGTCTCGTTTCTTACGTCGTTTGTTAAGCAAACTTTGACACACAATCCATGCAATTTATATGATGATATCGAGTTCCGTATCGAAATTAGATGCAGAAGCATCCAAGTCTAACGAAATACAAGGGTCAGCTTTGTCAAATCAATCACATGTCCATATGAGAGCAAATATATCGTCAGCTAAAGAATCTACAGTCTCGTTTCTTACGACGTTTGTTAAGCAAACTTTGACACACAATCCATGCAATTTATATGATGATGTCGAGTTCCGTATCGAAATTAGATGCAGAATCATCCAAGTCTCCCGAAATACAAGGGTCAGCTTTGTCAAATCAATCACATGTCCATATGAGAGCAAATATATCGTCACCTATAGAATCTACAGTCTCGTTTCTTACGACGTTTGTTAAGCAAACTTTGACACACAATCCATGCAATTTATATGATGACGTCGAGTTCCGTATCGAAATTAGATGCAGAAGCATCCAAGTCTCCCGAAATACAAGGGTCAGCTTTGTCAAATCAATCACATGTCCATATGAGAGCAAATATATCGTGACCTATAGAATCTACAGTCTCGTTTCTTACGTCGTTTGTTAAGCAAACTTTGACACACAATCCATGCAATTTATATGATGATATCGAGTTCCGTATCGAAATTAGATGCAGAAGCATCCAAGTCTCACGAAATACAAGGGTCAGCTTTGTCAAATCAATCACATGTCCATATGAGAGCAAATATATCGTCAGCTAAAGAATCTACAGTCTCGTTTCTTACGACGTTTGTTAAGCAAACTTTGACACACAATCCATGCAATTTATATGATGATATCGAGTTCCGTATCGAAATTAGATGCAGAAGCATCCAAGTCTAACGAAATACAAGGGTCAGCTTTGTCAAATCAATCACATGTCCATATGAGAGCAAATATATCGTCAGCCAAAGAATCTACAGTCTAGTTTCTTACGTCGTTTGGTAAGCAAACTTTGACACACAATCCATGCAATTTATATGACGATGTCGAGTTCCGTATCGAAATTAGATGCAGAAGCATCCAAATCTCACGAAATACAAGGGTCAGCTTTGTCAAATCAATCACGTGTCCATATGAGAGCAAATATATCGTGACCTATTGAATCTACAGTCTCGTTTCTTACGTCGTTAGTAAAGCAAACTTTGACACACAATCCATGCAATTTATATGATGATATCGAGTTCCGTATCGAAATTAGATGCAGAAGCATCCAAATCTCACGAAATACAAGGGTCAGCTTTGTCAAATCAATCACATGTCCATATGAGAGCAAATATATCGTGACCTATAGAATCTACAGTCTCGTTTCTTACGTCGTTTGTTAAGCAAACTTTGACACACAATCCATGCAATTTATATGATGATATCGAGTTCCGTTTCGACGATAGATTCAGAAGCATCCAAGTCTTACGAAATAAAGGGTCAGCATTGTCAAATCAATCACATGTCCATATGAGAGCAAATATATCGTCACCTATAGAATCTACAGTCTCGTTTCTTACGTCGTTTGGTAAGCAAACTTTGACACACAACCCATGCAATTTATATGATGATATCGAATTCCGTTTCGAAGATAGATGCAGAAGCATCCAAGTCTCCCGAAATACAAGGGTCAGCTTTGTCAAATCAATCACATGTCCATATGAGAGCAAATATATCGTGACCTATAGAATCTACAGTCTCGTTTCTTACGTCGTTTGGTAAGCAAACTTTGACACACAATCCATGCAATTTATATGATGATATCGAGTTCCGTATCGAAATTAGATGCAGAAGCATCCAAGTCTCACGAAATACAAGGGTCAGCTTTGTCAAATCAATCACATGTCCATATGAGAGCAAATATATCGTGACCTATAATATCTACAGTCTCGTTTCTTACGTCGTTTGTTAAGCAAACTTTGACACACAATCCATGCAATTTATATGATGATGTCGAGTTCCGTATCGAAATTAGATGCAGAAGCATCCAAATCTCACGAAATACAAGGGTCAGCTTTGTCAAATCAATCACATGTCCATATGAGAGCAAATATATCGTGACCTATAGAATCTACAGTCTCGTTCATTACGTCGTTTGTTAAGCAAACTTTGACACACAATCCATGCAATTTATATGATGATATCGAGTTCCGTATCGAAATTAGATGCAGAAGCATCCAAGTCTTACGAAATACAAGGGTCAGCTTTGTCAAATCAATCACATGTCCAAATGAGAGCAAATATATCGTGACCTATAGAAACTACAGTCTCGTTTCTTACGTCGTTTGTTAAGCAAACTTTGACACACAATCCATGCAATTTATATGATGATGTCGAGTTCCGTATCGAAATTAGATGCAGAAGCATCCAAATCTCACGAAATACAAGGGTCAGCTTTGTCAAATCAATCACATGTCCATATGAGAGCGAATATATCGTCGTTTGGTAAGCAAACTTTGACACACAATCCATGCAATTTATATGATGATATCGTGTTCCGTATCGAAATTAGATGCAGAAGCATCCAAGTCTCACGAAATACAAGGGTCAGCTTTGTCAAATCAATCACATGTCCATATGAGAGCAAATATATCGTCACCTATAGAATCTACAGTCTCGTTTCTTACGACGTTTGTTAAGCAAACTTTGACACACAATCCATGCAATTTATATGATGACGTCGAGTTCCGTATCGAAATTAGATGCAGAAGCACCCAAGTCTCCCGAAATACAAGGGTCAGCTTTGTCAAATCAATCACATGTCCATATGAGAGCAAATATATCGTGACCTATAGAATCTACAGTCTCGTTTCTTACGACGTTTGTTTAGCAAACTTTGACACACAATCCATGCAATTTATATGATGATATCGAGTTCCGTATCGAAATTAGATGCAGAAGCATCCAAGTATTTCGAAATACAAGGGTCAGCTTTGTCAAATCGATCACATGTCCATATGAGAGCAAATATATCGTCAGCTAAAGAATCTACAGTCTCGTTTCTTACGTCGTTTGTTAAGCAAACTTTGACACACAATCCATGCAATTTATATGATGATATCGAGTTCCGTATCGAAATTAGATGCAGAAGCATCCAAGTCTAACGAAATACAAGGGTCAGCTTTGTCAAATCAATCACATGTCCATATGAGAGCAAATATATCGTCAGCTAAAGAATCTACAGTCTCGTTTCTTACGACGTTTGTTAAGCAAACTTTGACACACAATCCATGCAATTTATATGATAATGTCGAGTTCCGTATCGAAATTAGATGCAGAATCATCCAAGTCTCCCGAAATACAAGGGTCAGCTTTGTCAAATCAATCACATGTCCATATGAGAGTAAATATATCGTGACCTATAGAATCTACAGTCTCGTTTCTTACGTCGTTTGTTAAGCAAACTTTGACACACAATCCATGCAATTTATATGATGACGTCGAGTTCCGTATCGAAATTAGATGCAGAAGCATCCAAGTCTCACGAAATACAAGGGTCAGCTTTGTCAAATCAATCACATGTCCATTTGAGAGCAAATATATCGTGACCTATAGAATCTACAGTCTCGTTTCTTACGTCGTTTGTTAAGCAAACTTTGACACACAATCCATGCAATTTATATGATGATATCGTGTTCCGTATCGAAATTAGATGCAGAAGCATCCAAGTCTCACGAAATACAAGGGTCAGCTTTGTCAAATCAATCACATGTCCATATGAGAGCAAATATATCGTCACCTATAGAATCTACAGTCTCGTTTCTTACGACGTTTGTTAAGCAAACTTTGACACACAATCCATGCAATTTATATGATGACGTCGAGTTCCGTATCGAAATTAGATGCAGAAGCATCCAAGTCTCCCGAAATACAAGGGTCAGCTTTGTCAAATCAATCACATGTCCATATGAGAGCAAATATATCGTGACCTATAGAATCTACAGTCTCGTTTCTTACGTCGTTTGTTAAGCAAACTTTGACACACAATCCATGCAATTTATATGATGATATCGAGTTCCGTATCGAAATTAGATGCAGAAGCATCCAAGTCTCACGAAATACAAGGGTCAGCTTTGTCAAATCAATCACATGTCCATATGAGAGCAAATATATCGTCAGCTAAAGAATCTACAGTCTCGTTTCTTACGAAGTTTGTTAAGCAAACTTTGACACACAATCCATGCAATTTATATGATGATATCGAGTTCCGTATCGAAATTAGATGCAGAAGCATCCAAGTCTAACGAAATACAAGGGTCAGCTTTGTCAAATCAATCACATGTCCATATGAGGGCAAATATATCGTCAGCCAAAGAATCTACAGTCTAGTTTCTTACGTCGTTTGGTAAGCAAACTTTGACACACAATCCATGCAATTTATATGACGATGTCGAGTTCCGTATCGAAATTAGATGCAGAAGCATCCAAATCTCACGAAATACAAGGGTCAGCTTTGTCAAATCAATCACGTGTCCATATGAGAGCAAATATATCGTGACCTATTGAATCTACAGTCTCGTTTCTTACGTCGTTAGTAAAGCAAACTTTGACACACAATCCATGCAATTTATATGATGATATCGAGTTCCGTATCGAAATTAGATGCAGAAGCATCCAAATCTCACGAAATACAAGGGTCAGCTTTGTCAAATCAATCACATGTCCATATGAGAGCAAATATATCGTGACCTATAGAATCTACAGTCTCGTTTCTTACGTCGTTTGTTAAGCAAACTTTGAAACACAATCCATGCAATTTATATGATGATATCGAGTTCCGTTTCGACGATAGATGCA
The DNA here is from genome assembly GCF_047663935.1 of Musca autumnalis. Lineage (NCBI taxonomy): Eukaryota > Metazoa > Arthropoda > Insecta > Diptera > Muscidae > Musca > Musca autumnalis. Next base: position 19,517 of record NW_027411650.1, on the reverse strand, counting down.
GAAGCATCCAAGTCTTACGAAATAAAGGGTCAGCATTGTCAAATCAATCACATGTCCATATGAGAGCAAATATATCGTGACCTATAGAATCTACAGTCTCGTTTCTTACGTCGTTTGTTAAGCAAACTTTGACACACAACCCATGCAATTTATATGATGATATCGAGTTCCGTTTCGAAGATAGATGCAGAAGCATCCAAGTCTCCCGAAATACAAGGGTCAGCTTTGTCAAATCAATCACATGTCCATATGAGAGCAAATATATCGTGACCTATAGAATCTACAGTCTCGTTTCTTACGTCGTTTGTTAAGCAAACTTTGACACACAATCCATGCAATTTATATGATGATATCGAGTTCCGTATCGAAATTAGATGCAGAAGCATCCAAGTCTTACGAAATACAAGGGTCAGCTTTGTCAAATCAATCACATGTCCATATGAGAGCAAATATATCGTGACCTATAATATCTACAGTCTCGTTTCTTACGTCGTTTGTTAAGCAAACTTTGACACACAATCCATGCAATTTATATGATGATGTCGAGTTCCGTATCGAAATTAGATGCAGAAGCATCCAAATCTCACGAAATACAAGGGTCAGCTTTGTCAAATCAATCACATGTCCATATGAGAGCAAATATATCGTGACCTATAGAATCTACAGTCTCGTTCCTTACGTCGTTTGTTAAGCAAACTTTGACACACAATCCATGCAATTTATATGATGATATCGAGTTCCGTATCGAAATTAGATGCAGAAGCATCCAAGTCTTACGAAATACAAGGGTCAGCTTTGTCAAATAAATCACATGTCCATATGAGAGCAAATATATCGTGACCTATAGAATCTACAGTCTCGTTTCTTACGTCGTTTGTTAAGCAAACTTTGACACACAATCCATGCAATTTATATGATGATGTCGAGTTCCGTATCGAAATTAGATGCAGAAGCATCCAAATCTCACGAAATACAAGGGTCAGCTTTGTCAAATCAATCACATGTCCATATGAGAGCAAATATATCGTCGTTTGGTAAGCAAACTTTGACACACAATCCATGCAATTTATATGATGATATCGAGTTCCGTATCGAAATTAGATGCAGAAGCATCCAAGTCTTACGAAATACAAGGGTCAGCTTTGTCAAATAAATCACATGTCCATATGAGAGCAAATATATCGTGACCTATAGAATCTACAGTCTCGTTTCTTACGTCGTTTGTTAAGCAAACTTTGACACACAATCCATGCAATTTATATGATGATGTCGAGTTCCGTATCGAAATTAGATGCAGAAGCATCCAAGTCTTACGAAATACAAGGGTCAGCTTTGTCAAATAAATCACATGTCCATATGAGAGCAAATATATCGTGACCTATAGAATCTACAGTCTCGTTTCTTACGTCGTTTGTTAAGCAAACTTTGACACACAATCCATGCAATTTATATGATGATGTCGAGTTCCGTATCGAAATTAGATGCAGAAGCATCCAAGTCTCACGAAATACAAGGGTCAGCTTTGTCAAATCAATCACATGTCCATATGAGAGCAAATATATCGTCACCTATAGAATCTACAGTCTCGTTTCTTACGACGTTTGTTAAGCAAACTTTGACACACAATCCATGCAATTTATATGATGACGTCGAGTTCCGTATCGAAATTAGATGCAGAAGCATCCAAGTCTCCCGAAATACAAGGGTCAGCTTTGTCAAATCAATCACATGTCCATATGAGAGCAAATATATCGTGACCTATAGAATCTACAGTCTCGTTTCTTACGACGTTTGTTAAGCAAACTTTGACACACAATCCATGCAATTTATATGATGATATCGAGTTCCGTATCGAAATTAGATGCAGAAGCATCCAAGTATTTCGAAATACAAGGGTCAGCTTTGTCAAATCAATCACATGTCCATATGAGAGCAAATATATCGTCAGCTAAAGAATCTACAGTCTCGTTTCTTACGTCGTTTGTTAAGCAAACTTTGACACACAATCCATGCAATTTATATGATGATATCGAGTTCCGTATCGAAATTAGATGCAGAAGCATCCAAGTCTAACGAAATACAAGGGTCAGCTTTGTCAAATCAATCACATGTCCATATGAGAGCAAATATATCGTCAGCTAAAGAATCTACAGTCTCGTTCCTTATGTCGTTTGGTAAGCAAACTTTGACACACAATCCATGCAATTTATATGACGATGTCGAGTTCCGTATCGAAATTAAATGCAGAAGCATCCAAATCTCACGAAATACAAGGGTCAGCTTTGTCAAATCAATCACGTGTCCATATGAGAGCAAATATATCGTGACCTATTGAATCTACAGTCTCGTTTCTTACGTCGTTAGTAAAGCAAACTTTGACACACAATCCATGCAATTTATATGATGATATCAAGTTCCGTATCGAAATTAGATGCAGAAGCATCCAAATCTCACGAAATACAAGGGTCAGCTTTGTCAAATCAATCACATGTCCATATGAGAGCAAATATATCGTGACCTATAGAATCTACAGTCTCGTTTCTTACGTCGTTTGTTAAGCAAACTTTGACACACAATCCATGCAATTTATATGATGATATCGAGTTCCGTTTCGAAGATAGATGCAGAAGCATCCAAGTCTTACGAAATACAAGGGTCAGCATTGTCAAATCAATCACATGTCCATATGAGAGCAAATATATCGTCACCTATAGAATCTACAGTCTCGTTTCTTACGTCGTTTGGTAAGCAAACTTTGACACACAACCCATGCAATTTATATGATGATATCGAGTTCCGTTTCGAAGATAGATGCAGAAGCATCCAAGTCTCCCGAAATACAAGGGTCAGCTTTGTCAAATCAATCACATGTCCATATGAGAGCAAATATATCGTGACCTATAGAATCTACAGTCTCGTTTCTTACGTCGTTTGTTAAGCAAACTTTGACACACAATCCATGCAATTTATATGATGATATCGAGTTTCGTATCGTAATTAGATGCAGAAGCATCCAAGTCTTACGAAATACAAGGGTCAGCTTTGTCAAATCAATCACATGTCCATATGAGAGCAAATATATCGTGACCTATAGAATCTACAGTCTCGTTTCTTACGTCGTTTGTTAAGCAAACTTTGACACACAATCCATGCAATTTATATGATGATGTCGAGTTCCGTATCGAAATTAGATGCAGAAGCATCCAAATCTCACGAAATACAAGGGTCAGCTTTGTCAAATCAATCACATGTCCATATGAGAGCAAATATATCGTCGTTTGGTAAGCAAACTTTGACACACAATCCATGCAATTTATATGATGATATCGTGTTCCGTATCGAAATTAGATGCAGAAGCATCCAAGTCTCACGAAATACAAGGGTCAGCTTTGTCAAATCAATCACATGTCCATATGAGAGCAAATATATCGTCACCTATAGAATCTACAGTCTCGTTTCTTACGACGTTTGTTAAGCAAACTTTGACACACAATCCATGCAATTTATATGATGACGTCGAGTTCCGTATCAAAATTAGATGCAGAAGCATCCAAGTCTCCCGAAATACAAGGGTCAGCTTTGTCAAATCAATCACATGTCCATATGAGAGCAAATATATCGTGACCTATAGAATCTACAGTCTCGTTTCTTACGACGTTTGTTAAGCAAACTTTGACACACAATCCATGCAATTTATATGATGATATCGAGTTCCGTATCGAAATTAGATGCAGAAGCATCCAAGTATTTCGAAATACAAGGGTCAGCTTTGTCAAATCAATCACATGTCCATATGAGAGCAAATATATCGTCAGCTAAAGAATCTACAGTCTCGTTTCTTACGTCGTTTGTTAAGCAAACTTTGACACACAATCCATGCAATTTATATGATGATATCGAGTTCCGTATCGAAATTAGATGCAGAAGCATCCAAGTCTAACGAAATACAAGGGTCAGCTTTGTCAAATCAATCACATGTCCATATGAGAGCAAATATATCGTCAGCTAAAGAATCTACAGTCTCGTTCCTTACGTCGTTTGGTAAGCAAACTTTGACACACAATCCATGCAATTTATATGACGATGTCGTGTTCCGTATCGAAATTAGATGCAGAAGCATCCAAATCTCACGAAATACAAGGGTCAGCTTTGTCAAATCAATCACGTGTCCATATGAGAGCAAATATATCGTGACCTATTGAATCTACAGTCTCGTTTCTTACGTCGTTAGTAAAGCAAACTTTGACACACAATCCATGCAATTTATATGATGATATCAAGTTCCGTATCGAAATTAGATGCAGAAGCATCCAAATCTCACGAAATACAAGGGTCAGCTTTGTCAAATCAATCACATGTCCATATGAGAGCAAATATATCGTGACCTATAGAATCTACAGTCTCGTTTCTTACGTCGTTTGTTAAGCAAACTTTGACACACAATCCATGCAATTTATATGATGATATCGAGTTCCGTTTCGAAGATAGATGCAGAAGCATCCAAGTCTCCCGAAATACAAGGGTCAGCTTTGTCAAATCAATCACATGTCCATATGAGAGCAAATATATCGTGACCTATAGAATCTACAGTCTCGTTTCTTACGTCGTTTGTTAAGCAAACTTTGACACACAATCCATGCAATTTATATGATGATATCGAGTTTCGTATCGAAATTAGATGCAGAAGCATCCAAGTCTTACGAAATACAAGGGTCAGCTTTGTCAAATCAATCACATGTCCATATGAGAGCAAATATATCGTGACCTATAATATCTACAGTCTCGTTTCTTACGTCGTTTGTTAAGCAAACTTTGACACACAATCCATGCAATTTATATGATGATGTCGAGTTCCGTTTCGAAGATAGATGCAGAAGCATCCAAGTCTTACGAAATACAAGGGTCAGCATTGTCAAATCAATCACATGTCCATATGAGAGCAAATATATCGTCACCTATAGAATCTACAGTCTCGTTTCTTACGTCGTTTGGTAAGCAAACTTTCACACACAACCCATGCAATTTATATGATGATATCGAGTTCCGTTTCGAAGATAGATGCAGAAGCATCCAAGTCTCCCGAAATACAAGGGTCAGCTTTGTCAAATCAATCACATGTCCATATGAGAGCAAATATATCGTGACCTATAGAATCTACAGTCTCGTTTCTTACGTCGTTTGTTAAGCAAACTTTGACACACAATCCATGCAATTTATATGATGATATCGAGTTCCGTATCGAAATTAGATGCAGAAGCATCCAAGTCTTACGAAATACAAGGGTCAGCTTTGTCAAATCAATCACATGTCCATATGAGAGCAAATATATCGTGACCTATAATATCTACAGTCTCGTTTCTTACGTCGTTTGTTAAGCAAACTTTGACACACAATCCATGCAATTTATATGATGATGTCGAGTTCCGTTTCGAAGATAGATGCAGAAGCATCCAAGTCTCAAGAAATACAAGGGTCAGCTTTGTCAAATCAATCACATGTCCATATGAGAGCAAATATATCGTGACCTATAATATCTACAGTCTCGTTTCTTACGTCGTTTGTTAAGCAAACTTTGACACACAATCCGTGCAATTTATATGATGATGTCGTGTTCCGTATAGAAATTAGATGCAGAAGCATCCAAGTCTCACGAAATACAAGTTTCAGCTTTGTCAAATCAATCACATGTCAATATGAGAGCAAATATATCGTCAGCTAAAGAATCTACAGTCTCGTTTCTTACGACGTTTGTTAAGCAAACTTTGACACACAATCCATGCAATTTATATGATGATGTCGAGTTCCGTATCGAAATTAGATGCAGAAGCATCCAAGTCTCCCGAAATACAAGGGTCAGCTTTGACAAATCAATCACATGTCCATATGAGAGTAAATATATCGTGACCTATAGAATCTACAGTCTCGTTTCTTACGTCGTTTGTTAAGCAAACTTTGACACACAATCCATGCAATTTATATGATGACGTCGAGTTCCGTATCGAAATTAGATGCAGAAGCATCCAAGTCTCACGAAATACAAGGGTCAGCTTTGTCAAATCAATCACATGTCCATATGAGAGCAAATATATCGTGACCTATAGAATCTACAGTCTCGTTTCTTACGTCGTTTGTTAAGCAAACTTTGACACACAATCCATGCAATTTATATGACGATGTCGAGTTCCGTATCGAAATTAGATGCAGAAGCATCCAAATCTCACGAAATACAAGGGTCAGCTTTGTCAAATCAATCACATGTCCATATGAGAGCAAATATATCGTGACCTATAGAAACTACAGTCTCGTTCCTTACGTCGTTTGTTAAGCAAACTTTGACACACAATCCATGCAATTTATATGATGATGTCGTGTTCCGTATCGAAATTAGATGCAGAAGCATCCAAGTCTCACGAAATACAAGGGTCAGCTTTGTCAAATCAATCACATGTCCATATGAGAGCAAATATATCGTGACCTATAGAATCTACAGTCTCGTTTCTTACGTCGTTTGTTAAGCAAACTTTGACACACAATCCATGCAATTTATATGATGATATCGAGTTCCGTATCGAAATTAGATGCAGAAGCATCCAAGTCTTACGAAATACAAGGGTCAGCTTTGTCAAATCAATCACATGTCCATATGAGAATCTACAGTCTCGTTTCTTACGACGTTTGTTAAGCAAACTTTGACACACAATCCATGCAATTTATATGATGATATCGAGTTCCGTATCGAAATTAGATGCAGAAGCATCCAAGTATTTCGAAATACAAGGGTCAGCTTTGTCAAATCAATCACATGTCCATATGAGAGCAAATATATCGTCAGCTAAAGAATCTACAGTCTCGTTTCTTACGTCGTTTGTTAAGCAAACTTTGACACACAATCCATGCAATTTATATGATGATATCGAGTTCCGTATCGAAATTAGATGCAGAAGCATCCAAGTCTAACGAAATACAAGGGTCAGCTTTGTCAAATCAATCACATGTCCATATGAGAGCAAATATATCGTCAGCTAAAGAATCTACAGTCTCGTTCCTTACGTCGTTTGGTAAGCAAACTTTGACACACAATCCATGCAATTTATATGACGATGTCGAGTTCCGTATCGAAATTAAATGCAGAAGCATCCAAATCTCACGAAATACAAGGGTCAGCTTTGTCAAATCAATCACGTGTCCATATGAGAGCAAATATATCGTGACCTATTGAATCTACAGTCTCGTTTCTTACGTCGTTAGTAAAGCAAACTTTGACACACAATCCATGCAATTTATATGATGATATCAAGTTCCGTATCGAAATTAGATGCAGAAGCATCCAAATCTCACGAAATACAAGGGTCAGCTTTGTCAAATCAATCACATGTCCATATGAGAGCAAATATATCGTGACCTATAGAATCTACAGTCTCGTTTCTTACGTCGTTTGTTAAGCAAACTTTGACACACAATCCATTCAATTTATATGATGATATCGAGTTCCGTTTCGAAGATAGATGCAGAAGCATCCAAGTCTTACGAAATACAAGGGTCAGCATTGTCAAATCAATCACATGTCCATATGAGAGCAAATATATCGTCACCTATAGAATCTACAGTCTCGTTTCTTACGTCGTTTGGTAAGCAAACTTTGACACACAACCCATGCAATTTATATGATGATATCGTGTTCCGTTTCGAAGATAGATGCAGAAGCATCCAAGTCTCCCGAAATACAAGGGTCAGCTTTGTCAAATCAATCACATGTCCATATGAGAGCAAATATATCGTGACCTATAGAATCTACAGTCTCGTTTCTTACGTCGTTTGTTAAGCAAACTTTGACACACAATCCATGCAATTTATATGATGATATCGAGTTTCGTATCGTAATTAGATGCAGAAGCATCCAAGTCTTACGAAATACAAGGGTCAGCTTTGTCAAATCAATCACATGTCCATATGAGAGCAAATATATCGTGACCTATAGAATCTACAGTCTCGTTTCTTACGTCGTTTGTTAAGCAAACTTTGACACACAATCCATGCAATTTATATGATGATGTCGAGTTCCGTATCGAAATTAGATGCAGAAGCATCCAAATCTCACGAAATACAAGGGTCAGCTTTGTCAAATCAATCACATGTCCATATGAGAGCAAATATATCGTCGATTGGTAAGCAAACTTTGACACACAATCCATGCAATTTATATGATGATATCGTGTTCCGTATCGAAATTAGATGCAGAAGCATCCAAGTCTCACGAAATACAAGGGTCAGCTTTGTCAAATCAATCACATGTCCATATGAGAGCAAATATATCGTCACCTATAGAATCTACAGTCTCGTTTCTTACGACGTTTGTTAAGCAAACTTTGACACACAATCCATGCAATTTATATGATGACGTCGAGTTCCGTATCGAAATTAGATGCAGAAGCATCCAAGTCTCCCGAAATACAAGGGTCAGCTTTGTCAAATCAATCACATGTCCATATGAGAGCAAATATATCGTGACCTATAGAATCTACAGTCTCGTTTCTTACGACGTTTGTTAAGCAAACTTTGACACACAATCCATGCAATTTATATGATGATATCGAGTTCCGTATCGAAATTAGATGCAGAAGCATCCAAGTATTTCGAAATACAAGGGTCAGCTTTGTCAAATCAATCACATGTCCATATGAGAGCAAATATATCGTCAGCTAAAGAATCTACAGTCTCGTTTCTTACGTCGTTTGTTAAGCAAACTTTGACACACAATCCATGCAATTTATATGATGATATCGAGTTCCGTATCGAAATTAGATGCAGAAGCATCCAAGTCTAACGAAATACAAGGGTCAGCTTTGTCAAATCAATCACATGTCCATATGAGAGCAAATATATCGTCAGCTAAAGAATCTACAGTCTCGTTCCTTACGTCGTTTGGTAAGCAAACTTTGACACACAATCCATGCAATTTATATGACGATGTCGTGTTCCGTATCGAAATTAGATGCAGAAGCATCCAAATCTCACGAAATACAAGGGTCAGCTTTGTCAAATCAATCACGTGTCCATATGAGAGCAAATATATCGTGACCTATTGAATCTACAGTCTCGTTTCTTACGTCGTTAGTAAAGCAAACTTTGACACACAATCCATGCAATTTATATGATGATATCAAGTTCCGTATCGAAATTAGATGCAGAAGCATCCAAATCTCACGAAATACAAGGGTCAGCTTTGTCAAATCAATCACATGTCCATATGAGAGCAAATATATCGTGACCTATAGAATCTACAGTCTCGTTTCTTACGTCGTTTGTTAAGCAAACTTTGACACACAATCCATGCAATTTATATGATGATATCGAGTTCCGTTTCGAAGATAGACGCAGAAGCATCCAAGTCTTACGAAATACAAGGGTCAGCATTGTCAAATCAATCACATGTCCATATGAGAGCAAATATATCGTCACCTATACAATCTACAGTCTCGTTTCTTACGTCGTTTGGTAAGCAAACTTTGACACACAACCCATGCAATTTATATGATGATATCGAGTTCCGTTTCGAAGATAGATGCAGAAGCATCCAAGTCTCCCGAAATACAAGGGTCAGCTTTGTCAAATCAATCACATGTCCATATGAGAGCAAATATATCGTGACCTATAGAATCTACAGTCTCGTTTCTTACGTCGTTTGTTAAGCAAACTTTGACACACAATCCATGCAATTTATATGATGATATCGAGTTTCGTATCGAAATTAGATGCAGAAGCATCCAAGTCTCCCGAAATACAAGGGTCAGCTTTGTCAAATCAATCACATGTCCATATGAGAGCAAATATATCGTGACCTATAGAATCTACAGTCTCGTTTCTTACGTCGTTTGTTAAGCAAACTTTGACACACAATCCATGCAATTTATATGATGATATCGAGTTCCGTATCGAAATTAGATGCAGAAGCATCCAAGTCTTACGAAATACAAGGGTCAGCTTTGTCAAATCAATCACATGTCCATATGAGAGCAAATATATCGTGACCTATAATATCTACAGTCTCGTTTCTTACGTCGTTTGTTAAGCAAACTTTGACACACAATCCATGCAATTTATATGATGATGTCGAGTTCCGTTTCGAAGATAGATGCAGAAGCATCCAAGTCTCAAGAAATACAAGGGTCAGCTTTGTCAAATCAATCACATGTCCATATGAGAGCAAATATATCGTGACCTATAATATCTACAGTCTCGTTTCTTACGTCGTTTGTTAAGCAAACTTTGACACACAATCCGTGCAATTTATATGATGATGTCGTGTTCCGTATCGAAATTAGATGCAGAAGCATCCAAGTCTCACGAAATACAAGTTTCAGCTTTGTCAAATCAATCACATGTCAATATGAGAGCAAATATATCGTCAGCTAAAGAATCTACAGTCTCGTTTCTTACGACGTTTGTTAAGCAAACTTTGACACACAATCCATGCAATTTATATGATGATGTCGAGTTCCGTATCGAAATTAGATGCAGAAGCATCCAAGTCTCCCGAAATACAAGGGTCAGCTTTGACAAATCAATCACATGTCCATATGAGAGTAAATATATCGTGACCTATAGAATCTACAGTCTCGTTTCTTACGTCGTTTGTTAAGCAAACTTTGACACACAATCCATGCAATTTATATGATGACGTCGAGTTCCGTATCGAAATTAGATGCAGAAGCATCCAAGTCTCACGAAATACAAGGGTCAGCTTTGTCAAATCAATCACATGTCCATATGAGAGCAAATATATCGTGACCTATAGAATCTACAGTCTCGTTTCTTACGTCGTTTGTTAAGCAAACTTTGACACACAATCCATGCAATTTATATGACGATGTCGAGTTCCGTATCGAAATTAGATGCAGAAGCATCCAAATCTCACGAAATACAAGGGTCAGCTTTGTCAAATCAATCACATGTCCATATGAGAGCAAATATATCGTGACCTATAGAAACTACAGTCTCGTTCCTTACGTCGTTTGTTAAGCAAACTTTGACACACAATCCATGCAATTTATATGATGATGTCGTGTTCCGTATCGAAATTAGATGCAGAAGCATCCAAGTCTCACGAAATACAAGGGTCAGCTTTGTCAAATCAATCACATGTCCATATGAGAGCAAATATATCGTGATCTATAATATCTACAGTCTCGTTTCTTACGTCGTTTGTTAAGCAAACTTTGACACACAATCCGTGCAATTTATATGATGATGTCGTGTTCCGTATCGAAATTAGATGCAGAAGCATCCAAGTCTCACGAAATACAAGGGTCAGCTTTGTCAAATCAATCACAATGTCAATATGAGAGCAAATATATCGTCAGCTAAAGAATCTACAGTCTCGTTTCTTACGACGTTTGTTAAGCAAACTTTGACACACAATCCATGCAATTTATATGATGATGTCGAGTTCCGTTTCGAAGATAGATGCAGAAGCATCCAAGTCTCAAGAAATACAAGGGTCAGCTTTGTCAAATCAATCACATGTCCATATGAGAGCAAATATATCGTGACCTATAATATCTACAGTCTCGTTTCTTACGTCGTTTGTTAAGCAAACTTTGACACACAATCCGTGCAATTTATATGATGATGTCGTGTTCCGTATCGAAATTAGATGCAGAAGCATCGAAGTCTCACGAAATACAAGGGTCAGCTTTGTCAAATCAATCACATGTCAATATGAGAGCAAATATATCGTCAGCTAAAGAATCTACAGTCTCGTTTCTTACGACGTTTGTTAAGCAAACTTTGACACACAATCCATGCAATTTATATGATGATGTCGAGTTCCGTATCGAAATTAGATGCAGAAGCATCCAAGTCTCCCGAAATACAAGGGTCAGCTTTGTCAAATCAATCACATGTCCATATGAGAGTAAATATATCGTGACCTATAGAATCTACAGTCTCGTTTCTTACGTCGTTTGTTAAGCAACTTTGACACACAATCCATGCAATTTATATGATGACGTCGAGTTCCGTATCGAAATTAGATGCAGAAGCATCCAAGTCTCACGAAATACAAGGGTCAGCTTTGTCAAATCAATCACATGTCCATATGAGAGCAAATATATCGTGACCTATAGAATCTACAGTCTCGTTTCTTACGTCGTTTGTTAAGCAAACTTTGATACACAATCCATGCAATTTATATGACGATGTCGAGTTCCGTATCGAAATTAGATGCAGAAGCATCAAATCTCACGAAATACAAGGGTCAGCTTTGTCAAATCAATCACATGTCCATATGAGAGCAAATATATCGTGACCTATAGAATCTACAGTCTCGTTCCTTACGTCGTTTGTTAAGCAAACTTTGACACACAATCCATGCAATTTATATGATGATGTCGTGGTCCGTATCGAAATTAGATGCAGAAGCATCCAAGTCTCACGAAATACAAGGGTCAGCTTTGTCAAATCAATCACATGTCCATATGAGAGCAAATATATCGTGACCTATAGAATCTACAGTCTCGTTTCTTACGTCGTTTGTTAAGCAAACTTTGACACACAATCCATGCAATTTATATGATGATGTCGAGTTCCGTATCGAAATTAGATGCAGAAGCATCCAAATCTCACGAAATACAAGGGTCAGCTTTGTCAAATCAATCACATGTCCATATGAGAGCAAATATATCGTGACATATAGAATCTACAGTCTCGTTTCTTACGTCGTTTGGTAAGCAAACTTTGACACACAATCCATGCAATTTATATGATGATATCGTGTTCCGTATCGAAATTAGATGCAGAAGCATCCAAGTCTCACGAAATACAAGGGTCAGCTTTGTCAAATCAATCACATGTCCATATGAGAGCAAATATATCGTCACCTATACAATCTACAGTCTCGTTTCTTACGACGTTTGCTAAGCAAACTTTGACACACAATCCATGCAATTTATATGATGACGTCGAGTTCCGTATCGAAATTAGATGCAGAAGCATCCAAGTCTCCCGAAATACAAGGGTCAGCTTTGTCAAATCAATCACATGTCCATATGAGAGCAAATATATCGTGACCTATTGAATCTACAGTCTCGTTTCTTACGTCGTTTGTTAAGCAAACTTTGACACACAATCCATGCAATTTATATGATGATATCGAGTTCCGTATCGAAATTAGATGCAGAAGCATCCAAGTCTCACGAAATACAAGGGTCAGCTTTGTCAAATCAATCACATGTCCATATGAGAGTAAATATATCGTCAGCTAAAGAATCTACAGTCTCGTTCCTTACGACGTTTGTTAAGCAAACTTTGACACACAATCCATGCAATTTATATGATGATATCGAGTTCCGTATCGAAATTAGATGCAGAAGCATCCAAGTATTTCGAAATACAAGGGTCAGCTTTGTCAAATCAATCACATGTCCATATGAGAGCAAATATATCGTCAGCTAAAGAATCTACAGTCTCGTTTCTTACGTCGTTTGTTAAGCAAACTTTGACACACAATCCATGCAATTTATATGATGATATCGAGTTCCGTATCGAAATTAGATGCAGAAGCATCCAAGTCTAACGAAATTCAAGGGTCAGCTTTGTCAAATCAATCACATGTCCATATGAGAGCAAATATATCGTCAGCTAAAGAATCTACAGTCTCGTTTCTTACGTCGTTTGGTAAGCAAACTTTGACACACAATCCATGCAATTTATATGATGATATCGAGTTCCGTTTCGAAGATAGATGCAGAAGCATCCAAGTCTCACGAAATACAAGGGTCAGCTTTGTCAAATCAATCACATGTCCATATGAGAGCAAATATATCGTCACCTATAGAATCTACAGTCTCGTTTCTTACGTCGTTTGGTAAGCAAACTTTGACACACAACCCATGCAATTTATATGATGATATCGAGTTCCGTTTCGAAGATAGATGCAGAAGCATCCAAGTCTCCCGAAATACAAGGGTCAGCTTTGTCAAATCAATCACATGTCCATATGAGAGCAAATATATCGTGACCTATAGAATCTACAGTCTCGTTTCTTACGTCGTTTGTTTAGCAAACTTTGACACAATCCATGCAATTTATATGATGATATCGAGTTCCGTATCGAAATTAGATGCAGAAGCATCCAAGTCTCACGAAATACAAGGGTCAGCTTTGTCAAATCAATCACATGTCCATATGAGAGTAAATATATCGTCAGCTAAAGAATCTACAGTCTCGTTCCTTACGACGTTTGTTAAGCAAACTTTGACACACAATCCATGCAATTTATATGATGATATCGAGTTCCGTATCGAAATTAGATGCAGAAGCATCCAAGTATTTCGAAATACAAGGGTCAGCTTTGTCAAATCAATCACATGTCCATATGAGAGCAAATATATCGTCAGCTAAAGAATCTACAGTCTCGTTTCTTACGTCGTTTGTTAAGCAAACTTTGACACACAATCCATGCAATTTATATGATGATATCGAGTTCCGTATCGAAATTAGATGCAGAAGCATCCAAGTCTAACGAAATTCAAGGGTCAGCTTTGTCAAATCAATCACATGTCCATATGAGAGCAAATATATCGTCAGCTAAAGAATCTACAGTCTCGTTTCTTACGTCGTTTGGTAAGCAAACTTGACACACAATCCATGCAATTTATATGATGATATCGAGTTCCGTTTCGAAGATAGATGCAGAAGCATCCAAGTCTCACGAAATACAAGGGTCAGCTTTGTCAAATCAATCACATGTCCATATGAGAGCAAATATATCGTCACCTATAGAATCTACAGTCTCGTTTCTTACGTCGTTTGGTAAGCAAACTTTGACACACAACCCATGCAATTTATATGATGATATCGAGTTCCGTTTCGAAGATAGATGCAGAAGCATCCAAGTCTCCCGAAATACAAGGGTCAGCTTTGTCAAATCAATCACATGTCCATATGAGAGCAAATATATCGTGACCTATAGAATCTACAGTCTCGTTTCTTACGTCGTTTGTTTAGCAAACTTTGACACAATCCATGCAATTTATATGATGATATCGAGTTCCGTATCGAAATTAGATGCAGAAGCATCCAAGTCTTACGAAATACAAGGGTCAGCTTTGTCAAATCAATCACATGTCCATATGAGAGCTAATATATCGTGACCTATAATATCTACAGTCTCGTTTCTTACGTCGTTTGTTAAGCAAACTTTGACACACAATCCATGCAATTTATATGATGATATCGAGTTCCGTATCGAAATTAGATGCAGAAGCATCCAAATTGTGACAGTCAGTGGGGGCGGAAATGGTACTGAGGTGGTTAGGCTGCGGCTTAGCTCGCCGGAATGGGGAGGTTCTTTTTTTCCGCTGAACTGTCCATTTAAAATTTTGTACCATTTTTCATTTTAACGGAAATTTAAAAATTCGAAAACTATAAGAATCATCAAAACAAACATGTAGACAGATGTACACTAAGAAAATAGCCTTTTTGCCATTCAATTAAAAATAATATTGTATAGATTTCATAACGAGGTCAGATTTTGTTACCTCGGCGGCTACCCTCCCCTTATGACATATTTTAGTCATCCTTTGGTATTTCCTTGCCATGGAGATTTTTATGGAAATACCTTACCAAGCTATCTGGCAACGATTCAGCCCATGATATCAACAATCAATACATATCTTAAAACATGCAAAATTTTTCATAAAAATATGTTTATATTTTGAATTTTTATCATATTTGTAATCAAAGTCTGTTTACAATTAAATGACAATTATTTAATTATTAATAGGTAAAAGTAGGTTTTAACAATTTTTAAACATCTTTATACATGCATGTTTTTTCTTAGGTACATATAATTTATATTTTGTATAGTATTTTTATCTATTCTTATGCTTATTTCATTTAATTAGATCTATTTTTTTTTTTAATTTTTGATAATCATTTTTTAGGATTATGGAATTTTCATTTTTTTAGGTTATGTAATGGTCATACATGTGTATTTTTACACGTGTATAAGCATTTGCACATTTTTTATATCTTATATTGAATTTTTATCAATTTTATAATTTTCTTTTCGGTACACTCTTATATCCATTTCAGGTTTAGATAAAATAATGCGCCTTAAATTATACTTTAGAATTACTTATATATTTTTTTTTAGGTTAAGCAAGGACTTTTAAATTGTAATGTTATAACCATGTGTAAATGCAACATCGTTATAAAAATGGCGTTTATACTATTTAAGACTATTTCATCTTTACGTTATCCTTCTGCTTTTCTTATGGGTTAATCTATGTTTATTATATATTGTGACTGCTTGATTCAGATAAATTTCTAGCTTATAGGGTTCGGTTCATGTACTCACTGCTATATTTTCTGTTTTCATCAAGTTGCCATACCATGTGCTGTAATTTGGTGGCTTTGTGTATGGTGAGGTTAAGTTAACTCGAGATATTGTGTCTCCCTCTATGTGTCGCATATTCGCATGTGTTGTAGTCTCATACATCTAAGGTTAATGAAACCTGACTTGAGGGTTAATCCTTTTTTTGATGGAATTTCAAGGACTCTTTTTCCACAATATCCCGAGCAAAGATTTTAGGCAAACATTTTGTTGCAAAAATTTATGAATGTATGTATGTGTGAGTTAATTACTATAAATTTTTATAAAACAAATAAATTTATTTAATGAAATAAACACATTTATACATATTAATTTTAATAACGCACTTCAACTGTTGTAATTTCTCGTTACAAACTTTTCGAATTTTATGGTGACATTTTTTTGTGACACCTCACCACTTTAAAACTTTTTATCAATGAATTGGATAATTCCTTTATATAAACTTCAAGGTGACATTGGCAAAATCCACATGGAGTTGAAGTTGTTTCAGGGTTGAATTTTTCTTACAACTATGGTGGAACCCAAATTTAGTGAATGTAGTTCATAAGATACAGTCTAGGTGGCACTATTATACAAACACAAATGTAATTAAATAGCCAAGATTTTTTTGTAATATTTTGTCCAGCAAGAATTTGGTAGTCATTTAATGATTGCCACGTAGTTTTTTGATTTGTCATATATAGAATTTATTTATTTTTATAAAATATTTGTTTATTTAAAATTTTTGTCGTACGATGTACTATCATCAGACAGATAATCGAATTGGATGTAAGTGCGGTGTAAGGCATTGCCATTTATATATCCAACATGGATAGAAGAGTTTCGTATGACAACACTGCTATTTGAACAGATGACGTGATTTTATTTATTTACATTTCATTTGCCGGTAAAAGCAACACAATGGAAATTATTGAACATGAATTACCAAATAAACCAAATTAAAGAAACAAAATGCTATACTGGCATGTCTTTTTGTCACCCAAAAGCTCAAAGGTAGAAAAAATCTCAGTGTGCAAAAGGTTCACAGCCAGTTGGAGGTGGCTGTCACAAAGCCAATTATTTTTGTGAAGCCTGTGAAACAAAAAGAATTGGGAATTTATGTAGTTCGTTTATATGTGAGTATTTATATTGTTTAGTTTGTTATGATGTTAATTTACTTCACATTTCTTTTTTTTAGGTATCGAACGCTTTGCTGACTATTTTAGATATTTTAGGCGGTTTTGAATGTAGCAGGTAAATGAAAGTGGAAATTTTCTACAAGCAGTGCCATAATTTTTTACCTATTGGATTGTACCAGAAATTGTTTGTACATGTGTGTGAGCACATAAATGTCAAGGAGGATGAGTTATGGAATAATGTATAGAGACGTGTACGCAATAGGAACGTATCTTTCTAATCTATTTCTTCTTCAACAAATTCTAAAACTATTCATCTTTTTATGCACACCTAAAGAGATGTGAATATGGGCACAGAATGATATAGTTACAAAAACATTGTATCTGCACAACATTGACTAGCAGGCTGTGTTATGTTCCTATGTAAAACAAAAAAGGATTGTCCAAACGATATCATTGACGGTTTTAGAAAGGAATGAAGATAACAAAGTCCTTTATACGAGGGAAGTATTATTCCAATGAATATTTTTTTTCAGTTTCTAATATAATGCTAATATTCTTTTCAGGCACATAATCTTTGATTTATGGAATGCTGCTAATATGCAAACAAATGTGGCTGAATATGCACATGAGTGAGAATAGGTGTGCGACGATGGAGACCAAACATGATGAAAATAAATAGGATTCGCATCTGGATTTGTAGTACGGAAAGTGTAACGAGGCAGAATATTATGCTACAAACAAAACGAAGTTTGTAACTAATGAGTGTATAGTTCTAATAATTCACTTTCGTACATCAAAAAAAAAAAAAAAAAAAAATCATAAAACGATACTGCATTATACATGTAAATATCTGTTTGTAGCTTGCATCTTTTATGTTGTTGATATTGATGTTTTTTAAGTACGATTCCAAGTTTGTTTTATGACATTGTGGACATCTTTCTTGGTAACTGGGCTTGTACACACACATTGTCAATAGGGCTAGAATAATTGATGGAAGTTAATAGTGTTTTCACACAGCACCATATGGAGAAAAAGATAAGTAATTTGTGTTATTATTGTTTCAAAGAACTAATTGAGTTTGCTTTCCTTTCAGGTTATGGTAGATTGTTTTGCTTTTCTCGTTTTTTGCTCAAATGTATCAAAAAGATACGAATTTTAATTGTGAGGTAATACCCTACCACTACAAAAATGCACAAGGCAGAAAGTAAATGGAACTACAAATCATGGTTTGCAATACTTGTTTTTTCCAGCGGTATTTATGACAATTAAGTCGATTTTTCGAACCCACATTTACATGCTATGTATGTGCATAAGTATATGATCTCGAATTAAGTAGTAAAATTGTTTAAACCTTTTTTATGATTGAATGTTGTTTCTTTAAGGTAATCCCTTTTGGATTTTTTTGTATATCTAATCTTATTTTTTTATGTTAATTTCATGTTCTTTGTATAATTAATTATTATAGAAATATACATTTATTGATTTGCTAAATTTCTGTTCATTTTTTTACAGTTTTTGATGTTGTTAAAATTTTAAATGAATGATGTTATTAACATTTTAAATGAGTTTTTTTTTTTAAATGAATTTTTCTATAATATAATACAAATTTTATTATTTTCTTACTATTTTTTTTTTATTGAGTGCTGCCTTTTTAATAGTTAATAATTACTTTGTAATTAATAATTTTCTTTTTTTAACCAAATTAACAATTATTATTAGTTTAATTTTTTTAATTTTTACCGTATTTTTGAACAATAATTTAATTATATTTACACATTTCAATGATTTTTGATATATTTAATGTGAATGATTACTTTTTTTATTTTCAACAGATAAATGTGTGTTATTTTATATAATTAAATTATCAAAAATACTTTTGTTATATATATTTTATTGATTATTTCGTAATGTATTTATTTATTTTTGATTAGAAATTAATCATGTGTATTTTTTTAGATGGCTATCTTTTGATTTGAAAGACAACTTTTTATAACAATATTAAC